>NC_051066.1:51940645-52240645 GCF_004664715.2 Peromyscus leucopus | reverse complement strand
AAAGCTGGTCAAAACTTGAAAAGAAGTAATGGGCTACCAGAAAATTTCAACTAGCAAGAGAAGTAGTATAATTTTAATCTCAAAAAATGACTTCCTTTAAAATGGTGAAGTAGCTGCATTTTTTAAAGGAAATGGTTAGCTGGTAAGGAGATCAAATTCACCATTTTTTTTTAAATGATAGTTGTCCATCGGTTATTGCAATACTTTACATAATTGATATAGAAAACAAATGATGTAAAAGTGTGAATTGTACTAAAACCCCCAAAACAAACCAACAAGAAAGAGATAGTGGGCTACAAAATGCTAACTACCACCACCAATCAGGGCCAACCAGAATGGGCAGGCTCTCATGCCCATTGGGTCACTTTCTGTCGTTCATGGGTAAAGCCCTCCTTCCCCTGGCGCCCTTATTCCGAATGACAGACACTCGAGTCTCTTTCAATAATGAAGCACTGGTCGGGGAGCTTAGACGTACAGCGCTGACCTGCAGAGCTGTTCCCAGAGCCGCGCTGTCCGAATCTTTGTGCCTCTAGCTCCTGAGCTTTGTTCTAAAATCCCTCTCATCTGAGCCTTACATCATGGGCTCCTCTTGACCTCGATTTTGCCAAACTAAAACTGTCTAGGAAACTGTCTTATCAGATTTTCTAGTATTCTAATCTTAGAGAAGCTATCGTTAAAGTAAGCATCCCCTAAGATAGACCCCAGCTCCAGTCTCTGGGGCCCTGGGGGCTTTGTGTGTGTGTGTATGTGTTATGTGTGACTTGGAACCATTCTGTCTACCTACAGTATTATAGTATTTACTTACCTGCTCATTGTCTATCTCCTCTGCTCCTCAGAGATATCTGTTTTAGGAGAAGCAGGATGGGGTTTTGTCTTTTTTTTTTTTTTTAATCCCAGTCTCCCACGCTGAAGATGATTCCCAGGATATTGTAAGAAGCACCATGAATAACTGTTGAAGGACTGGGTAAGTTGTTACAAATAGAAAAGGTCTCATTCACCATCAAAGCATTTCGGCCAGAATAGTACTGCTTTCCTTCTTCTACTAAAAGCTTAACAGTCAATGTAAGCCCTCACAGTACAAATCTCACCAGCTAGGCCCTTGGTGGTAATTATTAATTCCCGATTTCCCTCACCACTGTTGTCAGGGCCTGAGGCGAGACCAAACACAACTGAGGTTTGCAAAAAAATATATTTTTAATATAATTTTAAAATATACTCACTAGGGGAAGGCTCATAAAATTCAGCTTCAGCCACAATCTGGACTATGGGCTGCCAAGCGCTGCATAAATAAATCATCGAGTCATTTTGGCATCCTGTGGGCCAGAAGGAATATCTTCCTCAGTAGATTTAAAGAGACACAGCTCTGAAAGAAACAGGAGCAGTGAGTGATTCAACAGGGGCTCCTGGTAAAATGTGGAATTTGGAGGGTCCTTGAAGTGGTAAATTGCACATTTTACCCAAGGCAGTTTCTCGTTTTCTCCCTAATTGAAATCCACTATAGAGTTGAAAGAATCCATTCTAATATTCTCAGATACCCCTTCCCATTTTGCAACTACCAGTACACTTGTTAAAGGAAAATTCCAGCTGCTGGGAGAGTGGATCATTAGTATACTTGTAACCAGGTATATGTAAACCCAGGGAAGTCAGAGGTCGTCGTACGCAGTGAGTGGAGGGTGACCAAGGATAGTCATTCCAATGGTGATGCAGAAGTTTGCAGGGGAGCTGGCTAGCTGGCATTGATAGTCCAGGGTCAGCCGACCCTCCTCTTCTCACACATCGTAGACTGGTGTGCAAACATGCACACACACACACACACACACACACACACACACACACACACACCAGCTTGTTCCCTAGTTAGCTCTCTCCAGGCCAGGAATCAGAATCCTTCTCCTGACCTCTAAGAGGAAAGGAAAGCAGCTCCAAGGTCTGCAGAGAGCTGTTTCAACTGCTCATTCAGAGGAGTGTGTGTAACAGTAAGTGAAGGCTGGTGGGGACAAAAATTAGAGAAGAGGTTCTCCCAACTTTGGATTAAAACACAGTGCCAGTGATGTGCAAGTACACACAAAACCCGATCAGTTTGGAGAGGAACCAGAAGACTTTATATAAGAGGTATGTGTGGACTCACACCCAAGTGCACACACACCAAGCGGGCCCACTGTGTCTTCATGTTTCTAATACACAAGTGTGCACACGTGTAAATGTGTGAACACACAGTAATCAGCTACCGCACTGTTTTTCTGAGATAGGATCTTACTAGTAGTCTAGGCTACTCTTAAACTCATGATCCTCCTGCCTCAGCCTCCTACATGTCTTTTCTTCACGCACTCCCTAAAAGGTTGACCAAAAATCTAAATTGGCATCTGGATCCTATTGTGTTTTGCAGTCACTAAAATACAGAAATGTATCTGCCCACTCGGTGAATCTGCTTCTGCTAGCAGCTGATAGACCCTGTTTGGACTATTGACCAGTTAGTTTCAAGAGAAGAGGTCATTAGCTTCTAACATGACTCAGAGGTGTCAGCAGATACAGGTATCAGATCTTTCCATTCAGTTCTATCTTTAATCTGATCTCTAGTTTTTTTCAGCTGTCGTCTGGCTTCCACTTGAAACCACCTTTTTTTAATCTATTTGTAATGGTGCTACATTTTTTGGTAACAACTCAATAGCCAATATAATGATTACAGACTGAAGATTCCGTAGTAGTAATGATTTCCTTCCCATCTATGTTCAGAAGCTACCCAGACCTAGGAAACAGTGAAAATAGATTCCAGGCAGTTACAGGTTAAGGATCATTTGCATAAATTAGCAAGTTTTGCAAATGAATTCATCTAGTGAGAAGTAAGACACGGGACACTGCATTTTAATAATTGACATTCCACATGAAATGCAATGTTCTTAAGGGGGAAATTGAGCTCCAGGTTGCTATTAGAACCAGTGGACCAGCACGAGTGGGAAGACATGCCATCCCCCATGATGTGAGTTACGCTCCTGAATAACAACTACCCAGTTCTGATGGGCTCCCTTTAATAACAGTGTGAGCCTAGCAGGCTGAGAGGGGCATCCAGAAGAATCTACTCATCGGCAGGATAGCACAGGAAATGAAAATAACAGCCCTCAGGAAGCCGCCTTCACAAGCAAGTCTTCACGCGCTCCTTCTAAAATAATCTTCTATTTTCCATTTGACTTGGCAGGAGCCCCACCCCCACCCTCTTCCCTTTCAATTTCTCCAAACACTTAGGGGATTATTTAAATATATACAGAGTGCGAGCAAAAATTCCAAATAGTCCAGTGCGGAGGTTGTCGCTCATAATGTTGGTTAAATTACAAATAAAGGTAAGTGAGCCATTTTGCTGCCTCCTCCTGGCTTAATTTGCTTAAGAACACGCCATGTTGCTAACAGGACTGAGAGAGAATGCCAGATGAACGCCTCTCCTAAGGTATAAGCTGGTCAGTCAGAGTATCCAACGTGTTGGAAGTACAAACTGCTCACACATGCAATCTGAAAGCTGGAAACAAGTCCATCCATAATGGTGTTTCCTGGCATAATTTATAATTAACATAAAATGAATTAAATCACTCACTTGATAGACTTTTTTTTTCCAAGTTCATGTAGAGTAAGTGTGTCATATCAATTAATTCTCAATGAACTGCAGCAGCCAATAAAATTTCTCTCAGACACTGGTAATAGTCCAAGATATTGATGGAAGAGGTATCATCATTAATAGGAGTGTGAGACTCTCATGCCATACAGAGAACAAGCAGAGAGAATTCCTTCCTCAGAAATGGAGCCAGCTGACTCTTCTTGTTTCCAATTTGATAAGTTTTCCGTCTCTCTTCCTGTTCCCCTTGGCATCCTTTTAATTTTGCCCCCCAACACAACTGCCTGCCATGACTATCTGTTTTGTGGGTATCTAACCTGAAGAAGCTAATACTTCTGAGTGCGTTAAATAGATTTAAACAGTGAGAGCAGATTATATGGACCATATAATTAACGTGTTTTCGATGGCTTTTCTGTATGTTCACAACCACAAATAATTGATATGTAAAAACTGATGCAAACAGACCGTTGGCCTGCAGACTTTGAGCTGAAATTTTGGAACAGGTCGTTGTTTGTGTTTCACTGTCTTAACCAGTTGGCTTGTTATTATGCAGACAAAGCCCAATGCCCTACAGAACCTTGTTGATCATAAGTGACTTTATGGCAGAGAAGCCAGCGGCCATTGGACTTGTCGCATCTAAGGTTATGTTAGCTTCTCTCAACAGAGATGCTCACGCTGTTAAACACATTTCTCTTTCCCTTAGAGGATACTGGTTGATCCCCACTCTCGACACTTGTGAGAGTTTGAGGGCACCCCTTTGTCTATGCCTCCATCTGCATGCTTACAGCAATATGAAATAAAGGGAACCCGGCCAGCCAGTTGGTGTGTGTAATGAGTCGCCGTGGCTCGTCTCCCAATAAAGGGTGTGTTCAGATTGCTTATTTATAGACCAATAAAGAGAAAATTCCACTGTTCTCTTCAGCAAGCTGAGGATAAATAGCTCTTCCGTTTCTAACAGTTAATGTCCACAGACATAAAAACAACTGCTCTGCACAGTAAGCCAACATTTTCCCCCTATGGAGGGAGAAATCCTTGAATTTGAAACAATGGGAGGTTAGATATGATCTTTCCCATTTTAGAACTGCTTCATTGCAACTTGCTTCCCTTAACGGAGAGGTGCTCTAGGCTTCATTCGGCTGCAGATGAAGCATCCACTTGTGTGCTCCCACAATTTCTCCGTGGCCCTGCAGTTCTGTGCTCCATGTAATGCACCTCAGTTCCTGCAGACAAAAAAGCCACAGTGCAAATGCCCTCTGCAGAGGCTGCGGCTGCGGCTGTGAGCTGTTCTTCCTGGTTTGCATGCAGCAAATGCTCCCTATTTTCACATTCTAGAGCAAGGAAGAGCATAAATTATTCCTAATTCTTGATTCTATGATGAAGTGGCCATCTGGTCTGATAGTACGGTGACAATGATATAGGAGTGAACACTCCATGCTTGGTCTACTCCACAGAAAAGGACAATAGGACATATTTTAAAATGTCAGGCTCCATCAGAGCAATGTTTGAGAAAGTTTACATTTATGAAAATAGATAGTATTGAAGATACATCATGACGCAAATCTAATCGTGGCTGCTGGATGGCTGAATTAAATTAAGAATAAATTCGAATGTTTCTAATTAAATATATGTTATTCTCCTTCCTGCTATGTTTCCCTCATCTGTAAGGAGCATCATTAGCACATTACTTGGGAGAAGGCGTGTGGCAAACAAGGTTGAACTGTTTGCCTCAACACGTGTGTGTTGAATTCTTGGCTATAGATACATGATGAAGTTAGGTATTTCCAGACAGTTAGTAAAGAAGAAATGGTACTAAACATTATCTTTGTATTTTTCACCAGAGAAGGTGTGTGTACCATCAGTATGAAGGCTGTTAAAAAGTGACAAGCCTGTTGGCAACAACAGCTGTTTATTTATCTTATTTGTTGGGCTAGGAGCTCAGCTGACATTCCTCACACACGGTAGGCAAGTATTCTACCACAGAAGTACACCTCCAGATTCTGAAAGATCCCTTTCTAAAAAGGGTCTCCATGTAATATGTTCATAAATCATGAGTTTTCCCACAAACATTGACTGGATGCTTTTGACGTATCAGACAGGGATCCTGGCACCTGTGACGGTCCTGGTTGTCAACCTGACTGCATTAAGAGACGTCTTACCCAGACTAGTAAGTGTCCCCATGTGCTCGTGCGTCAGAGAGGACTGGCATGCCTGACAGTGACTGGGTTGAAGGAAGGGAGGGAGACCAGTCCTGAATGTGGTGTCACCTTCGAGTGGATTGGCAGCCTAGATGAAAGGGGCCGTGGGGAAGGCAGCATGTGCACACCTGCAGACTTCCTTTCTGGGTGATTGTGTCTACCTGCGCTGCTTCCCCTGCCGTCGGCTAAATACATCAGAGTCCAGCTTCTTTGACCTCACAACAGGAACTCACTACTAACGAAGTTCATGAAACTTCCAGGCCTTCAGTGCTGGCCGGGACAGCTGAGGCACACAGTTTCCTGGCTTGAGCAAGCATTTCTCCAAGATGCTGTCACTCACTGTTGAGTTATGCGGCCCCTATTATGTAGGCAACCCCAATAAAACGTCCTTTTTGTCGTAGGTGTGTGCATTCTGTGGGTTCTCTTCCTTTAGAGAACTCTGTCTGATACAATGTCTCATTGAAGCTTGGGAGAAGAGAATAAGAACACATAGGATAGCTCCAATGTAACTGATGACATGACCTTGGTGGGAGTAGTTTCTAACCACAGAAAGTGATTGCCTGTGCATCCAAGAGGCGGTGTCTTTTTCGAGACAGGGTTTCTCCGTGTAGTTTTGGTACCTGTCCTGGATCTCACTCCGTAGACCAGACTGGCCTCAAACTCACAGAGATCTGCCTGCCTCTGCCTCCCGAGTGCTGGGATTAAAGGCGAGCACCACCACCGTCCAGCTTTCACTGCCTTATTCTTGCACAGCTCCCGGGGATTGACCTAACTGGGGCATCAAGGGAATGGAGAAAGGGCAGACACACAGACACAGAAAAGCTGGGGTCAGGAAGTCTGGGCTCTCTGATTGAGAAGTCACAGCATCCCAGAAGCCCAGAGTGTTTACTGTACACAGCCTAACAGGAAGGTGGGGTTATTAGACAGAGCTGAACAAGGAGGCAGCCTTGGCTGATCTCTCTAGGACCAGTGTCAGTAGGGAGCACTCTTCAGGCTGGAAACACCCGGGGGAAGACAGCTACTATGGACATTTTCAGCGTGCACTATTGACCTCTGCACCCAGACCGGAGGAAGGTTTCGCCATCCCTCTGGACCTCACCTGGGGAAGGTGCTGTCACTCCTACGGCTCTGAGGCACTGAGGTCCTGACATAGCTGTGCCCATGTCAGCAGCACACATTCACTCAGGACTTCATTTACTTCCTACACTCCATCACTGCTTTGGAAAGCCAGTCCTATGACCATCAGCATTAGAGAATTTTGCATGTGGCAGTGGAGAGGCTAACTGAAGTAAGAGCTCTGTTCTGTGGGTGCTGTAGATGCTAATATAACTTACGAGTGATATATAGGAACAGAATCCAGAGAATGGAAAAATCATAGCTGCGGTCCAAGCCGTCAGAACCAGGAGATCTAGTTTACTGCGCAGGATACAGCAGTGGGATCTAATGATAATGATTGCCTCCACGTCTCAGTAGAAGACAACTTTAAGTGAGGGTTGAGCCTCTATTATTTTAATTCCTAACAGATTCATAATACTATCCAGAACATCTCAGCACAGTATAGATGAATCCCAGATACTAGAAAATAGCCATTTCTCTTCTCTTTTAAGACTCGAGAAGGCACATAATCAGAGAATAATTATTGAGTATCAGATGGCTCGGATTCACCATTCACAGAATTGCCCCACTATTTATCTACAGTTGTACTGCTGTTTTCCCAGCAAACATGGGTCCATCATTATCCGGTTTTCCAAGCATGAAATCTGGAGGTTTTCCCAGGTCACTCACTACTTTCCCACACCCACCGGCCATAGCTCAACTTCCTTGGACTCTACTGCCAAGTAGCTGATCTCTAGCATCACCACGGGCCGAGTCCCTAAACTCAGCATCTCCAGCCTGCATTACTGCAATTGCTCCCCAGTTGTTTCTAAGATGAACATCCATTTCTCAAACCCCACAAGGACTCTGCATTGGCTTTAGAGGAAAATCTGGCCCGTGTCCTCCCCAGCGTCATCTTCCGACACCCCAACTCTCTCGGTGTCAAAGATTACAATCATGGTCAACAATTTGAGACCCCACCTTTGTCTGCCCAAAGGTAGCCTTCTACTGGACTCTCCTTACTAATGGCATTCTCCCATCTATCTAATAAACAGGATCTGTTGCTCACCTCCCAGAAATTGACCGAAAGATAAACTAAACACGTGGTCTTCCCAAAACATTCTTCAGAATCTTCTGCAAGAACTGGGGTACCAAGCAAAGTCCCAGGCTCCAGCCTGTCTTTTTCTCCCTCTCAACTCCTTATTCTACAAGGTTGGTGCCCCCAATAGCTCTTTGCACAGGATCCTTGCTCTCTGGCTCTGGGCCAGCCTATTGGCATCCTTTCCCCACCACAAAGAAGAGGTTCACTTAATAGTCTTATTCATTTTTGAGAAAAGCATTCTCTTTCTATTGTCTTTGTGAACAATGCCTCTCATTCCTAGTTTCCTTTTGGAGGGCAGAGATTTGCGAATTCCTCAGAAGACTGAAAGAATTCTGGTGCCTGGCACTGTAAGCAATCTCATTCAGGTGAAACCCCATTTCCTGCCTGTATGGAATATGTCACTGACCCCTTGTCATCTAAATAATAAAACAATGTCTTAACAACAACAAAAAAATCTTAATTTCACAAAGTCATCTGTAAACAATTTGGGAGAGAGAGTTATTTTAGTAAGCAAAGCTATGTTTTACTTTTAGATGTGTAAGTAAGAATGTACCACTAATCAAGGAATTTTAAATTAGTGTCATTGGTTCTACCTATATGTATACCAAGTGAGGTATGTGGCATTTGCACACCCATTTAGTGTACTGAACATTCCCTGAGACAGAGGCATTTGCTGTTCACTGACTAGCCAGGGCTTTCAAAGTTGTTGAGGTAAGGCAAGGGGAGGCTTCAAGAGTCAATGTGTAATGCTGACCCTCGTTACTCCTAACATGATACAAAGAAGAGCCTGAATTCAAATGTTGAAACTAAAAGACATAAACAACCTGGATCTCAATGTCACAGCATGAGGGGAAGCTACCCTGAAGAGTTAGCTAACCCACAATGGAACTACCATTATAAAAAAAGAAAAGAAAAGAAGTCACTGGGATTTAGGATTTTGATTTTTATATCAAACTCCACACTGTATCTAACTGTATATTCTATTATCTTACATTCCAGCATATAAAGAATGTGGAACTAGATTTTAAAATTGATATAGGTATCTACATATGGCACTATCTCAAGTAATAGCAGCTCTTATAAAGATTCATTTCATCCTATCTGAATACACTAAAGGCATGAGGAATATTGGCAAGGAGGAGGAGAGCTTTTAATGCCTGTGTATTATCTAAGTTCATGTGAACTTTTGTCATGGCAGGCTGGAAAGCTGGGCTCTCACCCAAAGAACATCCGTGGCAGCAAATCATTTTGAAGACCCAACAGAAGCCTTAACTGTAGGTTTTGTAAAATAAATCCTTTAATATCTACATTGTATTTAAGCAGAGCAGTCGAAGAAGACTTAGGATATAGCTTATCCGACAGAACTGCTTGGGGTGCATGTCTGCTCACTTTGGGAAAACAGACTCCACGTTGAAAAGATGGTTTTCCTTTCTGTGGTAGATTATGCACTGTCTTGACACGCTCCTCTGCAAATCTGTGCTCTTTGGAGAAGGATTAGACCTAAACATCTTAATTCTCCTTGCTGCCCGGTTCTTAATAAGTTACAAACTTATAAACCACTTGTCCCTCACCTCCCCACCGACACACGTCAGACTTAAATTACTAGATCAGCTAGATAAAAATAGTTTCCAGAATATTCTTTGGCTTTTTACTAAGGATAAACTTTTTTTCTTACTCCTTCTAATTCTTGGCTTTTTGAGACAACCTCACATTGCATAGTCCAGTCTGTATTGAAAATCATTCTTTAGCCCAGGCTGGCTTCCATCTCATAGCGTTTGTCTGCCTCAGTCTCCTCAGTCCTGCGATCACAGGCACAAGCCACTCACCATACCTTGCTTGAAGACAAACTACATTACTTAAATTGTATATAGTTAATGTGTGTTGGATAATAAGATACAGGTGGAGTGGGAAAAGAAGCATGATTTCATTAGGAAAATCTAAGCTGAAAATTATCACTGTAATTAAATATTACATTTGGCTCTGGGTTTCCTAATGGTCAGGAGAGAGGGAAACCTGGTGAGTTTTATCACTTTGTTTAAATTTTGGCAAGAACAATGTTAACAAAGAGAGTTATAGACTGTTTAGATTGTCGAATAATAGTTTGCATTTTTGAGGAGCAGGGCACCTTGCCCAGTCAAATGAGTTCTCCACAGAGTTTAGCCTGTCAAATGAAATCAACTTACTGGTTGAATGGAATTGTTTCATATCTTAAGTATTTTTGAAATGCTGCTGAGAAGAAACCACGTCTGGGAAGTAGAGCACTGGCTTATCAGACGGGTTGCTTGCTTTTCTTATCATTGTGACAAAATTCGACAAAGAAACAGCCTTCAGGAGGAAGTATTTATTTGGGCTCACAGCTCCAGAGACGTCAGTACACAGCCCTTGCCTTTGCTGAGTCTTGGTTCACAGTGAAGCCGAGTGTCACAAGGGCAGGGATGTGTGGAGGGTGCTGTGTGTCTCACTGCAAAGAATACATGGCACAGAGTGACCCCCTGAACTGTGATACAGCCCCACCCAGGCCACACCCCAGTAACTTTCTTCCTCCAGCTAGGCCACATCCTTCTAAAATTATATCACCAGCTGGATACCAACCTGTTAACTATGAGCCTTTGTAGGGGAACACTTCATCTACAAACCATAACAGCAGGACGGCAACTACTTTCTCTAATTACATTAAAAGAAATTTTTCCCCCTCCTGGTGTCTTTTGTCATTTAAGTCAATTAATCATTCATTAGTGTGATGGGAGTTAGCTGGTTCTATCTAGAGAAGTTCCTAGGGGTCACCAAAGTGTTTAGTAAGAATGATTGTTGTATTGGGGAAAATAACTCACTCTGATGTTAAAGAAACATTTACATGCGGGTGATTAGATTCAAAAGTCTTCATTGACCACATTGTTCCTCTGCTGACTGTTTCATTATTTTCATAGAGTTGATACGTGGAGACCACATGCTTCCTCTGAAGCCATCCCATTCTCGCTGCATCAGCTTCGGCAGGCTTCATGGTAATGTTTGCAAATCCAAGGTTCAGTTATTCAGTCACCTAATCCCAGAGTCGACAGGGTCTATTTCAACACTATGTTGGCTTGGATGTGATTAATGGTTGGGCCCAGCTTAAGTGACAAGCACTGGAATGCTGAAGGCCACCCAGGATGTGGTGTCTTCATTCTAAACTGGAGGCCTCCGCATCACCACTGGTATTCCAGGTCCGCTATGACCAGAGCAGATTTGGTGCCGACCTTTCACAGCTCCCCCTGTCCTTTGAAACCCAGGAGATGAGTCACACATCTTTGAGCTTGGGCTGAGGCCAAGGTTCACTATATCCAACCCTACAGAGATTTCTGGTAGCAAGAGGGTAACAGTTCCACACTCGACCCCAAGACTTAGAGAGTAGGTTTACACATCCTTTCTGAGCCGATTCACTGTGTGCATCTATCGGATTTGTTTCCTGCAAGAATGAAGGCAACCCACGTGGTAGAGTTATCAGGATCCTCCCCTTCGTGTGTTCTCCTCTATAGCTTACTAGGGAGGGGATGGAAGACTAGCAGCCATAGGAAATATAGGCAAGTTCTGGGTCATGTTCTGAGCAAAGAGTCTGAGCCAGATTGACATGCAGAGGGCTCATGGGTGGATGTAGGAGGAAGCAGCACCTGTCAGGCACCGAGGAAAGGAAGTGAGCCACATTGGGATCACAACAGAAGTCTCATATGAGCCTATGGGTGTGGTCTCGAGCTGGGATGTCTTTTCAGAGATGTCCCTGAGTTGGACATCTAAGCCAGAGAGTTGTGCTTGCTAACTATTTTTATTGTCCGGGCTTAGATGTGGGCTTCACTTGACAAGGTCATGCAACCCTGGGCATGGCAGCTTCCATTTGGTCAAAGACAAAATCCCCAGGAGACTCTCACTTCTGAGTTATCAATAAACAATACTCACAACAGCTTTGAGAATGACACCTTGATTTGAGAAGGCAAATCTGGGTCACACATACCACTGTCTACTACACCTTTCTACCTGGTCCTTCCATCCCCTATGCATTCACACAGACAATGAAACTTAGCTTCAGAAATGCTAAGGAAAGTGGTACCCTTCGTGGGAGTATGACCAGGTGAATTTTGATGCAGATCATTAAAATGACAATAAGTAGCCTCACGACTGTCCTTTAATAGTAGTATTAGTTAAATGACATCAAGTGATTGTTGTAAGATTAGAGCTATTATTTAAAGCAGTGTTCCTAGGGTAGGGACCATTATTGCTTACATGGTTTAGCAATAATTAAGCTATCTGAAGCTACCCACTATAACTTTTCCAATTTGGAGTGGAGTTTTGAAATTGGTTATCTTTTTTTGGATCTGTAGATAGTCTCTTCCTTACCCTCTAACTGTGCAAGAATGTGGGTTATTTGTAGTTGAGATTCAGAAAATGTTTCTGTCATAAAGTTCAGTAGTTTTTATTTAGAAGATAAAAGAAGAAATATGGAAACTAATAAACTCAAAAGCCTGTAAAAGTTTTTATTTTCATAATTGAAAATTTTAAACCAAAATTATCTCAGTCCTGATGATCTTACTTTGAAAGACAAATCTCTAAATTTCTCTTGTCTTATTTACCATAAATCTAGATAACTCAATAACGTTTAAACAGAAATGTGATCTACTTAAAAGTTCACAATTTCTTAGTATTTTTTCTCATCCATTTTTATGTTACCCAGGTAAGAGTATGATAGTGAATATTAAAATCCCACAACCGTATTTGGTGCTGATGCTGCATTTTCACATTTTTATGGTCTATCCTGAGCTGTTTGATTGAATGGCAGTCTGCTGCTCAATGAGAAGCCATGTGTTATTCTATATAAGTGAGCTGTATTATAAAAGTGAATGTAAAATTAATTTCAGGATATATATGTTTAATTACACAGCCTCATGTTATGTAGCTGAATCAAATCATCCATTGCCTCTTAATAGCTTTTAAAAGTTTGGATTTAGTTCAAGCAATGAAGCCTGAGATATTTTTAAAGAGGCTTTCTCAGATCTTAAGTCAGTTCTTGAAGTTGGGTCCTGTGTGGGCTGTGTAATTTAGCCCCTCCAGTGAGGAAGTCAAAGAATATTACATTTGCCTAGAGTTTGCCATGTGCCAAGCAATGGGATAGGCAATTTATATATATATATATCACTTCATTCCAAAACCTAATACAATTCCGCAAGGAGAGTTTAGTTATTCTTGTTTTACAGACGAGTAAACAAATCAAGAGTAGATTATGTGGGGACGAGGGACATAGCTCCGTCAGTGAAGTCCTTGCTGTCCAAGCCCAAGTTTAGAAAAGAAGAGACAAGAAGTAGCAGGGCATGGTGATTCCAGCTCTGGGAAGGCAGAGACAGGAGGATCCCTAGTCTCACTGGCCAGGCAGCCCCTGCCTTGAAAAAGGTGTTCGACAGCATCTGAGGAATGGCACCTGAGGTAGACCTTTTGGCTCATTTACATAGCCAATTCTAAAAATAGATGGTGAGGAATGGAGTGTTTAATAAACAGGAAGCAAAGAAAAAAAGGTCACAAAAATTTTACCAACTAGAGAAAAGATCTTGGCTAATACAAAGCTGACTATTACAGCCCGGGATGGGATGGCTTTTTAACAAAGAACAAAGATTTATAATGCAAGTGTATATGAAAATCTTCACATGACGGTGCTGGAAAGATGGCTCAGCAGTTAAGACTCCACATTTCTCTACAGAGGATGCAAGCTCAGTTCCCAGCACCCATGTGGAGGCTCACAGCTGCCTGTGACTCCAGTTCCTGGGAATCTGATACCCCCTTTAGCTTCCCTCTGTGGGCTCCTCCGTACACACGGCGTACATGAACTTACAAAGGCTCGCATACATACACGTACATTTTTAAAATCTCTTTAAAAATGCTCACTTGACAAATATCTCATCAAAAGCAAGCTTGTGATTTACATGCCTCCTTAAACTTGATTTTCTGTAAATCTTTCCCCCCTTACTAAAATACAACTCATCCAGCTGTTCAACTCCATTCCAGCGACTCTGTCTTCTCTTTCTGTCTTTCCCACATCCAGTGCCGGTGTCCACCCTGCAGACCCTCTAAAGAACATCCCAGCCATGCTGTCCATCTCCACTTGTATCTCCATGTCCCCACCACACCTCTTTCTCCTCAGCCCTTCCTCATTCTCTCCTCCTGAAAACCCGTTCCTGTCTCTTGCGCTCACCCTTCCCTTACGAAGTTCTGGGTACTCAGATTTTACCAACTGAACTTGTCTTGCCTGGGGACCTTTGGACTTTCTCACTTCTTGTTCTAGAATGTTTTTTCCTCCTTGTCTTCACATACTCAACTCCCTCTTTTCGCTGGGATCTCAGCTTAAATGTTACCACTTTACAGAAGCCCTCCATGCCCTTCTCGTCTAAGCAGCCATTCAGTTTCTGTCTGTCATAAAACATCACATTTCAACCCACTGCATAGGACCCTTCTATCTGATACTTCTTTTCTGTTTTCATTGGTAATTTTCTGTCATTCATCCCTTTTAAATGTTGGCTCCATGAAGCGGGGCCTCGTTTGTTTTGTCCATAAAGAAGAAAGGAGTCTGAGGTTAGGGCAAGACCTACGGAGGTTTAAGTTTACCGGCATGTCCTATTTCTGAAACTGGGTTATATGTCTATTGACACCATTATACTCTTCGACAAGATACAGTAATATGTGGTTTGATGACAGAGATATGTTCTAAGAAATGCATCATTGATTGATGTTATCGTTGTATGAGCATCATAGAGTGTACATATATAAACTAAGATGCACATTCGGTCACTAGGTGATGGACTCTTTGGGGACATATACAGCCTGACTGAAAAGAAATGTCATTGTGTGGTACATGACCATGCATATGTTATATGTATTCTACTTTGGTGTAACTATTTTATATATAAAAAGTTAAAAATTACATTGTTTCTTTTTTTTTTCTTTTGGTTTTTTGAAAGAGGGTTTATATGTGTAGCCCTGGCTGTCCTGGAATTCACTATGTAGACCAAGCTGGCCTCCAATTTATGGAGATCTGCCTACCTCTGTTGGGATTAAAGGAGTGTGCCACCGTACCCAGCTAAATTATTTTTATAATCAAAATTTCCATGACCTACTTTTTTAGTTTCTGTAAGTATTTTGTCTCATTTGTAATCTAATAGTTACAGTGATTTGAACACTAATGTTTGTCTCTTTGGATATCCTTAGACGTTGAATTGTGCCATCCACCCCCCACTCCAGACATACTGAGGCTCTAGCCTGCAGCATTTCAGAATGTAAGCTATTCAGAAATAGAGCCACTGCCGATGTGTAGAGCTAAAACAGGGTTGTACGGGCCTAAGCTAAGTCTCTAGTCCAATATGAGTTGTGTCTTTGTAAAAGTACAGTCATGTGAAGACAGAGCTAGAAAGAGAAAGCTATGTAAACACAAGAGCAGAGTGAGGCATGAATAAGCCGGGGCCGCCTTAGAGCGACCAGAAGCTAAGGGAGAGCATACAGCAGCTTTCTTCTCGGCGGCCCCAGAAGGAACCAACCCTGCCAGCATCTTGAATTGTTTTGGACTTCTGGATTCCAGAAATAAGAGGAAGTAAATGTCTGCTGCTGTAAGGCAGTTAGTGTGTAGGGCTTTGTGTTCTCAGGCCTAGGGAAGAATTAGATGTCTGTTCAAAGGTGATACATGCATAGGGTCTTTCTAGAATCGAGAATTGGGACCAAAATGGAAGCAGCAGTGAAATCGAGTTGTTTTTCTGCAGGCTCCGATGATGCGTATAGTATCACACGAATCTTAGCTACCCTCAAACTGAAGATTCTTTAGAATACACTGGAGTACACGAGATAATTAAATAGCTTGTTTCCCCCAGGAATCTCACTGTGATCTGTTGAATCAATCACTGAGTCACATTCATAGCTATTGTTCATAGCATGTCTGGTACCATTATAACCTCTCAGATCTTATTATCCTGGTAGATGTTGGTAGAATCAGATTTACATTGATTTCTAGAAGGCAGAATCTTTGAGAGATTGGTGTTTGCCGAACAGAAGTGAGTGGGTTAAACATAGACAAAGAGTTAAGAGTATTTTGACTCTTACAGGTGGCCAGATGATAAACGCAAATCTTATTTAAATGTAACTAGGTTTATGTTACCCATGGTTCTGAATCATACCTGGAAACTCTCCTTTATATCAACTAGAGAAAAGGGTAGGGTCAGAGGAAGAAAAAGTACCTAATCTTTTCAGGTTGCTTGACAACAGAAGACTTAGGTCTCTGTTCTGTTTCTAATAAAAAAAAATTACTCAAAATGCCAGTGGCTGGTAAGGTCCATCTTCTACTTAATTTGTAATGGACATTCAGTGCAAATATTCAGTGATGCTCTTCCTACCTCCAAAGTCTTACAGAATGTGGAAAATCGCCCTCCAGTGTTCATTACTACATAGTCTCAGCTGTACCTGATGTACCTCGACTTGGTCAAAAGATTTTAGCTGGGTGAACACTTGAGCCAGTGATGACACACAAGATCTGCTGTCGGATATGAGTTCTGCCCTACATGTGGCCAGACAAACTCCTTGCTGAGGGCTGGAGGACAAGCAGATAAGAGTCCAGTGATGGAGACAAATACACCTGAGTGTGACACCTGGCTATATTCCTTATTAGATATAAGCCTTTGAGTAAATTACTTAATTTTCTGGGTTTATGATTCATTACTTGTAAGTGGTTATCATTGCAGCATACAACTTTTAGTAATCTTGTAAGGCTTAAGTTGAGGCATGCTGAGAGGTAAAGTGGTTTTTCACTCGGGTTAGTGCTGCCCTATTCCCTTACAGCCTTGCTTTGGAGGCTCATTTGAGCCTCTGTGGTACCAACTGGACCCACAGCTGTGCTGGCCTCGTCTGCCGTCATGGTCTGGCCTCTGCTTGTCTCTGTGAGCAGCTGGCCCTTCTCTGCTAGTTCCTAGGCTCTCTCCCCTCATTTTCTTCTCTTCTTGCATTAAGGGTTGGTTGCTAGGGAGAGAATCAGAATGCAAGAAGGCATTTTTTTCGATAAAACAGATGCTCAGATGTGTGGTAACAGTGTGTCTCATGCAATCTCCGGGCTCCCTAGAATCTGAAGGGGATTCTAGAAGGGCCTCAGGGAGGGGGCAGAGCCATCAGGCACCAGAAGCTATCAACACGACTCTAGGACATTGAGGGGGCTTGGAACCATGGCTGGATACAAACTCATAGAACTATCGTACGAGGCTAGATCTGTGAGACTAGGCTAACTCACTGACCTTAGTCCCAGCCTCCTCTGTGGTCATAGGAAGTTACCTTTCAACTTAGCCCTTTGTCTCTGTCTTGCCCAGTCTTTCATCTGGCCATTGTCAAACTGTACATCCTCATGTAAAACACTTCTTCTTTCTTGCAGAGAAGTCAGGAGGAGCCTACGCACAGGAGATGTGAGGCAAGAATCTGCATTCATTTTCTGGCTTTGTTCTAACAAAACACCAAAGGTGGTGGCTTGTTCTCAAAACGGTCAGTGTGAGGTGGAACTTGTAGAGAAGGCTCTTTTCTTGTCTTCCTGTGTTTTCTGAGTCCTGGACACACCTTGGCTTGTAACCCCTGTCTCTTTCTTCACAGGGGCTGCCCGTTGTACCACTACATGGCTACCTTCATCTGTCTGTCCCAACGTCTCCCTTTATTGGAAGAATGCGTCCTGATAACTTCATCTCAACTTGCTTACATCTGCGAAGACCTTACTTCCAAATAAGGTAACATTCCTCAGAACTAAAGCTAAGGCACACACACACACACACACACACACACACACACACACACACACCACAGACAAATATACAACATACACACAAAGATGACACACACACAGACATACACACATGCACAAACATATACACATACAAACTTACAACATATACACAGACATACACACATGCATACATAAACACACACACATACAAACTCACAACATACACATGGAGACAACACACACACACACCACACACACACACACACACCACAGACACACATACAAACTTACAACATATACACAGATATACACACATGCATACATAAACACACACACATACAAACTCACAACATACACACAGAGACAACACACACACAGCACGTGCGCACACACAGCATGCGCGCACACACAGCACGCGCACACGCGCGCACACACACACACACACACACACACACCACCACCACCACCACCACCACTAGACGGGCCCTCACTCATTAGCAATCCCCCTGCATCTGTCTCCTAAGCATTGGGGTGACAGGCATAAATCACTATGAATGGCTTAGGATTTTGAAATGATTTTTTGAGGGGTGGGGTTGACCATGCCCTTGCCCCATGTGGGTAGTCTTTGAGTAGAAAAACGTTATGAGATCTTCTGTCCTCAGGCTTTAAGGAACGCTTTATTTAAACTCAGAGCTTACAATCAAAAGCCAAATCCAAGTCTCATTCCATCCCTCTCTCATTATCTCATACTTTAAAACTAAGCCAAGGACTTAACAGACATTGTATATACCTTATTCAAGCTGTTGTTTTAATTCACATTTTCATCTTATCTTGCTGTGTGTCTGGAGCCTCTAGCACAGGCTCTGAGGAAATCATTCTCAGAGACATCAGTGCGTCTAATAAGCCTCTAAGAGTAATACTGAGAACCAGTGGGCAAGGCATTCTAACAATCCCCAAATGTGTTTTTAACACTGTTATTGTTGTTTTAACATTGAATACACTTACCCAGGAAATCCAGGCTTCTTTCTGAAGCATTCCAACTGTTGTGTTTATACCCGGTTGCCACACAACACTTGCTCCTACTGTGTTTTAGTTGGCAAGGGTTGGAGGAAGGGTTTCTGTAGCCAAGTAGCCTCAGATAGGGAATCTTTCCAGTCCCCGGAGACCTGGCACAGCCCAGAATCAATAGTTACTGAAACACAAGCCAACGGCATCTCATCCAGTGCTTCAGCTAACCTTGGACCAAGCCCCAATTTAGACCCTAAACCCAGATAGGAAGAGCCAGCTGAAAAAATATAGCCCACCCACAGTTACAGATAAATAAGTAAAAACTGCATATTTTTTCCATCAGGGAAAAAGGGGAAATCCTACAGAAAATATATTAAATTATGCATTCCCTTCCCCCAGCAAAGTCTCAAATACAGTCATGTTGCCAACCTCCTGAATTAAAAATGGATAAACTCATCTAGTATTTTACTATCATTGCATATTATCTAGAACACAGAGTACAGAATTGTGTCACCATCAAGGAGCATTTTTTCCAACTTCTAGAGATGCTTTGGAGACGATGAAATAGAAATATAAATTATTTAACTAGCAGGGTATATATCTCACATCTTCCTCCATGGGATACATTATTCATTTGCTCTACTGACTTTGAGCATAACATCTCCCTTCTATGCCCTTGGATTCTGGGGTATGTAAGTCAGATGTGCTTATATACACCCAAGGAAGACACTGTGCAGCAACCATAGTCCATTGTGACATTTGATATAAAAACAGCATATGGGGCCTAGGGATGTCGCTCAGTAGTAGAGTGTGCGCCTAGCAGACACAAGGCACCGAGCTTTGTGTGTGTGGTACCACACACACAGAGACATAAAGCTTATGCACAGTGTTATGGGCATATATGAATATCGAATTTTGTCTTAGAGGAAGAAATGAACACAGTATAGCATCTTCTCAAAATGTCTTGTCTCCTTGGTACTTCGTAAGGATGACTACAGCAGCGTATAGAGTCAGAGCAGCAGCACGTGCCTATATGGGCCTGCACTGGACCCTCTTTTTGTCCTTTTTATGTAAGCAGACTTTTGTGCATGTGCATACGGTGTGTGTGTGTTCATGTGTGTTCATATGTGTGTATGTGTGTGTGTGTGTGTGTGCGCGCACACGCGCGCGCGCGTGTGCACACGTGCGTGTTTACCTGTGCACCGGGAAATGTGTGTGCAGAAGCCAAAAGTTGACCTTAGATGTCCTCCTCGACTGTCCACTTCATTTGCTGAGGCGAGGTCTCTCATTGAACCTAGAGCTCACTGATTCTTGTCAGTCTAGCTATCCACTTTGCCCCAGGGGGCTCCTTTCTCTGCCAACAAAGTGCCAGGATTACACTTCAACATACCTGCCCTGCTTTTATGTGGGTGACGAGGACCTGAACTACTCTTCAGAGTTACACAGCACACGGTTTATTTTATCCCCTGAGCTATCTCCCTGGCCTCTCACATGAACATTTCAAACTCATTTCAGCTGTGTCCTCAAGAGTCAGGGGGGTATGGACAACTCATTGTGAGTCCTCTAATAGATTCGCTGTGAGGAGGGTGGGGTTCTGTTCTGAATTCCCATCTCTCTGTAGATGCCGTTGCACAGGGGCTTGGAACATTTTTGATGACCTCTTTCTCTGACATCCTGTCCAGGGAAAAGCTGCCTGTGTTCTCTTCTCAGACCGGTCCCCACATTATACCTTCCAGCTAAGGATATACCAGGAACTCTAGTTACCTGGAAGTGGGTTGGGGGCCGGCTGTAGAGCAGAAGGGGGGGGTCAGAAGCAGGGAGGGTGAGGCCAGAGGCAGGCAGGGAGGAGAAACAGAGCACATCAGGCTTTATTTGGAAATTGCTCTTCTGGACTCAGATGGAAAATAGGACCAAAGACCATGATTAAAAAATGTAATACATGCTAAGAAAGTCTAACATAATTTACGCCAGGCATTAAAGTGTTTTGCGTGAGAATATAGTATGATGTAGACAGCCCAAGAATTACGTCTTTCATTAAAAGGTTTGCAACTCGGTGTGCTGTGATAGAATTCTCGCCGTTTTTCTGTCTTGGTGATGGTTTTTTATTTTAAACACTGCCTTTGCCTTACAGACTTAGAAATGCAAATGCACGAGGCTCACACAGCCTCTGGGTTTTAACTTATTGTCACCTCTTTCTAAGCACTTCCCTATTTTACCTGCTTGTGTCCAGGTGAAAGGTGAACACTTATACTGCCGTTACCCTCAACCTCACGTCCCCTGAACTCAGCTATAAAGTAAACTGTCAATTCTTTCTTCATTATTCAGAGTTAGCACTCACTAGTTCAAAGCCCGTGTGAGAGTATGCATCAAGGATGATATACATTAAGGTTGGGGATTAAAGGGAAATCAGTTACATGAAAGAAGGGTGTTTTTGCTACAAATCTTATGTGCATGTGTCAAGAAGTATATTCATTGCCTACTTTAAAAAGAAACCAGGACAACTCCCAGAGACGTATACCTGCATCTGGCCAGCCTTTCCATGAGGACAGTTTCTGTTTGAAGTTGGACTAAGGTTAGCAGAAAAACATCACTTGCTGACATGCATATGCAGCATTTTTTTTAAAAATCAAAGTGTAATTCTGATTTTAGGCATTAGTAAAAAGCAGAAGAAAAGGTTGATTCATCCTAAACATTCTTAGACAGAGCAAGAACACTGAACTTAGAAATAAGGCTAACAGACATGGGTGAGCTACCAGATGTGATCAGGTGAACTTTCAAAGTCCCTTCCAACCAGGGATTTCATCATTTTATTTATTGTTGCCTAATTATCTTCAAGATTTGGCTGATGTGTTTGGAGCAACTATCCTGTTTGGACACAGATTTGGGTACTGCCAATAAGTTATGTGATTTTCAGGAATTGTTTTGTTTAATTCTTAAATCAGTCTTGAGGTTCAGAATTTCGGGGTTCTGCTGTTCATCATCCTCATCACTATGACTTGTTATGTAACTTGGGCTATGATCTTCCTGATGCCCTCCCTGCTCCCAGCACAATGTCTGGCATGTGGGATGGGCTTGATAAATGTCTCTCCCACTGAACTCAGGCACACTCACTTCTCTTTCATGCCTCTCCTAAAGTGTCCTGAGCCTGCTTGTTCCCAAACATTATAGCGGGAAGGTCAGAGGGGCCAGGCCTTCCCCTGTGTTTCTGGCCTCCTCTTCCTCTGATCAGGGTTTGATAAGACAGAGTGTTATCTGAGGCCTCGGAAGCAGATGCACACTACTCCTGGCTGCCTTCAACTCTAGTGACATGGTGCTAAAGGACTCTGGAGGTCTGGGCAGGGCTGTGAGCTCTGCATCCGAGCTCTCTTCTTCTGGCCTTGCTGAATATTTCTGTGGGTAAAAAGGATAGCAGAAAAAAATGCTTCTGCCTCATAGTTTTGCGGCTCAGTCATTTCATCATCCTCATCTGGCTTCGCTGTTGTGTAACAAAACATCAAAGTGACTTGGCAAGGCTCATCCTGCAAATATGCTTTCATTGTCTGTGTCCGTTCAGCTCTGTCCTGTCTGTAAAAGAGAATGTTTTATTGTGGTTACTGTCACTTGTTTCACGGCAAGAACTACCCTAGCAACTGTTCCTAGCCGTGAATAAACCTAATGGAGAAAAGAAATGGATTAACCCCTTGCCTTTGGGCTGGTACTTCTGTTTGATACAATCCTCTTTCTAGGTATCTGAAGGTCAGAAGGAGCCATCAATTGGCTCATGATCACATAGGAGTTAGAGAAGCTAGTGACTGCGTGAGGATTTGCACCCTGGTCACTTGGCCTGCTCTTCGGAATGTTTAGACTTTGCTAACTCATCAGAGATACAGACTCATTAAATTCCACTTGCGCTTATTCCCTCTGATAGGGTTCAATTACTCAGTATTTCTCTCTTTTGAAAGAAGAACACACAAGCACCTGGGCTTGACATCATCCTCTCTGATCATTGCCCTGGGAAATGGCTACAGGTATGCTGGAGGAAGCAAGAGTAACCATCACAGGCTAAGTGAGCATTCTTGAAGAGCCCAGATGTTGCCAACAGCGTCTCCAACCTCAGCTGCACCATGGGAGCCTTGGAGACGACTCTGCCAATGCAACCAAGAAAGAACTTCCATGCTGATGGATATTTTGTTGCAACAAGAGCAGCAACAATGTATAATCAATTTCCAAATCAATGATTCCTATTCTCATCAATGAATTATTTTTAATTGCTCAAAAAGTATTTATAATTACGAGTCAAAACAATGAGCTGACTAAAAAAAAGAGAAAGAAAAGTAATAGCCCACATGGCTGAATACCGCTGCACCTAATAGCTATGGGCTATTAAACAAAAATCCCAATACCAGGTATGGGATGATACTTCCTCATGAGTTGTTGGTCAGGGAGGTCACAGAGGCTCCCAAAATAATATAGGCTTCTGCCATTCCTCTTGGTTGCCCATCAGAGATCACTGATAAAACCCTGCTGCTGGAGACATCACCCACCCACAAGATACAGAGTAGTCAAACTGGAACTGAGCTGGAAACTTCCTCCCTGTGGCCAACTTTCAGAGTGCCAGGGTCCTAGTTTAGGCTGATGGGGAGAAAGGCATCAGTGTCTGTACCTAGCTGAGAATATTGAAAGCTACAGTATGTATCCATCAAGCAAAATGTAGCCACTGGTACAATAGGGGCCTGACCGTTATGGATGGACAACAGTGCTCTCTGATTGATTTTTGAGGCCAACTCCACAAGAAGGGGTTCATGCCTGGTATTGTAAATATGGTTAAAAACCCATGGCTGAGGAGTTCTTATGCTCTAGAGAACTTACTACTAATGTTTATCTAAGTCCACACGCACCAAGTTGCCTTCTAAATACTTAATATCCATAGACAAATGCTGCTCAGCCTTACTTAGAGTAACTTCTCTTTGCAAAGGACAGCAGCACATACAGAGAATCAGGGACAGTGGAAGGCCCAGCTCTAAACATCACATCCACACTGTCTCCGCTAAGACTCAGGGCAGAACATGAAAGCAGGACAGGAGAATGTAAGATTCGGAAGATAGGGAAAATGGCCATCATCTGGGCACGGCAGAGACAGTGCGGTCCTGACCTCACAGCAGCAGTCACTTCTAGGACTGCACAAGACTGGCCTTGTCAACAATCAGTAATAAAACAGGATAGACCCATGTGGCCCTATCCCTCCCTGATGAACAATGGTCACTGTCTAAAGAGCGCCCCCTCCAACATGCCAACCAACCAACCAACCAACCAGCCAGCCAGCCAGCCAGCCAGCCAACCAACCAACCAACCAACCAGCCAGCCAGCCAGCCAGCCAGCCAACCAACCAATTAACGACAAACAAATAAAAAACCTGACTATAGGAAAGAGGCACACCAGCTATATTGACTCCTTTTTGGACTGTATTATCTATTATCTATTCCTTTTGTTTGTGCTTCAAGTCCCTATTCATTGGCTGTCATGTTTTAGTCCCCTGCAGATGATTATGCCATGTTCTCTGTTAGCACTACTATGTTTACATGTCATATGTACATGTGTCTATACAGGTGTCTCTTGTGCATATCACCGCATTTGCCACGTTCCATCTCAATTAACTTCTATATGCATTGATCTCTGCAATCAGAATGTGAGTGTCTGGAGGGCAGGAACCCTCTTACTGTGTTTCGTCTTCTGTTTATGGCCTAGATTTGGCACTTGAATGAAGAGGCACTCATAGAGAGGAAAGAATGATTGTCACATTCTTTGTCTCCCCTCATTACCACCTGTTTTGGAGAATAATTTTCATGAGCCACAGAATTATGTGTGTATCAGAAATTGGGGGAATAAGTGAAGAGTGGGAATTGGAACACTTTTCTAAAGTGATTTAAAAAAATAAAAAAACAGAGTTTTGCTCACTCACCTATGATAGTGGGAGACTTGATTCAGATCACAGGGTTTTGCCCAGCAGGCCACCCTGGGCCATTAACAGGGATGAATTTATCGTGCTCTTCCATGTTGTTCTTTAGTATCACTACCATATTGTGCAGGGATCTCAACCAGAGACCCTTGAAATACCCTGATAGGCAGATGAGAACAGACACGGTAAGATGTAAGAATAACACACCCCAAGACTCCTATCTTCATCCTTGACAAGGGTAGCACAGTTTTTACTCTACATGACAATATATACTACTCACTAGTACATGTCAGGTGGTGTATTTTGTAAATGTTTTAGGATGCCACATAACTCCAGAGTGTGTTCACTAAGCTTTTGTTATACACCAAGAGGCTACTGACTGTCAGGGGAAGGTGTGCAAGTTTGTGAATTAACAAAGCACTAACAACCTTCTGCTGTAGCAATAATATACTGTGATGACTAGAGAATGAGATAGAATGGTCTTTGAAATGCCTTTATTTACTTAGAGTGTAATAATTTCCAAGCTAACAAGTTGCACAAAGACCATATTCAAATCTGTCTCACAGTGACTGAATAATTGATTAAAACCTGGTCTCATTTTCAAGGTCAGAGTAAATAAAATGGGCTTGCCAGACAAGCTAGCAGAAGCAGACAATTGTTCCCTTTTATTTGTGTTTATAATGAGCAGTACTCGAGTGCTTGCATTGATGTGAGATTTTCCTCATAACAAATCATGCACAATTATCAATAGGAATTCAAAGAATGCTGCTAAGGTGTGAAATTACACAAACCCATCCACTGCAGAGGAAAGGCCCTGGAGGGGAACAGCATATTGAATTTTTTTTCAAAGGAAAATTATGTGTCTGTGATGTGTCATTTGATAAAGTTATTGTCATGGAAAATTAAATCTCATTTTGAAAGAGGTGAATAAAAACAATCACCAGGAATTTTCACCTTCCGAAGGAATTTTGCCTTTTTTCCTAATGATGTTTTCCCTAAGCTGATAATTATATATGCCAACTTATGGATACATTCACATACACAGGTTGTAAATACATGTTTTTCTGCACTATATTCTTTATATTTAGTTCAGATTCATGTCAAGGGAATGCCTTCCTTTACATACTTTATAGGACACAATCATCATCTAATTTAGCATTTCTTAAAGTGTGGTTCATGGATTTTTCTCCTCGGGAATCCTCAGCATGCTATAGGGAATAATGCTCCCCTTTTGGGGAAGAAAGTTTGTCTTCTAGGTCAGGCTGGTCTTGAACTCCCTATGTAGTGAAGGTTGACTTTTAAACTTCTGATACTTCTGTCTACACCTAGGTTTACAGGCCTGGTCTATACCTTGCTGGGAATTAAATCCAGGGCTTTGTGTACACTAGCCAAGCACAGTAGCAATTGGGCTACATCCTCAGCCCACACTTCCAAGACCCTAATGGAGACCTGGTGAGTCAGATTCTCAGGGACCAGCCTTATGATGAGCCCAGTTAGGGAAATGCTTTGTCTGGCTAATCCAGACTTAATGGATCAGAAACTCCAGGGATGGAGCCCATCGATCTGCATTTGTAACAAGCCCTCCAACTGATTCTTCTGCACCATGTGGATTTGAGAGTCACTGGAGTAGCACGCACCATGGTAGATGGTTTAGACTTTCCCTTCTCTGTTTCAGCCATCATTCTCATTGGTTCCAGGAATGTTGTCCGCTGCCATCTCTCAAGTGAGTATTCTGTCATTGTCCCCAGCAGAGCAGAGCCACTTCATGCACGTTCATGCCTTCTCTCCAGAGCATTCTGCGTGCATAACTAACTCATCTATGGTCATAAGGGGATGGTATTCAAAGGCTTTACCCCCATTTCCGGGTGGGATGAATGAAAGGGCACTACACTCCAGGTCTCCATGGGATCCACTACAGCATTTGCCATGATTGTATCAAAGTGTGACTCCTCCCTTTGCTGTGCTCCTTCAGAGCCGTTGTTTTAATGATGGACTTGATGCACTTCCTAAAGGTTCCAGAGGAACTGTGTACCTGGCTCCTCTTGATCAGAGCTTAGACCATGTATCCAGAAGTTGGAAGGCTTCATAGCCAGTACCCTGGAATGGTCCCAGGCTACAGGACACAGCAGTCTCCCAATTCTTCCATCTTCTCTTTGAGGCCCACTGGAGAAGGTCCTGTATTGATTGTGACCCATTTTCCAGAAGACCTTACTGGGGCCATTAGTGTCCCACGTAGAATACCTCACCTGACCCTGTTTCCTACTGGGTCTTCAGGGAATCTGAAGCATCAACAGACTTTCAGGAACTTTTCTCCACTTTCCAAGTCTGCATCAATTCATTTCAAGACAAAGGGAACTGCTTTTAATGTCGGGTATCCTTCCTCCCACCAAGATGAGTGTGATCCTGTAGTCTGATTGAGCACAGGACCTGACCTGACTGTGACAAGCTTTCTTTTGCAGCAGAATGTTGTTTTAAGGTGTGTTGCTTTTGTTAATGTTATATTTGTTTAACTCTGTGAAGCTGTGTTACTGTGCCTGTGTAAAACACCCGATGGTCTCATAAAGAACTGAACAGCTAATAGGAAGGCAAGAGAAAGGATAGGCAGGGCTGGCAGAGAGAGAGAGAGAGAGAGAGAGAGAGAGAGAGAGAGAGAGAGAGAGAGAGAGAGAGAGAGAGAGAGAGAGAGAGAATATATAGAAGGAGAAATCTGGGAGGATAGAGGAAGAAGTAGCCAGGGGAGAAGGAGGACCCAGGGGCCAGTCACCCAGCTACACAGCAAGCCACAGAGTAAGAGTAAGATTTACAGAAGTAAGAGAACAGGAAAAGCCCAGAGGCAAAAGGTAGATGGGATAATTTAAGTTAAGGAAAGCTGGCAGGAAACAAGCCAAGCTAAGGCCAGGCAATCATAATTAAGAATAAACCTCCATGTGTGATTGATTTGGAGCCGAGCGGCGGCCCCCCAAAAGAGCAAAACAAACAACATTCTTTACTCCTTTTCTCAGATCGCAAGGACATCTTTTACATTCAACATTGTGGTACCCACAATTCTCCACCACGTCCCCACCCCCTGGCCTCTCACCTCCAAACACGTTCATCTCAAACCATTCATCATTCCCTAATCCCAACCAGGCTTTCAGCCTAAACCTTTGCTCATCTCCCCGGCTACTTCACCTTCCTCAACATCACACGTCAGCGTTTGGTCACCCAGGTAAGAGGGCAGCTTGGTGGGCTTTCTCAAAGCAGTCTCCTCCGATTCCCACTTGGAATGACCTCTGCTCTGAGCCCCCCTCTCACAGTTCAGGCATTTCCCACCTTAAGGTTGATTCTACTTGGCTCCTCATTTTCAGCTAGATGAGTTTCCCTGATGCCTGGGCTTGTTCTGTACATAACTCCATACCCCTGTAAGGCCTACTGCAAGCTCTTTCTTATGAAGATAGGCGGGTCCAAGAGGTTTCCCATGTTTCTGTCACCATGGTAAAGATACATAAGCATATTGTTACTTCAGGCACATTTTTATAATCATAATCTTGTCCTTATCCAAAAGATATATGAGTACTAAAAAAAAAATCAATAAAACCAAAGCTTGAGTGTCCAGAATGAACTTGTGTCCCACATTGCCAACTAGGACATTCTTCTGTTTGGTACAGGTTTAATACTATTCCCTTAGTTCCTCACAAAGTCCCACACTGGATGCTAAATTATATGGTCACCCACTTGTCTAACTCAAATAATTAGTAAACCTTTTACTCTGCCTACTCTGTATGTGTGTGTGTGCACCTGAGTGAATACGTATGTGTGCACATACATGTTGTACATGTGACTATGCATATATGTGTGGGTGCATGTCTCTGTTTGTGTGTGCACGCAGGTATGTGCATACACAGGTGCACACGATTCATGTGAAGGCCAGAAGACAACCTTGGATGTCATCCTCAAGAACACCATCCACCTCCTCTGAGGAAGAATTTCTCTGTGGCCTAGAGCTCAGCAGTAGCGAGTCTTGCTGGCCAGTGAGCCCCAGGTGTCCATCTGTCCCTGTCTGTCCAGCACTGGGATGATAAGCACAGACCACTGTGCCTGACACTGTTATGTGGTTCTGTTGACAGAACTCATTTCCTGGTACTTGTGAAGGAAATGCTTCCGTGACTGAATCCTCCTCCAGGCTCTCTGCTTAGCTGCTTATGTGAAATCATATGGTAAGAATTTCAAGAGGTAGCTGTGCCTTGCATGTGTTTTGACTAGTTCTCTCATTCCCTCCTTCTTGTTTATATAGCATAGAAGAGCAGGACTGGGCATTATTCCGTACTTGGCTGTGATAGGTGGATGCTGGCGAGCCTTGCCAGATCCTCTATTTATGGCCCAGGTTCTGGTCTTCCTCTTTGAGCTAAGGACTGAATGCAAAGGCCTTTTGAAAGCTACTAATTTCTCCCTTTTGGTTTATCTAATGTTAAATAGCTCTTACTTGAAGGCCAACACATCTCTTCCAGAATTTAGCAAACTGGCATGGGATGGGGAAAGGCTTATGACTGGGCTTCTGTGTTGTCAAGACACAAGCCGCTTGTTCCAATTCAAACTGTTCCAACCTCATTTAATGGTGAGGAGATGTTGGTCATCTTCAACTAGTCACCAAGGAAGGGGACAGTAATAAATAGCATGGACCCTAACTTCACCTCATCTTCACCATACACCTATTGAATGCTGTTGGGTGAAATCAGATACATTTCACTTATATGGTATTGGTAATAACTCACACTTCTGGATGTTTGCTCTACACTGGACA
Source organism: Peromyscus leucopus (assembly GCF_004664715.2). Classification (NCBI taxonomy): domain Eukaryota; kingdom Metazoa; phylum Chordata; class Mammalia; order Rodentia; family Cricetidae; genus Peromyscus; species Peromyscus leucopus. Next base: position 52,211,175 of record NC_051066.1, on the reverse strand, counting down.
CCACATTAGCAATGTACAGACATAAGCCCCATGTCACCTCACCGCACTAGCTGGTCACTGGCTTATTCGTAGACTGATGTGTATTGTCTGACATGGACATGGCCATATCAAGAACCCTAGTATCTGAGATCCTGAGAGAGGCAAAGCCTTCCCCGAGTGAGGCTCAGAGGGAGGGATGACAAAGCCTTCTTCTGATCTATGTGCAGATGCTGATAGTGGACACAGAAAATGACCTCATAACTTTCTCCCCTTGGATGTTTTTGGCCTGAAGACTTCACTGCAGAGACTGCTCCGACAAAGATGAGCTAAGCCTGTCTCCTTGTTCAGCTGTGTACAATGACGCTGGCTCCTTGTCTGTCTGTCTGTCTGTCTGTATAATAAGCCTGCCTCCATGTTAAATGGTATATAATAAATACTCTGAGCTTCTGGGGTGCTGTGGCTTCTCCATCAGAGAGCCCAGACCACTTGATCCCAGCTTTTCTATGTCTGTGTATCCGTTATTTCTTCATTTCCTCATAGCCCCAATTAGGTCAGTCCCTGGAGTGGTGCAGAACCTGGCAGGCATTTGCAACTTTTTATCCGTCACAGATACCAAAACAGGAGCTTTGTAAGTGCAGAAACTTTTTGTCTTGCTTACCCCATGTCCTTTAGTAAATACTTTGTAAAAAAAAATATTTTTAATTATGTGTGTGTGTTTGCTTTTGTGTGGGCACCTATGGGGGCATAGGAGAGCAGATGCCCATGGAGATCAGAGATATTGGATCTCTCTAGAACTGGAGTTACAGGAAGTTGTAAGCCACCTGATGTGGATGCCAGGAACCAAACCCGGGTCCTCTAGAAACTAAGAAGGTCTCTTATTGCTGAGCCATCTCTTCAGTCCCAGCAAATGTTTTTGAATGAATAAATAAATGAGTGAGCCAAAAAGCCCATGCAGGTTTTAGATGAGAAAACCAAGGTTTGAAAAGAGGAAGTCAGTTTTCAGGAGTTTTTAGACCACAGACTGTGGCTGTCAGTTCTCCAGGCCTTCAACACAACAATCCATGCATTGTGCCCATTTTCCTGAAAGGAAACCGTAGCTCATAAATCAATTAATGGCACAAGACCAGTGCCTTAGGGTTTCTATTGCTGTGAAGAAACTCCATGATCATGGTAACTCTTATAAAGGAAAACATTTCATTGGGGTGGCTCACTTACGGTTTCAGAGGTTCAGTCCATCGTCATCATGGTGGGACATGGTGGCATGCCGGCAGACATGGTGCTGGAGAAGGAGCTGAGACTTCTACACCTTGATCTGCAGGCAGCAGGAGTCTGCGTCACACTGGACATAGCTCGAGCATAGGAGACCCCAAAGCACTCCCCACCCCCCAACTGCAACACACTTTCTCCAACAAGGCCACACCCACTCCCACAAGGCCAGACCTCCTCATAGTGCCACTCCCTACAAGCTTATGGTGGCCAATTACCTTCAAACCACCACAACCAGGTTAAGTATTGTGTTAACTGGAACTCAGAGCAGGGTTCTCTTTCCACAGAGCACTGTTTCTCTTTGTCATGTCCATGTGTGACAGGCCTGCTCCCCTGTTCCCTGCATGTACAGACACACATAGTATTATTTGGAGTGGGAGACAGGAGAGCAATTCCCTCAAGTAATGCAAATCCTCCGACAGGAAGAAGATTAATCACTATTCCCTGGTCTGTTGTTAGTGTGTAGCCAACTGAGCATGATAAAAAACCAGGCTTTATTGTCGAGGGTAAGTCTCAATTTCCTGTCAGTGTAGAAGTTCAGTACCGTAAGGCTGGAGAGACAGCCCAGTCGATCAAGCGCTTGCAGTGCAGACACAAAGACTTAAGTTTAATCCCAAACACCCGTGCAATAAGCTGGGTGGGCACGGTGATGCCCATTTGTAATCTCAGAGCTGGGATGCTGAGACAGGAGGATCCCTGGGGCTTCTGGCCAGCCAGTTGAGTGCCAGCTAACACTAAGAGACCTCACCTCAAAAACACAGGTGGACTGTGCCTGAAGACGGACGCTGAAACTGACCTCTGACCTCTACATACAGGTTGTGCTGGATAGTTTTACGTCAACTTGACACAAGGTAAAGTCATCTGAGAGGAGGGAACCTCAATTAAGAAAATGTCTCCTTAAGATGGCGCTGTAAGCAAGCCTGTGGGGCATTTTCTTAATTAGTGATTGATGACGATGGCAGAGGGCCCATTGTGGGTGGGGCCATCCCTGGACTGGTGGTCCTGGGTTCTCTAAGAAAGCAGGCTGAGCAAGCTATAGAGAGCAAGCCAGTAGGCAGCTCCCCTCCATGGCCTCTGCATCAGCTCCTGCCTCTTAGTTCCTGTCCTGTTTGAGTTCCTGCCCTGACTTCCTTCAGTGATGGACTGTCACCTGGAAGTGTAAGTGAAACAAACCCTTCCCTCCCCAAGTTGCTTTTGGCCATGGGGTTTCATCACAGCAATGGTAACCCAGCTAAGACACATGTGAACACTTGTGTACATATACCTGCCCACAGTGCACTTGCACATACCCCACAAACAGTAGCTTAACATAAAAGATGTTTACTTCCTAATCACGTAATAGCACAAGACAGGTGCCATGGTAGACAGACAGCTTTCCCTTTGTGGAAACTGAGAGACGCATACTTCTTCCATTCACACCATAGTTCTAGTATCCTTAAAGATCTCACTTTTTTTAGGGACAAAGGGGAAAGAAGACTCCTTAACACATCATAGCAAAGAAGTTGTACACCTCACCGCTTCTAGACCACGGCTAGGAACTAGTGTGAGGCTTCACTCAGATACAAGTGGGACTGGTCAATATGGTCTTCGGCATGTTCCAGGAAGGAGGGGAGGGGCGAACTTCAGAAGGTCCGAGGAAGAGGCGGGTGGTAGGAATCTGAGGCCTCCACATTCAGCTGCACTATCCAACAGCTTAGTCGTTTCTGCTGGTGCCCTCCCCGGCCCCGTCCTCCTTTTGGGGTGTAAATTGTAAATTCTGCAAAATCGGACGCTATCATAAAAGCCACAAGATGTATCGAGTGCCCAGCCTTCACTTATCTTATCTCATTAAGCAGAAAAATAGGAGTACTGCTTTTCTGTTGCAGGAAAACAGCATCAGGTGATGTCACATAATATTTCAAAAACAGAATTTGTCTTTGTCGACCAGGTAGTGAATAACAAGGAAACACTGGATGTTCTTTTTAAGAAATGATTTGAAATTAATTTCAATCCATTCTGATAGCTCTGTAAAAGGGGAAATATAGGCTTCGGTAAATTTCTTAATGTAGATTGCTATAGTAATTTAAAAGCAACAAATAATAATAAAGCAATGATTTTTATCATACTGCCAGTGTGCTCAGCAGCCAATAGTATATTTTTAAAAAATAAACTTGTCACCACAATAGATGCCAATGACCAAGTTCTAGGTAGTGCCTTCAGATTAGAAAGATTCATAGGAGCATCCTCACGTAGTTTGGAAAGTTATTTACTGCAGCAGAGATAAAGATATTAAACATATAATTATTCACGGCCTCCTCCGGGCCTTCTCCCCCTCCTGCCTCCCACAATCACTCTTCTGTAGCAGGAGAAATGGGCAGGGTGGGGTGATGGCGAGAAGGCAGACGTGGAGACACAACGCCTGACTTCATCTCCACGTGTGTGAATCCCAGGCCGACTGGATAAAACCAGATGAACTGAGAGGCGGAAGGACACTCCAGAGGAGCCTAAATGGGGAAGGGAGGGCTGAGAGCTTTGGGAAGGTGAATGCAGTGAGCACCACGTGGGTGGGGGAGTCAGGGCGGAGTTCTAGTAAGGAGGAATATTGAGAAACGGAATTCCGCACCAAGCTGGGAGAGCTTCACCTCAACCCCCTACGTCAACGCCCTTGGCTATACAGAGCAGTGCCTAGCAGCTGTGACGTCAGTGACTGAATCAACTCTCTGCCCATGTACCAAGCAGCAAGCTAAACTAGGTGCCTACATCAACTCTTTTAACCCTTGCAACTCCAAGAGGGATATCATAATCAACTCTCCTTTATGAACTAAAAAAAACCCCTGAGGTATAGAAGGATTACCTAACGTGGCAAGAATTTACCAGTTAGTAACGGACACAGCTAAGAGCGAAGCCAAGGCAGTCTGGCTCATTGTGCCTTATCCCTCCCTGGGCATAGAACTCACTCCTAGTCAATGTCTGCATCCTACATCATAAAGCAACTGAAGACCTGGACTAAACTCGGAGTCAGTGTTTCCACACAGCACTTCACAGGGGAATACCCCTTTGAAAAGCTGGTAAGTCATTGTAGATACCAAGGTATCAAATTGTTCGTGTGCTAATATCATCACCAGTTGGTTATTTGATAAGCTTTAGGAAATAGACCCAAGAAGACTAAGATATGAAGGACCATTCTTTTCACCAGTTTTACAGGCGTCTGGCACTTAGTAATACCTAGTGGTTGGTGTTGGAAGACCCCTGCAGCATCCAGGCTTGTCTCTTAGGCCTGGAGCTACATAGAACATCAGAGACTCTTTACTTGCTGAGTTCTTGGACACTTCAGGTCATTTCCTAAGGACTGCACCACCCACTATCCAGACAGACATCGGGGATAAGGGCACTTCCCACAGGTGGTCCTGAATAGGTAATGAAGAAAAGACCACAGACTCTAAGCAATGTGGATACTGACCATTCCTAAACAGAGTCTGAGGCACCACAGCTCACAGTGGATGAAGACACAAAACCGAGACGAGCGGTTTTCCTGGGAGACTTCAGGAGCTAAAAAACCAGCTCTCCTAAGACCGAGTGGGTCCTCTGCTATTCTTCATAATACTGATTCTGGGAGAATAAACTGATGGGGTCATCTTGTCCATCCTTTGCTCTAGGTTTAGTCTGTGACTGTAGAGCGCCACTTGGGCCTTGAGCCTTCTTTTTTTCTCTATTTCCCATGTATCACCAAGAAGTGAACGACAGTTTAGAAGCTAATAAAACTCCACAGGTAGTCATGACCTACAGACATTCCTTTACGGATGTGGACAGGAATCAGAATGGTAGCCTTGCTCTCCCCCGGAAATGAGAAGACAGACTTCCATTATTTCACAGTTTGAGAGAGAGCAGTGCTGTCTGGGAAAGGCTCGATGGGGGCCTTCGATTTCTCTGAGAGGACCTGTCCAGGTGACTTCTTAGACAGGGCAATAAATGTGACACTGCTGCGTGGATTAGCCGTGAGGTACTGACTCAAGTACAGACCTTCAGTCACAAAGCAAAAGAGCCCTGGACACCCACAGCAGCCGGGGAACAAAGCTCCACTTGGGCAGCCTTCTCTGGAGTCAGGGCCGCCTCTACCACAGGATGAATTACATTGATAGCAGAGGTATGGAAACCCTGTCAGCATTAAGAAAAAAAAAAAAAAAAAAAGACATCATGTTTTCCCAATCAGTTTAGTTTCTAGAACTGTCGCGCACGTGACAGGGAATGGAGTGTTTAATTCTACTTTACGAATTAAGCAAAGCACAAGAGCAAGATGATCAATCCAAAATGCTCCAAATAGTTAAACCTGAAGCATATCAGTTTTATAGAATTAGGGACGAACTATGCATTACCAAAACTTCACCACATCCTTCCAGAAAAGAAGGCTATCAAGTTCAGAAACAGAAAGGTAGTTGTGCTTGGTAATGATTTTCTTAGAATCTACTCTGCTTTCGTTTCTCCTTTTAATGGTAGGAGTATGGTTATAGTTACAAATGGTAATTTTTTGTGATTTTTAGCTTGTTTTATACTATTGAGATTATTATTTCATATCCTAATGCAATTAATGTCTGATTTTCAAACAAACCAGAAATAACTTTAACTTTTTGATGCCCCTCCTGAGCAGGAGGTCTACGGGAGCTTCCAGAACATTTCTCTGGGAGTCTGTGATTATCTCATGAGGAGCATGGCTCAAGGGTCTGTCCACACTCAGTCCGGATGTCACCCCTGGGCTGTCCTCACAGCAGCCTTCTGGAGCACCATTTATCTCTGGAGGGGACACAGTGGAGGGCGGCTGCCTGACTCAGGACCTGTGACTCCAAGGTGGAGCGAGTCCAAGAGTGTTGCTCACTCCATTAAGCAGTCCCTTCTAGCTGAAGGGATTCATCTATCAATCGTGCTTTTCAGCCAGCAATCTGCTTATTTAGAGGGTTAATTACGTTTTCAGGTCACCTGGGCGCTTCTCCTAGATATTTAATAAAATGAGTCTATTTTATTTATCACATGGTATATTTGGTAAGGGCTATCCAGTATTGGAATGGGAGTGAGGTGGGGTCGGGGTGGCAATTATTTACAAAAAGACAGACATGTGAGCTCCCTACCTTCACAATGTCCAGAGTTATCAGCGGATGACCAGGATCTCAGACATCATGACCACAGTGGATTGATCTGACACTGTGGGGAGCAGCTATGTTCCTGAAACAGAAAGTCAGATATTGATTTCCCAGTGCTTTTATGACCCATTTAACAACAGGCATTTTGGATTGGTTATCTCTTAGGCTGCAGAGAATTCTCCTTCCTGCCAGCCTCCTTCTGAACCCCTCTTAATTATCTCCTCTGAGAGATGGGTGAGGATGGATGTTCAGCCCCAGCCTTGAACACATACATTCTCCATGTAAAAGAGGCTTACACGACCTGCACACCTAAACACCAAGTCAGCTTCCATAGAGGGTGTTTAGATAATTTCCATGGTAACTACCCCATTGGGTGAAGGGGAGGTCCATTGGATCTGCCTGCTAACAAATTCTCACTAACTGACATCAAGCCAGTTAATTTCTACGTAATAAGTGTTGAGTGATTCAAGGGCCACCCCAACCAGCCAGACCTGGGGCTATTCAACGACCTGTTTGGGTCCCAGAACGGAACATTTAATGTTTTGCCAAATTTTCAAAACCGCCGGGAGTGAAGAATAGCCATCCGTTTTAAACTTCAGCTCTTTGGGTTACTAATTATGTAGCCCGGGGTATAAAGAGAACTTTACAAATCATTATTTCCATCAGGAAGGCGTTAGGACCCACGCCATGCAGGGCACCCCTCCTCTTAGCTGGCTGGCTGTTCCCAGGGGAGGCGAGCTTCAAGCCCAGCTTCTGTTCTGTTTCCCCAGCACTTGGAAGAGAAACAAAACAGGCCTAATGAAAAACACACACGGGAAATGCTGTATTATTCCATCATCCTCACCTACTGCGCTCTGGCACCCCTCGGTGATTAGCGAGGACTTTCCCTCCGTGAGCAGCCAAGTCTGGGGTGGTATGAGGCTGCTACATTGCCATTTCCTGTCAATTTCCTCCTTCCACCCCCCCCACACCCATCCCTCTCTCCCCAACATCAGCAGCGGCCACACTCCCCACCGCTAAGTTGTGACAGCTTTAAAAGTCGAGAGCAGGGAGCCCTGGACACTGGGGGGCACCAACCACAATCCACCTCTAACCTGGACCGCTGAGAAGCAGGTCAGCACCACCGAGTGGATCCTGACCTCTGAGTGGGCTGAGCGGCAAAGCTCACTGGGAAAACAGTGGGCTGCCTTGTTTGTTTTGGAGGGGAAGGGTGCTGAAGTCAGTCAGAATATTAATTCCCACTGTAATCTTCCCACGTGCATTTTCTCGACTTTTCACCAGAAAGGAGACTCAGGATAGCAGACATTCCCCAAATCTCATTGGGCTATTAGCCCCTTGAATAACTCCTTTCATTAAAAAAAAAAAAAAGCTCTCCCTATTTCCCCCCATTTCTTACACCATACATAGTGAAACCTGCATATAATAGACAATGCATTTATTCACACAGTATTCAGCCACCACTAAATAACCCAGGCATCGGTCAAGCAGGTATGAAACCATCCAGGAAATTAGAATGCTTTTGCCCAAACCTAACAGGACCACCCATGCCTGTCTGTACAGACATCAGTAGCTGCTTGCTTCCGCTGTCATGATGTGATAACCTGAATACAGTGCTCTGCCTTCCACACAGATGCTAAATAAATAATTGGTAGATGTGTAGTGAGTATCTGATCGACTGTAACTGTATCCCACAGGACCGATGGCTAAGCTGCCACCCAAGTTTTGTGGCTTTCATGGTATGTTCCTGTACATTCTTTCTCTGTATCAATGGCATTGAATATAAAGGACCCTTGGATGGGGGTCTCTGGAGTTTTCTTGAAATTTCTACCAGACTGGCTTTCTTCTAGTATCTGTTGAAAAACTACTGATGGAGTAGGTGGTAGAGTATTTTTTGTTTGAATGTTTGGTTGGATGGACGGTGTCTTCTCAGCCGGTATTTGTTGGACAGATCAGTGAAGGCATGCGATATTAGTCTAAGAACTGAAGGAGTTTATGTGGGAGCCTTATGGTGAGAAGCGGTCTGTGTGCAGATCTGCCTGTGTGCATGTTAGTCCTGCCTCAATTTAATCCAATGCTGGAGATACAGAAATCCTGTTATGTAATTCCTCTAATGGGAAAATAACTGATAGAGGAAAAAATCCTTGAAAAGATTTTGACGTGAATACACCTGCCCCAACAGATGATGTAAAAGTTACATTTCTTGTGTCTGATGAAAACTGTTGGGAATCTGATCATCACTGATGACTACAGAACCACAAATATCCGAAGATGATAAATGTATGACTGTGATGAGAATGAGGAACAACTTTTAATGTGAATTAACTTTGAAAAAGTGGAAATACTGATAAAATAAGCCTTATTCACAGGTAGGTGGTAAAGCACTCAACAGTGGGGATGATTCACAATGACAAAGAGAGGCTGGAAAGTGTGTACCTCAGTGACGGATCATTGCTGCCAAGAAACACGTAATAGGTACCTTTTATCTGGTCTGTTACTGTGGTTTCTGATCCTCACTACGCATTTGAAACATCAAGAAACCTTTGAAAAGTAAACTAATTCACGGGCCACACCCCAAAACAACTAAATTAGAAGTCCTAGTGTTGAGACGCACGCATAAACATAAGCAATCTTAAAAACCTGGTGTGATTACAGTGTGCAGTGATGTGCGAATCATTGTAACCGGTCTCGAAATTTTTGCAACAGAATTACCCAGAGGCCTATGAAACTTCAACTCCCTGGGGCCCATCCCAAACTGGGATGGGTTTGGGATGGGGCCCAAACTGCATTTCTAACAAGTTTTCTGCTGTAGCAGCAGCAATTTTAGGAAGACCATTCTGAACTAGAGGCTGACCTAAAGATTTGGATGCTATGAATCTGATAGGAATTGAGGGAAAAGACCAAAGGGTTTATTCGTGACTTCATGGTGGGAGCAAGCCAAAACTGCTTTTGTTTTCCCATTCATGGCTTGTTCTTTAATTTCAAGGGCGGCGTGAAGCTACTGAGATTGAGTTTAAGTACCAAGTAGAGCAGGTGACACTGTGCCGATGACATTGTTTCCTAAGACTCTGAAGAAGACCATCAAGGAATGCTGGGGCCTCAATATTGTCCCAACATAGACAAAAGCAGTTGATTTTAGAAGATTTAGAAAATAGAACAGATGTTGGTGAGGAAGAAAAAATAGCTGTCTTAGAATGTTGCTGTGGGATGGTCTTTCTGTATGCTGTGAATATGTGTTGCTACCATTGGTTAATAAAGAAGCTGCCTTAGCCTATGGCAAGACAGGTTATAACCAGGCAGGAAATCCAAGCCAAGATACAGGGAGAACAAAGGCAGAGTCGAGGGAGATGCTGAAGGCCCCTGGGGGGAACAAGATGTAATGGAACACAGGTAAAGCCACAAGACATATGGCAATACATAGACTAATAAAAATGGTTTGATTTAAGATAAAAGAGCTAGTTAGCCATAAGCCTGAGCCATAGACCAAATGGTTTGTAATTAAAATAAGCCTCTGTGTGTTTATTTGGGACCAAGAGGCTGCAGAACACAGGAAGCTTCTGGCTACAGAACGTGGTGGAAGTTATCCTGGGAAGTGCAAGCTCATGACCTTTCTTTCCTCACTTGAGCTGTACAACCAATGAACTATAAGCACTCATTTGGAATTTCCATGTTAGTCATTGCAAGGTCTGTGTCTGTAGTACTTCAAAGTCTGTGGTAAGTACTGTTAAACCCATTCAAAAGTATTGAGAGATATTCAGCCTCAAAGAGTTCCTGGAGAAATATCTCAATGGTAGAACACTTGCCTAGCATGCACAAAGCCCTGGATTCAATCCCTAGTACCACAGAAGAAGGTGGAGGAGAAGGAGGAGGAGGGAGAAGAAGGAGAAGGAGGAGGAGAAGAAGAAGAAGAAGAACAACAACAACAAGAAGAAGAACAAGAAGAAGAAAGAGGAAGAAAGGAGAAAAGGAAGAAATTAAAACTAAAATCTTTGGCTCTGAAGATTTGCAAAATTAGATAGACTATGACTTCACTACCATACCAATTACTGTTAATTCCTAGCTAAGGACAGAAGAAAGCGCCCCAGTCTCACCTCTGGTACCCCTGCTTTTCTCACTATCAGTAAAAGAAGCCACATGGTGCATGGAGCCATCACTCAGGCATGGGGACTAACCACTTCCAGGTTCCAAGTGGGTGTGGGCGTCATCTGTTCAGCTCTAACTCACTCCGCTCATCTATTCTATTCACAGGGGACTCTCTCAACTCGGTAGCTGTCCTAATCACTACTTTTGAGCACAGGTTTTCCAATAGAGTTATAAGAACTACTCTTTCTAAAGCTTCACACCAAGAAATATAACCATGTCTTCCTGTGTATCTACTTTCAAATATACTTTTTAATGAATAGTGAAAATTGTGTGGTGGGGAGACTGTGAGCCTATTTGTGATTTATAGAAGTCTATTGGGTGTCCACAGATGAATGTCTCTAGTGCTTTGTCCAAAGCAACTATATTCCAATTGTCCCATTAAGTCACAAGATACTTATTTTCTCATTTTCAATAAGTACTGGGCTTATGTGCTGGCTGGTTTTATGTCAACTTGACCCAAGATGGAGTCATTAGAGTAGAGGAACCCTCAATTGAGAAAATACCCCCACCAGATTTGCTTGTGGTCAAGCCTATGGAACATTTCCTTGAGTAATGATTGATAAGGGAGGATCCAGCCCACTGTGAGTGGTACCACTCCTTGTAGCAGGCTTTCTTTTAGGCCACCAACTGGCTCCCAAATAAAGACACAGAGACTTATTATTAGTTATGAATGCTCGGCCTTAGCTTAGGCTTATTTCTTCCTAGGTCCTATAATTTAACCTGCTTCTCTTCATCTATGTTTTGCTTTGGGGTTTCTTACCTTTCTTCCTTCTGTATATCTTACTTTAACTGCTTCTTGTGTCTGTCTGTCTGACAGCTGCCTGGCTTCTGGCCTTGGGCATGTCCCTCTCTTTCTCCCCTGTTCTCTCCTCCTTCTTATCCCTCATACCTAGATTTCTCCTCCTACTTATTCTTTCTGCTCATCAGCCCTGATTATCCCTTTTCTGCCTAGATACTGGCCATTCAGCTTTTTATTAGACCAGTCAGATACCTTAGGCAGGCAAGGTGAAGCAAATGCAACACATCTTTACACAATGAAACACGTATAGCACAAACAAATGTAACACATCTTTACATTGTTAACAATGGCAGCAGAAACAAATGTAACACATCTTTGCCTAGTTAAAATAATATTCCACAACAACCCCAGGTGTATGAAAGCAGGCTGAGCAAGTCATGGAGAGCAAGCCAGTAAGCAGCACTCCTCTATGGCTTCTGTTCCACTCTCCTACTTTGAGTTTCTGCCCACTTATCATGATATTGAACTATGGGCTGTAAGATGAAATAAACCCTTTATCCCATATGTTGCCTTTGGTCACAGCAATAGAAATCCCAACTAACATGGCATGTAAAGGGTCAATAAACTTGCTCATCGTGACCTGGTCTTTTGGAGTCATCTTGTATTTTAGAAGTTTGTGGCTTGTCAAGAAGGAAGGTTTTCCATTAAGCCAGAAAGCTCAAAGGTTTCAATCAAGTATAAAATCGTGGAGCTGTGGCTGCTTCATAGATGGAGGTCTGAACCCCATGTGTGAGATGTCAAAGGCAAAACATTTTGATGGTCACGGGTTAAAAACGTGGTTCTAGAATATGTGCTTAAATACCCATCAGTTAAATCAAAATGTTTAGAAATAAGGAAATCTTGGTAACTTTCCAATTAGCTGGTTATTGGTCAGAAATGTTTGGAATAAAGGAATAATTTTTTATTTGAAAAGTTTTGAAGGTGGCAGGGCTGGAGAGTTGGCTCAGTGGTTAAGAGCCATTGCTGCTCTTTCAGAGGACTGAGGTTCCTTGCAGGACTCACAATCATTTGTAATTCTAGTTCCAGGGGATCTGACGCTCTCTTCTGGCCTCGCACTCCAGGCACACACATGGTACACATACATACATGCAGGCAAAACAGTTACACACATAAAATAATAAAACAAAATAAGTCTAATTAAAAGAACAGTTTTGAAGAGGAGTAAAAATGTGTATGTATTCAATTTGTGGTCTTTGGAAGTGAATTCATAAAATACAACATACCCTTCATTCAGTGTGTGTTGGGCCAGCATTTGCTTGTCTGAAAGAAGGTCTCACTGTACAGCCCTGGCTAGTCTAACTTGATGGATAGACCAACCAGGTTGATCTCAAACTTGAGGCTCTTGCCACTGCCTACCAAGCAGCACTGTGAATGTGCAACACCTCGCCCAGATCTTCATCCTTGTAAAACCGTAAGACTTCATTTTAGTAAACTGATTCTGTTTGCTTCCCATCCTCAGATTGACCTAATAACTGACAGCCAGTGTCTTCCATGGGTGGGATTTAACACATATGAAGAGGAAATGGGCCACCTGGATGACACATCATGGGTAAATGACCCTCTTTATCCCTTAAACATGTCAGACATCCCAAGGTCAAAGCAGCCTGTTGGTGTCAGATTTTGCATGAACACACTTTTCTTTTAAAACTGTTCTCCCCAGGCCCCGTAGAACTGTGGGAGATTTTTTTTTTTCTTTTCTGGTATTTAAAGTAAGATAAAATCCAGCTGATTTCTTTCCTTGACTCTGCCCCACCCCCTCCAAATGCTTAATAACCACAACCCTAAGATTTATGGTGAGCGAAAAAGAAAAATAAGTAAATTATCTGAGTGAGGAGTCATTCTTCCTCTCTCTGGCCATACAGACTATTTTAAATGCTGCTAGCAGCAGTCTAATTAAAATAATTTCTGTCAGAAGTCAGTGAAATATGTGGCCTCAGCCCAGCTCAATGTTCTCGAGCAGGAATGACAAATCTCTACTTAATTGGTACTTAATATGATGGTGCAGGGTTAGCGGTTCTCCGGGATAAAAGGAGATAAGAACAGAAAGTCCTTGCTTGGGGCAGGAAGCCCTGGAAGATGAACAGACCAAATGGTGCTTACCCCCAAGCTGTTCCTATCGAGGGCTGGTCTTTCGGCCATCATTTATGAAATAACAGACAATTAATGCACATTTTATGGCTAGCTCGAGTCCTAATTAGATACAACTATGTACAAAGAATTCGAAGGGCCCGACTTCTGGAGACCAAAATAAATACTGGCAGAATTCTGGTGGGCCCCGCAGCCGTGGCCCATCTTGTTATCCTATCTGAGGGATACGCACCTTGGGAAAGGCACAAACTGCTTCTGAGGTGTAGTCATTAGGCTGAAATTCACGGAGCATTTTCTAGTATTTGGGAACTGCAGGAAGGTGGAAGAGGGCTGACCATCCACTTTCCCAGGGAAGTCAGACCGCTCTTCTAACTGAGCACAGCGCTTCCTTCCATCTGTTCGGCTCCAGAGCCCAGGTCTCATGTTTTACTCATTCTGCAAAATGCACCACCCTTTGCTTTGTTTTTCTGCTTCCCATCACACAGAACCACTTGCATATGGTCTTGTGTGTGTTCTTACGCATGCTTAGTGTACTGTTGCTTCTAACATTTGCACAGTAGCCAGCGGAGTGGAAATAGTAGCTAATGTGTAACTTGCAGGCCATGTCCTGTGCCACTAAGGACTTTGCATGTAAGAATTAATTGAAGCACACAATAGCCCTGAGCGAGGGGCCTTAAACATCTGCATTTTGTAAGGGAGAACATGTGTGCACAGACAGATTGTGTTAGTTTGTCTAAAAAGCACAGGGTGGTTCGTAGAGTCAGGCTTTTATAACAAAGGCAGTGTGACAATAAAGCTGTATTTTAATTTCCACTTTGTGCCATCTCTGGATGCACAGCTTTGGTGTAACCCAACGGTACTTGAGATATGGGTCAGTAAAATATAAACATTAAAACACAACAAATCTATGCTTTGTGGACCACAGCAACTTCTCCATGTTGTCACCGTCCTCTTTACATTTGAACAATGGAAAGCCACCCTTAGTTCACAGTCGTCCTTGTAGCAGCCACAAGACAGTTTTGACCCAGGAGCTATGGATTGCTGACCACTGCACTGGGTTAAAAGTATGTGAGATCTAGCCAGTGTGGTGGTGCAAGTCTATAATCCCAGCATTCAGAAGACTGAAACAGGTGGAACGGAGTTTGACCCTACGTAAGGAGACTCTGCCTGGGAAATAACATTCATTGAGCCTGAATATGTAATAAGCAACTGAGATAATGAACTTTTAAAAGTTTCTGACACTGAAAGAATAAAATAATTCATTTGTTCAAATTATTATCTTTTAATTTATACTGTTAGCATGAATACACTACATATACATTCTGTGTATATGTACCTATATAACAACAATCAAGCTAAGTGGAAATATTCATTTTCATCAAAATTTAAAATGTAAAGTAATTGTGATAAGCAATTAACTCAAGGCCAAAATGAACGGGTCTTTTTTTTTTTAATCTCATAAAATTAATAGAAAGTCATAAACTCCAATTTACTTGTCGATGTACACCTTTTGATCATTCACATAGCACTGTGGGTACTCTGTTCACACCCTTTACTACTCCATGTGAAGACTGGTCCCGAGCCCAGCAGCTCTGACAGCTCCCCAGCACCATGTTTGTGGTGTAAGTCCCTTAGATTCTACTTCAGAATTAACAACTCAGAACCCCTGAAGGGGAGGCATATTAAAATGGAGGAGCCACTCTTTCAGGGGAATCCAATTCCAAACAGATCTCTTCTTTTTAGAAAGATAAGGCTTTAATGCAAACATATACATGCACTTGAAACAGAAAGGTTACATGTGAGCTAAAAATACCCCACACATGTAGGTATTATGTTATTATCTTACCCATTTATGCAAGTCACGAGAATCACAATGAGCAAACTTTAGTGTTGCATATGTGTTTTTTGAATGAATATGAAAAAATCTGTCATGCCTATCTTTTTATATGATGAAGCATTTATTTATTTGCTTGTTTGTTTGTTATTTATTTGTGTGTGTATAGTGTATGTGTGTATACACAGTCATGTGTGTATGCACATGTGCAGGTAGGTACACATGCATGTGTGTGTAGATCAAAAATTGACACTGGGTGGCCTTCTCTGTTGCTCCTTGGTTGATGCTTTTGAGACGTGAAGTTAAGATATGTTCTCTCAACAAACCTGGAGCTTACCGATTCAGCTAGACTTACAGTCAGCAAGCCGCTGGGACCCTGTCATCTCGGTTTCCTGAGCACTGGGATTCCAGGTGTGCAAGACCATCCCTGGCTTTTTACATGGGTGCTGGGCATCTGAACTCAGGCCCTCACACTTGTGTGGGAAGCATTCTGCTGTCTGGGCCATCTTCCCAGTCCCTTGATGCCGTGTTTATTTTTGCTACATCATTACAGATGTTTGCTGGTTCATTTTTTTTTTTTTTACACACAGCATTCCTCATAGATTCTGAGATTTAGAAACTTAAAATACCTGAATATCTCTTTTTAAGATTTTATTTCATTTGTGTGTGCCAATATGTCTATATGTATGTATGTTCTCATGTGTGGTAGGTGTCTGAGGAGGTCGGAAGAGGGAGTCAGATCCCTTGGAGCTGGAGTTACAGGCATCTATGAACCAGTGGGTTCTAGGATCTGAATTCTGGTCCTCAGGATTAAGCAACAAGAACCCTTAAGCACTGCTTCATTTTGAGTGGTTCTCTCTACTTAAGTTATTCTGGCCGGGCGGTGGTGTGACGCTTTAATCCAGCACTCGGAGCAGACCAGCGATCTCTGTGAGTTCGAGGCCACCTGGCTACAAGTGAGCTCAGAAAGGCGCAAAGCTATGCAGAGAAACCCTGTCCAAAAAAAAAAAAAAAAAAAAAAAAAAAAAAAAAAAAAAAAAAGTTATTCCTGATTTTTCACCAGGTTAAGTGCATGCTTACATAGGAACTACATCTTTCTTCTGTCATTTCCAAGGGGGCTTTGCACACTCATGCATGTTTTGTGTGGTGACAAACAACACCAAGTACAGAGATTGATTGGAACTCTAAGGCAAAATCAGCCTGGATATCCACATGCAATAATCCTTTAAACAGGGAAAGCCCGGGTCCCAAGCTCACATGTGGCTCTAAGTGCTTATTAAACATCGTAAATACATCAGATTTGCCCATGAGCTCACAGGTAGACACACATACACAGAAGGTCACAGCTCCTTAGAAAACCACCCATGTTCTCTTTCCTTGGCTGTAGTAAGAGACACATATGGTCCCTGTCGGTAGCACTCATTGAGGGAGATAAAAATCCTGTAACAGCTAACTCCAGGTTCTCTCCTGTGGCTCTTTCCTTTGATTTCCAAGATATCAAATGACTATTGACTAGACCCTGTAATTGCCTACCTTACCCCATCCTACTTTTAAAAGAAAAAGAAATGACCCATTTCAAAAATCTTATTCCATTACACTGCTCAGCTAACCCATCTTATATTTTTCCTGGATAGTAGTTTTCTTGAAAGAAAGAAAGAAAGAAAGAAAGAAAGAAAGAAAGAAAGAAAGAAAGAAAGAAAGAAAGAAGGGCCTAAGAAATATATGTGTTGGTTGTGTGTGGAATTTTTCGGAAAATCGATTGATAGCCATGCTGCATAACTGCCATTGTTACTACATAGAATTAAGTATATGTGGCATTTGTGCTGATACGCAATAGTCCCAGGCACAGAAACGCTTGCCTGAAAACGTTTAAAGACATGACGCAGGAGCTGATTTCTCCAGTCCTGGCTTGAATTCAGCTCGAAACATTTTCCCCTTCCTTTTTGTTCTTCCTGCCCTGAACTTTTTTTCTTCTGCGATGTGCAAATACAAGGCAGATGTCTTCATCTCGCTGGAATGCTTTTAACCTTAATGAAGGCTTGTAATAAATCAGTGCTTTTCAACCTGCTTTCTATCATCAACACATACATACTTTTTAAAGATATTAGTCTCCACCAAGATTATTAGAAATAATTAGGGCAAGCTAGAACTTATTAGTATTTTAATGGACATACAGTTGCTGTTGGCTAGCTATCTTTGATATGTAGAAAGTTATCTTGTCTAGTAACCATAGTTACTGAATAAGACTCATTTTTAAAAAAGGAGTAAAAATTGGTTATGTTGGAATATGTACACATACAAACATATAGATACACAGACAGGCACACTTGAATAAGATGTTAAAGTAAAATTAGACTGTTCTGAAAGTTACACATACATATTATGTCAATGTAAAGTCAATTGTAAATTTAAGAACACTTTTGAATTTAAGTTTTTCTTGATTAATGTTTGAAATTAAAATTACCTTTTTAAGGCTGACACACCTCAATATGTCATATTTTGAGATTTTCTTTTGCTCAGGATTCCCAGATGCCACTTTTGTCAATAAACAAAATTCAGCACTCTGAACTTCTCTCATTAATACAGAGAAGAAAGATAACCCACAAAACTGCAGCCTGAGAGAGAGAGAGAGGTGGAATAAATAACCTCATAAAATGTGACATCTTGGTGACCTATTTTACATGGATGAAATCAGGTGATAGCGAAACAAGTTGCAGCTTCCACCATCACTCGAATTAAGATGCAGCTGGGATCAATGCTAAAACCCTCAGCTAATATCTGAGTCCAAAGACGCCATGAGAGGTGTAGACGAGCTCTGCGGAATAGTAAGCTCAGATAAATTTTTCTAATGGTGACATCCATAAGAAAATTTTACAAGGCAGACTAACTACCTATCTTGATTCCCAAATGTTTAAAAAGCTGTTTCTGACTTCCAATGAATCAAACCTACTCACTCACCTTTCAAGAGGCCATAAAGTTTCATGCATGAGAGACTGGTTCAGAAATTATGAGACTTAGGCTACGGGCCTCCTTCTTGGGAGAAGGAAAATTGAGCCACCCCAGCTCTGTGGAATCCTTCTGTCACTTGACCTTCCTGGCAGCTGGACTACAAGGTTGCAAAAGTTGAGTGTGCGTATATGTGTGCAATATTTATTATTCATTCACACACACGTTCCAGCAAAACATGTGTGTGTGTGTGTATGTGAGTCTATGGGGCAAGGGAGTCTCAAGACTCAATTCTTTGCATCATCTCTGCCACTGGATGACATTAAGAAAATTAGTTTTGCCGAGGCTATTTTGTCAATTAGAACAAGGTGCTGAAAACACTCCACAAGGTGTCTGTGAAATTCCAGTGAACAGCCCAGGAATGCACAGCTTTCCCCGAAGACTGTCCTGGGTATTCCTGGGGATGCTGGTGACCTGATTCTTATAGACCTGTCTGAATTCAGCAAATTCCCAGCTTGCTCTTTCCAATTCCTCCCTACATAGTATATATTTTTCTGGTTATAACTCCAGGCAGAAACAGATGGTGTCAGTCTCAAAACCAATCTGGTTTTAACCCTCCACACATAGTTTGAGGAGAAGGCCAGAGAAAAGCCCAGTGTCCATCAAGGAGTCACAATTTGAATCCAGGTCTTTAAGTCACGTAACAGCCTTCTTTCTCCCTCCAATTGCCGTACTCGTTTGTTTCAGACATTGATTGAACACCAGTTACATGCTGGGCTCAGGACTTCTAATCTCACTTTCTGAAAATAGAATGTAGGGAAGCTCTCAGAAGAGCTAGACCTCATCTGAAACCAGCACACATGTAAAAGCAGGAAGTACTCAGTGTTAAGTACCCAGACTGTGACTGCAGCGCCCAAGGACAAGAAGCCCAGATAAGGAGCTAGAGGTGTTCGGGAATGGCACCTTGCAGGAGTTTCTGGAGGGTCAGGGCCCAGCTGAGAGAGGGAAACATCGCATCAGTCAAAAAGCTGAAGTTGGTAGTGATCTGAACGTCATCAGGTCCAAATTCCTCATCTGAAATCTTTCCAGAAAAGTCTAAGTCAAGCTAGAGCACGAATTGAAAGAAATTACTTTCAGTGGGGGACAATTGCTGTCTAAGCCAACTTAAAAAAAAAGCCACATGAAAAACAAACACAGGCCTCTCACTTTGACCATCAGAGACGGCAAGATGCATCCTTGAGGACTTGGTCTTCCTGAGTGAAATCATGGGCAAGAGAATCTTCTGGCGAGCAGAGGAGGTGCATCAAGGCTCACCTGGACAAGACAGAGCAGGGCTGGGTGGGACCCACGGCTGAAAGGGTTTTGGTGCCTATGTAGAAGACCATTGGCAAACAAGCTCATTTTGAATGGCCAGAGTTTTGATTGTAAAAAACCAAACCCAAACCAAAACTCTATGGTATAACCCTTAGTTTTAAAATACACATACGCAAATCAATAAAAATGGTGTCTGTGACTGAGCTAACATGTCCAATACTGGCACTGTTGTATGGATTATTGCTATTGCTGCCACTATGGCTAAAGCATACTCCCCTTAAGTGACTTCAAGAGACCTAAAGTAGAGAGAGGTCAGTTAAAAGCAGGGTTACGCTAGGTAAAGAAGGTGCTCCCACCCCCAAAACTTCTAGGAGCACCCCAGTGAAATCTTCATGCTGCGAGAGCATCAGCACCACTGAGTCACGTGATTCTTGTTCTTGGCCCGCAGCTCTAGTCATGAAAGGCTAGACAGGAAACACATGGGACTGACAACAGTAAGCAAGTCCAATTAAAGAACCACCACACAGACACATTCACAAAGCTTGTTACGGAATACGAAAGAGTTGCGTTCGCTTCCTTATGAGGCATATCGTGTATAATAATAGACTGGTTTTAAATTGTGGCTTTTGTGCAAAGATCGTGTTTGGAACCCACGACCGTAGAGCTCACTGGTTTCGCTTACGGCCAGAGAGTGCAACTGATGGAAAGCCGCCTTTTTGCACCTGGACACCCGAACTGTAGACTAACTGGCTTCCACTTGTCCCTAAGATTGATGTGTGGCAGCCCTGGTCTACGTGTCCCTTGGAGGAAGCTCACTCTGTTGGCTGCTTTGGAAGAACAGGGGCACTGCTGTGTTTGTGTGCAGGTTATGAGATGTGTTTTTGCTTTGCCTGCCCTGCAGGGGAAGATGCCATATTGGCAGAGGCTCTGTTTCTTCCTGGTGGTCAATGAAGCAAAGCTTCAGTCGGTCCAGTCCCCGGACTTTGCGTAATTAAAATCACTTGTTCCCAGTGAAAATGGCATTTCTGTTCTGTGTGATTCCACAAGTAGCTCACTTAAAGTCTTCTGGCCTGCGGAGCCAATACACAGGCGTGCTTCAATGGTGAAGGGCTGGTGCCATAAAATAACACATTTTTATCCAGGAGAGATTCCTTAGATTTGAATAAATAGATTTTCATCCATTTTCCTATATTTGAAATAGTTACCGCAGAGGCCACTTTTCCCTACATGATATTCCTGGTTGGGCAGGAGGAGGTGAGGTGTTGTTGGGGAAGTTGGTGGCCTGGCGGGGTGAGAGGGAGGTGTGTGGGGAGATCAACTCTTCTAGGAGTTTTCTGAAAAGGAAAAGTTTGGATTTCCTGTTTATTTTTAAATTATCCATTGAGAACGGAGGGCAGATCTTGCCTTTCAAGGAGATCAGTTCAGTCCCTACAGACATTCTTTGGGATTGAAATACCAGAGGCATTTTTACTTTCCCCAGCAGGCCACACCGCCCATTTACAACAGGCGCTTTCTTCAGAGCAGGGAACCCCAGTGACTGCGCAAGGAATGTTCTCAGAAACCAGCCCACTACTATCTGGCTCGTTTGTGGTTTGCTGCCGTTCCCGCACCACGACGCTGGGCTCCCAGAGCAGGGCGTATAGGACACAGCTAGTAATAAGAATCCACTTTCCTCCCCGCTGCAAGTCTGAGGCAGGAAAGCACCCTGTCTGCTCAGGCTCGGTTAGCAAGGAGGTTTTTCTCTGCCCCCCCCCGCCCCTGCCCATGTCCCCTGCCGTTCTCTCCTTTACGCCCACCTTAGCAACCTGCACTAGAACAAAACGTAAAGATGAATAGCTAGGCATCTGTTCAGCTCATCGACTGTCTAACTGTGCAAGCAGCTGAGGAAGGGCCCTGTATTGCTGGTATGGAAGAACTGAAAGCCTCGAAAGGAAGATCAGAGACGCCATGTCGTTGTCTGTGCATGCAGCTGAGGACTGCGTTACTGGTATGGAAGAACAGAATTGAAAGCCTCGAAAGGAAGATCAGAGATGCCATGTCCTTTGAATCTAAACTGATTTCCTTGTGGAGAAGCAATTGGCCATGCATTTTCCAAGCCTTTAGTGCCAACATGTCCACTGGTAGGAATTTACCCTGAGAAAAACAATCATAAATGTGTACCAATGCTTAGCTAAAAAAAAACGCTCACTGCAGCATTATTTAAAAATTAAAATAACTTCCATTTCCAGAATAAGTAGTTGAGTATATACTCACACAAAGAATGCTAAATAGCCATTAAAAACAAGGCTTTTGATACTTAAGAATATTGCACAATTCTGTGATGTACTGGTGAAGAAAATGGGTCACACTTACAAGTGTGTGTTCAGAGCTGCCAGATGGTTCAGCAAGTGGAGCCTCACACTGGCAAACCTGAGTACCTAAATATTGTCCCCGGGGCCCACATAGCAGAAAGAGAAAACCGACTCCCGCATATTGTCCTCTGAGCTCTGTGCATGCTGTGACACATATGTGAACAGGTCCATGCATGCACACAAACAAGTAAGTGTACTAAGAATTTAACTGTGCATAAAATAAATACTGAAAAGATATATACTAAAATGTTAATTGTAGTTATTCATGCATTATTACATTTAAAGTTATTCCTGTACTTCTTGATGTTCCACACTAAACATGAATTACTTTAATAAGAAAAACTGTACATATTGGAAAAGTAGAACGAGAACCCTAAAGAAGAGCAACTATCTTCTATAACCTGACTGAGTGATGGATATTTTGGAAATGTTATACGGTCACATTTTAACTACAGTTCAAACGAAAATGCGACTCTTGTAGAAGTGCTCAGCTGGTTCTGTAGGAAAACTTTCTTCACCTTGGCATCGTGTGGTCTGTGCTGTCGCATGCTTTACTTTTATTCTTTTCTTCCCCCAAACAAAAGCCCAGATTTATCACATTTGCTGCTGCTTTTAATGCAGTAGCTGCACCTTATTCGGGCAGTGCAGTGAAATTCCAACACTCTCCATTTCACATTTTGCCTTTAGCAACAAGCAGTCTGGGAGACATAAAACCAAGATATTTTCTAAGGGCACGTAACAGACACTTGTACTAAATATGAAATACCAGCGGCACCCCAAGCCAGAAGGGCATTTACTAAAAGGTTGTAAGTAAGCACCAGATAATTCTAAGCTACTCAAACAGGGCAACTTTTGAAGTTGGATATGCACACCTTAAGTCAAAGAGATCTTTACAAAGGACCACGAACCATCTTCCAAAAAGCCCCACAAAATATCCTCCTGGAAGAGATGTGAATTTGACCTTTGAATAAACAGCATGAGATAAAAAAGAGTAATGCAGAATTGCCTTTTCTCTTGCCAAAGCCTGAGAGGCATTGTAAAGAAAGTGGTTAACGGTATGGGCTATGGTGTTTACTTCAATACTAACTATGAGAGCCTGGGAACGCTTAGCCATCTCTTCATGCCTCAGTTTCCCCAACCACTACAAGGGTATTAAATTCATCACTGAAAAAATGCACTAGCCTCACAGACTTAAGAGGACAACAAAATAATGTTGCTACCTTTCCGTATTTGATAAGAGAAAAACATTCTACAGATTTTTATCACTTTATTATTTTAAAATTGCTTTAATATTCAGTTTTTATTGAAAGCTTCTTATCTTGCTATGGATTTCAAGTAAGAAAAGAAATCCTCTGGAACGTCTGTTCATAAAATAGAGGTGAACTAAAAAATTTATTTCATACTCATAAATACGGAACCAACTAATTTGTAGCTAATAACCCATAGCTTCCACTTGTAATTACAAGAGGAGACTTCTCAAGTAACCTTTGCTTCAGTTTACACGCCTGCATATCCTCTATCCCAGAATGCACCTGTGATACCAAAACAACCCACTGCCTTGTGAGATGGGAGAATGGACACAGACATGTAGTGCTTTGAAAAGCTGCCTCATAAAACAAACAGATGTGTGTCCCCTCATTGTTCTAGCTCCGTCTATCAGCAAAGACTCCTGTTTTCTCCCAATTTAACTGTGGTGGTTGGGATGATCATACTATTAACCATACTGAAAACAATGTCTTGTATAACCAAGCACTTTCAGTTAATCTTGGCCACTAACACTTCCCAATACCTCGTCAAATCGCAATTACTGTAAAAGAATAACGGCCACTTTAGGATAACTTGGCTCTTGCTTCTCCTAGCACATGATAGGCTGCTGCAAGTTTTGGTGTCAGATTGAGCCTCACCCTGTTAACCATCCTTGACTGGAGTCAGAAAGCTGTGAGCTGTAGATTGTACCCATCATTCAGATTTGAATAAGGAAGTTTGTGCTATGACCCCTAGGTTCCAATACTACCATAAGCATTTATTAAAATAGCAAATGTGACAAACAGAACAACAAGTAATTTCTGTTTCTGACATGGAAAAGGTATAAGACAGTGTATCGGGTTTGCTGGCTAGCTTCTTGTCACTGAGAGCTATTGTCTTTTTCTAAGAGGCAGCTTCAACTGAGAAGATGCCTTGTCAGACTGACCTGTAAGCAAGCCTGTTTTCTTGATTAATGGTGTGGGAGGGCCCAGCCACTGTGGACAATACTAACCCTCAGCAAGTGCTCTTGGGTTATACAAAAAAGCAAGCTGCTGGGCTGTGGTGGCGCACACCTTTAATTCCAGCACTCAGGAGGCAGAGGCAGGTGGACCTTTGTGAGTTCAAGGCCAGCCTGGCCCACAGAGCTAGTTCCAGGATAGCCGCCCCAGAGAAACACTGTCTCGAAAAACAAAAAGCAAACAAAACAAAAAATCGAGTTGAAGGAGCCATGAGGAACAAACCAGTAAGTAACAACTCTCCATGGTCTCTGCTTCAGTTCCTGCCTCCAGATTCCTGCTTTGAGTTCCTACTTTGACTTCCCTCAGTGATGGACTGTAAGAGAAAAAACACTTTCCGCTTCAAGTCGCTTTTGTCGTGGTGTTTTGCATGTTTGATTGTTTGTTTTCCACAGCAATAGGAAGCAAACTAGGACACCCAAACCAAAACTGATCTCTGAAAAACATGAACGGGCTCTCTGTCTGTTACCTCGTTGTCCAAACACCACAGTGTTTGTCGTCGGGGTAAATTAAGATAATTCGAGTTTTCTTTGTTTGAAAATGTGCTTCCTGGGAAGATGGCTCCACTTCCTGGGAAGATGGCTCCATAGGTATAGTTCCTGTCACACCAGCATGCAGATCTGAGTTTGGGTACTCGGTATCCACGTCAGGTGTGGTGGCATGCATCTGTGACCCCAGTGCTGGGAAGGGTTGGGGAGCAGAGACAGGAAGATCCCTGGCCAATCAGTGAGCTCCAGGCTCAGGAGGAACTTTGTCTCAAAAAATAAAGTGGAGAGCATTTGAGGAAGGTACCTGATATCAACTTCTGACCTACATAACATCACACACAGACAC
This sequence comes from Peromyscus leucopus, assembly GCF_004664715.2. Taxonomy (NCBI): domain Eukaryota; kingdom Metazoa; phylum Chordata; class Mammalia; order Rodentia; family Cricetidae; genus Peromyscus; species Peromyscus leucopus. Next base: position 52,186,252 of record NC_051066.1, on the reverse strand, counting down.
AGACACAGACACACACACACACACACACACACACACAACACACAACACACACACACACGAACACACACTGCTCCCAGTACATACTTTCTTAAGGAAAATCCTTCATTGCAAAGGCTCTAGAGAGAAAAGATAGCTTATTCTAACATATAATTTCTAAATGCTTGGGCTCTATTGTGAGGCTAAGACGTTGCTATATATTGTACCTGGTTGACACACAGTAAGTGTTGAATGGGTGGAGAAAGGATGAAAAATTAGCACATAGGACCAGAAAATTAAACATGCCATTGCAGGATGATCTAGAAATTCCATTTGGGGGTGTATATCCAAATTAATGAAACCAGTGTGTCAAATAGCTCTCCGACACTCAGGCATTGTGCATCAGAGATTCACAGTAGTCAAGATACAGACTAAATCTATCAGTGGACAGGATGATGGCACAGTAATTATCCTTAAAAATAATGAAACCTAGCACTAGTGACAATGTGGAGAGGCCTGGAGGACACTCCATTAAGTGAAATAAGCCAGGCATAGAAAAGCAAACACTGAATGAGGTCACAGTACATCATAAAAAGTCAGGCTACACAAGGAGAAAGTGGAGTCGTAGTTACAAGACCTTGGAGCAGGGGAGGAATTGGGGACATTTGTCCAAAGAGCATAACATTTCAGTCAAATAGAAGAAGTAATTTTATGAGTTGTATTATGTACTGTGGAGATTATAATAGTTAATGTATTGAACACTTGAAAACTGCTATAAAAAAAAAAGGCAGATTGAAAGTGTTCACAAAAATAACATGTAAAGTGATGCTTATGTGAATGGTCTTGATTTGGCCACGTAAACATCAAGTTGTATACCATATGTGTTATGTTCCTAAACAATTGAAAAACAAGACACACTGTATGTTCCAGCTGTGTGTATGTGAGCAACTTATTTTAACAACTGAAGACCAATACTGGCACCCTGAAAAAGTAAACAGGGTTAGCAAAACTCTTTACAGAGTGAGGTCCCCAACACTCTGCTACAAGGTGTAGGAACTATGCATTCCTTGACTTTTGTTCTTCTCTTCAACATAGGATACGTTGGCTTCTAGCTAGAGATCACACAAAAGTTCAAATGCTTAAGGTAAGCAATGTTTTATATAAAGCAGGAAAAAAATTGCTGTTTAAATAAATTTTAAAAATTAGATGGAGACCTGAAAAGCGTTAAAGTTTCAATGTAAATCCAAACTATTCCACACATACATATCTATGTGTATGTGTATAATATATACTATAATATATTATGTATATTTTATGTAATATATATAATAATCGTAACCACAAGTCTTATCGTTTTTGATGGTTCCGTTGCTTCTTTGTACTTAAGAAGATTACAGCTGTGAGCATGAGTTAAAGATGCCTTTTTGCCTTTTCTTTCCGTCCTGGGGTCCTTATTTGTTACATAAATCGGAAGCAGGGCTTTGGTCTTGACACTAACCTGTCTTCACTCAAGCAGAGCGGAAGGGAAATGCCAAATGCTTAATTTGGATTCTAGTAAAAGTCACAACTCTACTCCGGGCGAGATTTTTGGAGGCGAGTATATAACGGTCCAGCTGTATAAAATATTTTCTTATGATTTTATGGATTATTCCCACCGAGACTGTATGATGAAATACAGGTATGGAAATGTCACACTGAACTTGATGGTTGTGAATGCTAACTAAAAATGTTTGTAGGAAGAAAAGGAAGCAGTTCACCAGCCATCCCTGGGACCGGGGCTTACTATTTTGAAGCTGTCCTTTTAATTCTTTGTTGAGGTGATTTTTCAACCATTTGCTGCATGCCCTTCATGGTACTGAGTCCTGCTAAAGATGCAAAATAAATGCCTTATGTGGTTCCTGACTTCTGGAAACTTAGATCAGACAAAATAATTGAAGTCCCTTTTAACAACAAAAGAATTAGGTGTTAAAATGTGCACTGTGACCTAAAGCCATATGGAGGAAGAGCCGGACGATGAGAGTATGCAGGAAACAGAAGAGTTTGTGATGGATCATGTTGGAGCCCAGAGGGGCACTGACAACGGTTACCATGGAAACAGGGGGTGGGCGTTTGGTTCAGTGAACTGTATATGCAAAGAGGTAGGAATAGGAAAAACAAACCCACTAAACAGGGTGATGCTAATTTTCTTTTTAAAAACATCCTGGTGCTATATTGACCGCCTATTTGTTAGAGCCAGGCTGACTTGACCTCTACCATCTAATTTAAAATGTGAGGTGGATTATATTATTCTCATCACTTTCTTTTTAATTTTTATTTGTTTTTTAAGACTTACGTGTTTATTTATTTGTGTCTGTGAGTATGTATTATATGTGTATGTGGTCGGGGAGCTGGTACATAGGCCTGAAGAAGGCACCAGGTGCTCTCCTCTATCTCCTCCTATTCCTTTGAGGCAGGGTCTCTCCCTGAACCTGGGGCTGGTGTTTTCTCAGCTAGTCCAGAAGTCAGCGAGCCACAATAAACCTCCTGTGTTTGCCCACCTTGAAGCTGGGGTTACATGTGTGCACGGGCCACTTGGCTTGTTACATGGGTACAGGGATCAGGGCCTCATCACTGTGCACTCTTAGCGGCTAAGCCATCTTTCCAGGTCTCAGTTCTCCACACTTTGTACCTGAAACACCTAAGGTTTTAGTGCAAGAAACTTATATACCCAGCTAGCGAATAGTGAAGCATGAACGTGGACATGCAGTTCTCAGGATACATCTCCCGAAGTTCTAAACCTTCATCACTTGGTAAAGGAGACAGACAGGCTTGGCCACAGTGCCTGAAAGGCTTCACTATACTCTATCTGCAGATTAGAAATGAAGTCCCATGTCTAGGATCTTCCCTGGGTCTCAAAGATAATCTTTAGCTGAGTTTTCCATACTGTAATGAACTGTGCTCACAAATGATGCATCCAAGGTATCTCTTTGATCCTAGAGTCCCCCATTACCATAGAGTTTAAGAAAGGCATCCAAATTCCACACAAGAAGTCAGCCAGACTAGCCAAGCCCAGGCAAGCCACTTAACCTTCCCTGATCTCTGCTTCCTCAACTTAAATGGGAAGGAAAGACTTGGTGATCTCTAGGGTCCATTTTAAAATTCAGCGAGCATTTTATAAATGTCAGTAGCAATTTCAGACGAACTTGAGTCGCAGAAATGGTCTAATGAGTAGCAGATGTCACGTGGACAGTCAGTCATAATGGTTCTTGAAAACAGAAGTTTCTTTGCTTCATTAGTAGCACAGGAAGGCAGGCTCCCCTGTGAAGACTTCTTTTTAACCATCTGTACCTTTTTAGCCTAAGTAAAATGCAGAAAAGACTAAGTTGTATTGTATGGAAAATGGGAAACTCACATTTAACATCCATTTTTGTCATAAAACACTATAGCTTTCTGCGTTCAATTATTCTTAAGATTCAAGAGGATAAAATATATTTTATTGGAGAAAGGTTTAGGCCAACAATATCATTAATTGATCTCTTGCTTAGACATGAGTTGAAACAACTGAAAATGTCTACTTCCTGACTCTTTATGTTTAAATAACACCATTTCCTGAGTAGAAACTTGCAAATGAAGCACTTCCTAATTTGAGAGGAACATTCTGGAAATACACCTTTGAAGAGCCTTGGTGAATTTGTAAGCATATCAAATCTAATGATTTTAGTTTCCTTCACCCCAGCATTTTCAGGTTCCGTAATAAATGTGAGAGAAGGTAAAAGATTCATTTTTTTTTCAGTTATCCATCTGCATTTTACTCCTGACATTTAGGACATCTATCTGATGTTCTTTGTTCAAGCTCCCTCTTACGAAATGAGCTTTTTCTCCATGTATTTTTTTTTCCTCATAGCTTTTTAAAACTTTTATTTATTGAGCCGTAATTTACAAACAGTAAAATGCACAAATCTTGTGTGTACAGCCCAATGAATTTTTTACATATGTATATACCATGTTAACCACGGCCAGATTAGGATGTAAACCATTTTCATCGCTCAGAGCTCCCTTGTGCCTTCCTAGTCAATAACCCTCAGCCCCATGCAAGTAGCTGAGCATTCTGATTTGTTTTCATGGATTAATTTTACCTGCTCTTGAAATTCATGAGAATGGATTCCCCCACTATGGATTCCTTTGTGTCTGGCTTTTTCAAGCAATGCAAAATATTTTAGAGTCATCTGTGTTGTATAGGCGTCAATAGTTGGATGCTTCTTATTGTTGAATGCAGGCATGTCTAACAGTCTGTTCACTGGATGTCTGGGCTGTCTCCAAACTGGACTACAGTTAATGAAGCTGTGATGATTCTCCTGGTGCAGAACTGCTTGTGGATATATGTGCTTACTTCTTTGGTGCACATTCAAAGTGAAATTGTTCAGTCATGGGGTGAGTGACTAATTTTCTATATGTTTTTATTAACATTGTCTGAGAGTTGCCATGTTGAACATCTTTTGTGTTTTCTTGGTACATATGCATGAGACATACAGTTGGGAAGGGAAGAATAGTTATTTATGCATACACAGAGAGTGGGCACATCCTCCAAGGCTGCTGGAGCCTTCTATCTCTCTACCACCAAGGAAATAGTTCTCTGGAGACTAGTTGATGTTTGCAAAATCCAAATTTCCTACAGGACATGCAACAGGCACAAAATACTTGGCAAAGGAGTCCCTCTCCTCTCCTCTCCTCTCCTCTCCTCTCCTCTCCTCTCCTCTCCTCTCCTCTCCTCTCCTCTCCTCTCTCAGACTCCCAGAGAATCTGAAAACCCATGAGGACTGTGAATACCTTGCATCTGGAATCAGGCTGTTGACTTCCACCTGCAGAAGTCCCAGTCGTTTAGAAATCCTTCCCTCTCTTCAGATGTTCACCTTCCCTGGTTTACAAGATCTGGCCTGTGGGTGTTGAGAGTGTGATTTTCATTCTGCCAGAAGACAATAACCCCAGAAAAGAGATTTCCATGGTGACAATGCTCTTCCCCCATTAGCTACCACACAGCCGTCTTCTTCCCCCTTCAGCTGTGAATCCACAGCACACCCTGTATCAGATCTGTGTTATTGAAAGCAAACCTTTATAATTCTACCCTCAAACTGGAAATAGAAAAGGACTGAGGGGGACCAAGGAGAGTGTCTCCTTAAACGTGTTTTCCCCCTGACATAAAGTGATCCATCACCAGAACTGGAGACTTACTCGTGCATTTTGACATAAATCTGCATCTGTAATTATGAGTCATAATGATCTTTATAGGCTGCCCTAAATTGGTGAGGAAGACTTACTGTTATTGACAAAGCATTGACCTGAACATTAGGATGGAGGAAGAGCTAATTATTTTTTTTTCCTGAGGAGTAGGACTTTGCTTTGAGTTATGAATCACTTTGAGCCTGAGCATTTGTGGAATGCCTTTTCTCCTCCGAAAGCAAAGATCACGGAGTCCCACAAATGCAGCCTGGGTCTTTGTACAATTGCCGACACATAAAATTTCAAAACACATCCTAGAGGCTTTAAAAACAAATCATTCCGAAGGCAGCGATCAGGATTTGCAAGGTGCCGGAAGAGGCTGATCTGTATTTTGTGAATGCAAGTTGTCTGAGACAGGTCCCAAGTCTGAAAGAGCAAGGCCTACTTATAACCGGGCATGCTGGGATTCAAACATGGAGCCACCATTACCCTTACAGAGCTCTCTGTGGCTGACTACCATGTACGTGCAGCCCAGAAAATGTGCTGCTTAGATCTGGGGAAGGCTAAAGGGGGCTTTAAATCACAGCCTTATCATGCTCGCATGTTATTGGCAAGTCTGCCTAAAAATAGAATCTCATTACTTTAATTCTACAGTATTCTTAGGTTAGCCAACCTTTATTATTAATAACGGCATTTCACATTTATATAGCACTGTCTGCTCAAGAGAACTTCACAAATTATACACATAAAACTTCCCTACCTTAATGTAACAAGCCTGGGTTAAGAGGGCAGGAGAGATGGGAGGCGGTGGCTTCCGCTCTGGATTAGGGACTGAGGGATGTCACCAGGTGGCTCTAAACAAAGCCGCTCTTGGAACTCCAGCCATTTGCCCAACTAATAGTTTAATCCTGTGCAAGTGTGCCATATTTTTCATGGATCATTTGTAACGCTCTTCAGACAGCCATAGCTGCCCCAAGAGTAGTAGGCCACATTTCGGATACACTTTCTGTTCCTCTTTGCAGGTCTTAGCTGGATTTTGGAAACCACCACTACAATAAGAATGTAGTGTTTTCCCACTCTCCAACCTGCCAGATGGTCTGCGGAACCTCTCTGTTAGGTCTGTGAACCCAAATGCTATTTAGAATGTAGGGAGGGTGGTACATAAACAATCCACGTTGAACTTACCCTGATCATTTACCAAGGTTGTATAGTCAGGAGAGTTAATAGCTATGTTTTCTGGATAAATGCAGAGTGGGTATATAAAGATCACCTTCAGCATGTAAGTAGTTTTAAAGGCAGGATTCTAGTTTTAACAGTGTAGTGTGTGTGTGTGTGTGTGTGTGTGTGTGTGAACACATACTGGCCTGCACACGAAGACATATAAGTGGGTAGGAATGTTGGTGTGATAAAAGGAATGAGAAGGAACAATAGAGACAGGCTATGCAAGCAGTGTGGTAGCAGTCTGTGTTCAGAACGCCTGTAACAAAGAGGAAGGAATTTCCGGGATCCTAATCTCTACACATCTGTGGGATTAGCGTTAAATGTAAAGCGCATAAGGAAGCAGCTGAAGGCAGAACTTCTTTTAGCCATGATGAAGGGCCTCTGTGAGTCAGGTGCTGTTTTAAAGACCTGGATATGGGAAACCAGGAAGGCACAGCCTCAGGTTCCAGCTAGCTTGAACCCCTAGGAGGAAATAGGTAAGTGAATCTCAGTGGGAGGAGGGAGCGCTTAGTGAGACCAGGACACGTGGCCATCTACAGGAGGGGCATGGACAGGTCTTAGGTGGGCAGGAATACTTCCTGGGCAAGATGGGGTGAAAGGGGAGAGAGTCCCCTAAGGGCATAGGAGTCAACAGATACAGGGACTGTGAGGCAAGAAAGTTACATAATCCTGGAACCGAAACCATGTCAGGAAGACTGGAGTGTGTCCAAGGAGGGGCTAACAGGAAGAGGCAGAGTCCTGGGCAGGGGTGTGGCTTGCAAAGGACTTTAGACTCAATCTGAAAGTATGCCATGGTATGGTTTTCCTGGGATAGGAACATTCTATTTAGATACAGCAGGTCACATGGTTCTGCTCTGTCTCCCCCCCAGCTCTGCTTTTGAAGCTGGCCCACATTTCCTCTTCGTCATTTGCTTCCCTTTCTTCCCACACAAGGACTGTCCTAGGAACGGCATTGCAGCACTGAGCCAAAGTAAGCCCCCAGGTCTTCCTGGCTCAGGTGTAAAATTAGTGAAAAGACCCCAAGACGGTTGGTACCGGGCCATATTTGATACTCGCAGCTTCCATGACACCATGGCCTCAGAGGCAAATCCTCCAAGATGTTCTTTTGTCAAAGGATAAGAAGAGGCTCAAGGGAGTGCATCATACACTGACCATGACGAATGCATTTATTAAGGAAAGAAAAAAGCATGCTGGAAAGTCGTTGTGACTGATCAGGACAGGGATATCTGTAAGTCTATCTTATAGAGATGAAGAGATGCTTGACGAAAGGCCAGTCTGTTGCCCTGCACCTCCATCGCCACACCTGGCAATGTCTACACAGCAGTGGCTGTTTCATCCTGGGTACCACAAGCTCGCTGATGATCATGCCGGCCTCAGCGTCTCCCAAGGTGTCAGAAGGGGACCAGGTCGATACTATTCTCTTGCTTTCTTCTTGCTGAACTGCAAGGCTAAGGGTGGAGAGTCCCTCTCCCTACATAACTGTCAGAGAAGACACTGTGATTGCTACCCTGGACGCAAAGCAGGAAAGTTGGGTTGATTATAATGGGCTGTCCTTTCCCTCTTGAATGACTAGCTTCCAGATGCTCATTTCCTGATGTGAGCAAGTTCTCACAACTTCAAAATGGAGATTAGGGGAGGATTTGATAAAAAGCAATGCATGTAAAGAGCTACGCATAAACCCGTTAGAAAAGGATCTCAATAAATGTTGGCTGTTTCTGTCTTCTTAGAGTTCAGAACTGAGCCAGACTGAACGTATTTTCTTCATTCTAATCTACAGGTCCTGGGTTCAACATGGCAATTCTTCTTTGTCTATTCACTTCCAAGGATTTTTGCAAGTTTGGGCTCCTAGCCCACTATTCTGTCATCCAATAAATACTTACATCATTTGATATAGTGCAATCTTTCCTAATTTCTTTTTAATTGAAGACATTTTGAAATGAAAAGAACTCATTCTTAAGCTAGAGTTTGATAAAAAAAAAAAAAAACTATGTTCATACAACAATACATTGTACCTTAAAAAGCCATTTGGTAGTATAGATCCATAAACATCCATTTTTCATCTCAGTTATCTCTCTCAGTTCTGTTAAATAAATTCTTCCTGAAGAGATCACCAGGCAACATATAGGCAAAATGAATGGGAATATATTAACCATGGAATTATTTGAGCTACTTAAAAATTGGTAATTGCTGAAGCAAATTCCCAGAGTTGTGTCAAAATCATATTGTTGTAGCCAATCAATAGAATGTTAGCAACTCCATACTTTCAGAAGGGTTCTTTGACAGCTTGGGACATTTGAAAAAACAAACTTTGTGGCCTTTGCAACATAGCTTACTTTTAAAAGGAAACACATTGAACATAACAAGTTAATTTTGCTCAAATATGAGAAAAGTTACTAGGTGGCCCTTTGGCTAGAGATACCAAGTCCCAGTACTATAGTACCCACTCACACTTCCTATAAGTGAACAGAGTAAGCATTTGGCTTTGAAGACAACAAGCTCTTAGTCAGTTCACATCTATCGTTTTCATTTTATTGTTACATAGAAAACCTAAAGGCACTATTACCTCATTTCACAGAGGAGGCACCTAAGGTCTGAGGCAGTGTGATTGATCTGTTTGATTTCAAGGGCAGTCAAGAAGTAAGCCTGAAGATTAGAAAGCATTGTGTGCAAGATCACCATAACCCTTTAATACATGGCAGCTATAGATTTTGTACACCATTATGCAACAGTGCCTATCATAATATTAGTAAAGTAGCTTTTTAAAAAGCAGAGAAGCATTTGGAGTCTGAAGCAGAAATTACCAATGCTGTATAGACAAATTCCAAAATAATTTGAGCCAGACTTTCTGCATATCCTTTTAGTAAGTAAGGTTCTCTCTCTCTCTCTCTCTCTCTCTCTCTCTCTCTCTCTCTCTCTCTCTCTCTCGGTTTTTTGAGACAGGGTTTCTCTGTGTAGCTTTGCGCCTTTCCTGGAGCTCACTCTGTAGTCCAGGCTGGCCTCGAACTCACAGAGATCCGCCTGCCTCTGCCTCCCGAGTGCTGGGATTAAAGGCGTGCACCGCTGCCACCGCCGCCGCCACCACCACCACCCCGGCTCTCACTGTCTCTGGATAGCAATGCTTTGCCCAGCTAGGAAACAAAGACAAGCAAGGGCCTTGGTGGAGCAGTTTGTTACTTTGTACTGTGGGGAAGCACTCTGCAGTGAAGGGAGATTTGGACAGAGAATTGGGTCCCAGACACCTCACACATGGGGAGATCAGGAAGAGAAGGTGTGAGAACACGGAAGAACATGAGTAAATTTGTGTGAGAAAAATATTCATAACAAATGGATTCATTAGCACAGATGTATGAACTGTCACTTGATGAAATTAAGTGAGGCAAATATTTAATGGTGTGAGGGTGAAGAGATTCAATTAAATAACCGGTTTCCTTAGAGCAGGAACATTGTTTTTAAAAATGAAGTCATCTCCCATGACATATGGAACAACCCCTCAGTGAACATAATGTTCACCTTTTATTAAATCCAAAACTTATTTTCAAGTAGTGTGTTGAGTCAGCCTCCCCCCACCCCCCGAAACACACACACCCCACACACACACACACACACACACACACACACACACACTTCCCCAGCACCCGTTTTCTGTTTCACAACCAGTTACTTGTCCCTTGTACTTTACAGGAAGGACTACCTAGTTCAGCTGGATTCCCCAGGTGAATGTTCAAACAGCCCAGTCATTAAGTCAGAGCCAGGGACACTGAGGGTGGGCTGTCCTGGTTCTGCAAACAACTCCCTCTGCTGTGGATATCACTCTATATAAATAAAACACTGATTGGCCAGTGGCTAGGCAGGAAGTACAGGCGGGACAAAGAAAGAGGAGAATTGGGGAAACAGGAAGAAGGAGAGAGAGACACTGTAGCCACCACCAGGACAAGCAGCATGTGAAGATGCCGGTAAGCCACCAGCCATGTGGCAAGGTATAGATTTATAAAAATGGGTTAATTTAAGGTATAAAAACAGTTACCACAGCCATACAGTTTATAAGTAATCTAAATGTCTGAGTGATTATTTTATATGTGGATTGTGGGACTGAGGGGCTTAATGGAACCTGGAGAGAAGCCTCCAGCAACATCCCCCTGTCCCCAGCTGGTCCACAGTGAGCAAGCAGAGGCTCATTTTGACAAGAAACCCAAAATGAGAAAGGCCCTTGCTCCGTCAATGACAATCATCAAGACTTTGCTCTGTCATATCCAGTATGTGTCTCCCTTTTTAAGCACAATAGTCCTGTTTCTAGACATTTCAGGAAAGACTCTCCTTGCCTGAGTTTGAAATAAGCCTTATTTTTTCTTCCTTTCTCAGTTCAGCTATTTTATTAGTGTTTTGCTAAAATGAGAATAACTGAAGTCAGGAACATCATTTAATCTTTTTTGTGTTGTTAAATATTCAGGTGTTGGGAACCAGTGTTGGAGTCCAGCCTCAACCTATCAAAGGGTCTCTTGAAGTGGGTAAGGAATTGAGAAATGCCAGATAGGAAATATAGAAGTAGATGAAGAAAAAAGACAGCCACAGTATAGCTTTAGGAGGGCCCTGGGTTAGTATCCAGCAGCCTCGAGTTTATTTCTAATGGGCTTTTTATACACTAGCAAGGGGAGAGGTAAAAGACCTCCCCCTTTCAAGATCAAAATACAACCAGTATAGACCCTTCAAAACACCTGGTAACCATGCCCCATGGCACAGCATCTTGTGATTAGCCTTTAAGCATAAGACACCTGGTAACTACGCCTTTGCACCGTGTTATGCAGCCTTGGAGAGCAACATAAACTGATTGTCTGACCTTGAATCAAGCCACAGGTTGGAATCCCACATTCAGGCTTATTTTAAAAGGGTGTTTACAAACAGGTAGAGCTCAGCTTGCTGGATTGGAAGGTGGAAAGAAAGGAAAGATGCAAAGCCCACCTGATGTCTGAGGAAAACCGCATCCCCAGAGTTCTCAGATGAGAAGCCATTGAAAGGGAGACGCAGAGCAACTGTAATGTGTCAACGTCTAAGAAACCTCACTCTGGGCTATTTGCATTTTTTTAAAATAAGATGAGACACTTCCTCACTTCCATCTTTGGAATCGTAAAGGTTGCTTCATCTCAGGTGAACTCTACTCATATTTTCCTGGCGGTATTTGCTATCAGTGCCAATCATTTTACTCACGGCATCACACTGCCAGTCAGCAAGCAGGGACCTAATTAGCTCTTTGTTTTAATGGCAATAGTTAAATTTACATTATTAATTTAAGTATTACAGACTCTGTGGATTTGAGCACATAGCTGACATAAAGATGTAAAATGAATAATAAGGTCCTGAAAACACCACAGTCATTATTCCCATCCGATTCAAACTTTTAGCTGTAATGATATCAATTAAAATTTGAATCCCAGCAAAGCTTTTGGGTCTTGCTTTTGTTGTAGGAGCTGCTGTTCCACTTAATGAAGGGCTAAAGTATCCAAGTTATACTTTGCAGAATACTCTGGCCACATGGTTCAAGAGACCATTACAGTTTCAATGATACGTTTGCTTTGTCAAAATACCCAAATGGTACGACGGTAGCAAGTCCCTCCTTGCCCTGTCCTGTGTCCCTGACGCTCCCCGTGTCTGCAGCACTACAAAATGGCCCTGCAGTGGCGGGCTTGTTTGCTTTGCAAGACGGATGGGACCTTCAAAATGAAATGTACCTATGACTGTTTGCTACTATATATATAAAATGTCTCGTTTAGTCTCATCTGTGATTTTCCAAGAGGAAAATGTTTCCAGGAGCCATTTATCTCAGTCCTGCAGGTATGTAGCATTGAATGACCATCTGAAAGACAGACTCAGAATCTTTTCTTAAAGGGAAAATGCCGAAATGCATTTCTCAGAGAAAGGCATGCTCAATGTAGTAGTTGAACAACATGGAATAGCTTTAAAATGAATGAAAGGGTAAATATGAAGGAAAACAACACTCTGAAAATATGAACTTCTAAAGGCTTTAATTTGGGGTATGGAACCTTCCATTTGAGTTCATAAAAATACTCCAGACTGTATTTATGAAAAACTATAACTTGCAACAAAGACAGACAATAATTGTTTTCAAATTTGTTCCAAAGCTTTCTGTCCTTGCCTTCCTCAACTGGCCCCTTCCTTGAGAGAACCAGCTTTGCATTCCCCTGGTATCAGCCCCTCCCTCTGCTGAGAAGCTCGAAGGACTCTCGGCTCCTGAACTCTTCCTTTATGGCCATTGCCATTTATTGCCGATGATGTTGTGATTGTTTATTTGTTTGCCCTTGATCAGAGATGCCAATTTTCCCTGTCAAATAATTTCCCTGAGGTCCTATCTTTTGTTGCCTCCCTGGCAATGCAGAACACTTGTAAGACTCACTCCTGTTTTTACTGAAAGCATTAGAAATGAGCTGGCCAGAGGGATGACGTCATGACTTCCCATCAGGATGAAAATCATTTTGCTTTGGTTGCATAAAATGAATTATTCCTATTTGAAAGTACTAACAATTATTCCATCATTTCTCTGGACTAGAAAATGCTCCGAGTTCAGGCTATTATCTGGTCTTGTTCATCAGTGGAGAGACACTCTGTAGGTCTGTTTCCTTCATAGCAAAATGGGGATAGTAATGACCTCCCCTCTAAAGTCACATACATGAGAACCATGACATCTTTTTTGGTAAATCACAGAGCCTATGGAACGCAGCAGGAAATTGGAGAGTGCACTATAAAGGATTATGACAGCTAATAAGTGACGCTGCCAATGTGTTTGACAGCATGTTACAGTGGTGGGAGGGATAAAGTCTTTGGAGAGTACACATGGTACTGAGGGATGTGTAATGTTTTCAAAAAAAGGAGTTGACAGTGAATATTGTCTTCAGATGGTGGTGTAAGATAGCCATCAATGGGACATACTTTGGAGTCTGAATCCTTGGGCCTAAAGTTGGGAAATTAATAGTGTCTGACTTTTAGAATTCTTGTGACAATTAAATGAAATAATTCACATAAAGCTCTCAACACAGGGCCTGGCTTGAGGTGAACCTCAATAAGAATTAGCTATTATCAAACAACCAAACAATATATGATTCATTTCCAGCTCATCTGTATCCACAGCTATGCTCCACACTATTCTATAAAAGGAATTTGGTGTGTTTTCATTTCTGTGAGACTCTTCCCTTTAGTCTTTAAAGGCCTGTACAGGACCCACCCTTAGAAGCCCTAACTTTGGGCTCTCTAAATTCATCCATGAGTTTGGGTTTCTATCCAGGGAAGATTTAAAATCAAAGCCTATGATGTCCTCAACAAGATTTAGCACACTGGTCTACAGTTGGTGTGTCCATGTTGGGAAGTGAATTAGTTTCCTTTGGATTTTCTCAGACCATGCCTAGCAAGCCTTTCTATCCATGAAGAGTGGCAGGCCGTGTGCAGAGTCCTGTTCAAGGACAGAAACAGAAGCAGCTTGATGAAGCTTTGAAACACATCCACCCACAGTGCCAGGAATTGCACACAATATCGCCAACCTTTCCTTACTAGAACGTCTTCTGCACTACTATTCTCATTTCCGATTTGCAGAAGATGTCGCTGAGGCACTATGAGGTGAGGTCAGTTTGGTCAGAGTCAAACCATCAACACCATAGCACCATGGCTTGAATCTAGGTCACGGGGTTTTAAAGTGTGCATATTTGATATTGTACAATACTGCCTCTGGGGATGTTGACAAAAAAAAAGAAATTTAGATTTTGAGACTCTGAGACCATGCTGAATGCATTAAAATTTTGAGGGGCTTTCAGACCTGGACCTAGCCTCCATTAAAGTGATTCTGAGTTGTTACCTCTGGGCCCCTGTTTCTGAACTGTCAACCCCTAATCATAGGAAATCACAAACTTCAGAAGCACTGGGTAGGGCAAAGGGTCCACCTCCTTTTTTCTCTGTCCTTGTCCTCTGCTGCCTGTCATATTTCCAGTGTGTTACAATGCACGAAGCAGAGAAGACTTAGCAAATGAACAGAAGAAAACTTCTGACCTTTTCAGTTCGAAAGAGACCAATCTAGTTTCTTCAGAAACCCATCCCCAGTCAAAAGCCAGGACACTGGAAAGAATGGGATTTACACTGTACTGTCTTCCCAGGTGGGAAAATGCTTTACAAATAACTGGACTAATGCAATCCATTCACAAAGAGTAAATTTATCACCACAGATGTTATATTCACTCTCTGAGGCCATTGCAATTGGGGATCCAATAAATAAACTCATCCAGAGTGCCAGAGGGGGTCTTGCTGCTTAGGAAAAAATCCTAACTAAGCAGCAAGTTGATGCTCTACCACTACCCCTGGAGTTCTTGAATAGCTGAGACATGCTTTGGAGAAAGGTGGGAAAGATAGATACTTTCAGTTTTCTTGATGGAGAAGGTCAGGATCATATGCATAAAGAACAAAACAAGAGACCTCTGATCAAGCCTACAACCATCTAAACAAACTCATCTTATGGTTATCTTCTCAGCGAATTCCTGGGTCACTTTTGAAATGTGACCAGCTTGAAAACTGCTCGCCCGTCACCTCAGGGAGATTCACAGCTGCCCTTATTCAATACCTCCTAAGTATCTGTTCCGTTCTCACCCTTGACCATACTGAAGCATTTCCTTCTTCGGTTGGGCACCACTCTGGGCATTATGTACTGGATGCTTCCTTCATACCAAGCTGAGCGTCATTGTTTCTTGAGCCAAAGTTGGCACTGAGAATGGAAACGAGTGGGAAAAGGATGTGTATCTGAGCTCACATCATGTTATTTATGCTCATGGGTACGGGGCATGTGGCACGTATAAGGATTTTTTTTTTTAAATGTTAACTCAAGTAGTTTTCAAAGAATTGTATAAATAGAGGATAAAAATTGAGTTTTGGAAAACAGAGAAACTTGTATTAAGGAGCAACATATATCAGTCATCTTGTACAGTGTAATTCTCTGAACAGAATTCCTTTTGTGAAGGAAAGCTACCAGGTCGAACCTCAGGAGAACTTGAGAATGAGTTAAACACTGACTATGGGGGAAATAAACCTCTCTGGACAGGGGAGAAGCCATTTCCTATAGAGTGATGGATAATAGCACTGTGGTCGGATCATCCGAAAGGCTACCTAATGCTCTTTAATTCTGGTGCATCTTATGTCTGGAGGGGTTTGCTACAAGTGCTGCTTGATTTTGTCTTAAGGAAGGGATAGAAGATCATAGCTGGTAGGGTGTCTTTGGCCTTCCTTATAAGAAAGGGTTGTTTTAAATATGACCAATAATCTAAGCACTGCTTCTTTATTAGTAGTTAGTCCTGCTATTGCAATTCATCAGTACACAGTTCAGTATTCCTGGGCCTCTTTGAATTCTTCTCTGTGAGTATAATTTTTCTTCTTTGGGTATCTGATGGGTGGTATTTATGAGAAAGGTATTAAAGTCCTCCAACAAGCAATGTGCCGTCTCTTAGGAATTCTACATTAAAGAGTCTGAAAGCTCGTTATGAACACAGGGCCTGGGTTCATTCAAGTCTTCAGCTCGCCTTTCCCTGTATCACGACACTTGCTGAATGTACTGTTTGTTTTGATGTAGACTATGCTTTTATAAAAAGTCTACACAGAGGCAGAAAACATAGGCAGCATTGTCCACAGAATCATTAGGAAGGAGTTATTTCAGATAATAATGGAATTAGATGCCTGTAGAAAGAAATGTAAGTGTTTCTATTTTGGGCTTTTCTGTAGGAATGTAACTGGGGCTAATTAAAGGAAATGTCAACTAATTTATTATGTTTAAATTTATTGTTCAACCAGATAATACATCTAAATTACAAAAACCCAAACAGTGTCAGTCCTGGCTCAAAAGCACTTCTTTAACTCCGGCCCAGATAAACACTGTTTCCAGAGTGACGGACTAAGGTTGTAGCTTTGCGGAGCTTCCTACATCTTAAAGGAGTCAAAGACAGAAGAAAAGTCCCCACAAATCTGCCACGTTCAAAGTCTTCACTTCAAAAGAAAACTCTCTCTCCTTTTTTTAATCTCCAATTTATCCTGACAAAAATTCTCTTGGGCTTTTATTTCAAAAGATGAAAAATGAGCCACAGCATTCAGTGCTGTGTGGTGACTATTTATCTGTTTACAACTATCTGTGTGATTGCTGGGAGACTCAGCCCAGGCTTTGGATGTGAGCTGAAGAATGTGTGCTCTGCACTAGCCCATGTTCCTTAGAGGAGGGCTAGGCTAAACACAAAACAGAGTTTTATTTTTGTGAACAATAATCCGAAGCCTGTTTATTTTTTTTCCGGGTAAAAATATATGCATACAATTTTAAGCATACCTACTGCACAGCAAATACATTTGTAGTTTGCAGTTTTCCCAACCCAAAAGAATCCCCAAAGCAATTATTTAATAATATCTGCATTTTAATTTATATGACTAGGGTCTATCTGAGAAACAACTATACATCTAATTTTGATTCAATAAAGAATATCGTAAGTGTACTGGAAGATTCTTTTTTAAAAAAATTCAAATGCAAATATCTTTTCAACGCATAAAGCACAAAGCTTCTATAAAATTAATAGTAGACAGAAATGTTTCCCATTTTGTATTTCTTGGTTTTCATAGCTTGGGTTTTCTTTAAGAGAGTGTGCACCTGTAAGAAATTTTATATACAGCAGCCACTCTGCTGTAATCAAAAGGCAAATTCATTTTTGCAAGAAAGCGGGACGTACACAATGGCATACACACCACTTTTATGGCCACATCTGCACAGCTCAGGGAAAAGTTTGCAGATACGTGTGCAGATCACATTACAAAGCTGTTATGAGAGAATAAAGTCTCACCTTTGATGGCCTACTGCGGCTGAGTTAGAGGTCCCCAGTCATCGGAAGTTTTGCGTGTCACTGAATGGAGCAGACTAGAGCCCCAGACCCCCTTTGTGCAACTGCCTGAATTTTTGCCATTTCTGTCAAGTATCAGTGGACCCATTAAATACAGGTACAGCCTATGCACGCACGCACGCACACACACACACACACACACACACACACACACACACACACACGTGATAGGCGTCTGTTTTATTTCTGGCTTTCACCTTTGTGATGGAAGTTCACCGGGCTCACACAGTGCCTCCAGGACACCACAGAGAAAAAAAAAGCTGTTTTTGTGAGCAGCAGGTGATTTCGTTCTATTAATGTCCAGGTGATATGTGAAGTCCATTATCACATCACTAATGTGGCAGTAGACATTTCCCGGCCAAGCCAGGGTAGCTCAGGTGGTTGTAGAAAAGGCCAGCCTTGGAAACCAATCTCTTTTCCTACTAGCATCCCTGAACACTGAAAATAGAAAAAGAAAAAGATCCCGCTTAAGGTTAAAATTTTCAAAAGAAGATAAAACTGAAAGCTACGACGTCAAAGATCACAGGCATCGTGTAAACAAAATTGGCTGGATTTAATGGGATGGTTTTGTGAAGGTTTGCGTTCCAAATTCAAAGAGTCACATGTTATCACAGAATGCCAGGCATATGGGGCAGGGGTGCTAATAATGTAAAATAAATAGATGGTTCCAGATAACTGTCACAGCCCGCTGAGTGAACAAGAATCTGTCACAGCCCCCGACTGCAGCCCATTGTCCTGAGGAGAATGTCTCAAACACACTGGGGCCACCACTAAGTCCCCAGGGTCCCTTGAAAAATTAATGCAGGCGCTGGCCGGGGAATCAGTTCAGAGATGTATCAACTATGGTGAATAACAGAGACTAAAAACAGCCTTTGCAGTGGGCTTAAGAGTAACAAAGCTACCCAATTTTAAGAAATATTGGAAACTGATATCGTGCATTCCTGTTCAACATTTTGCCAACAATTCTTATTGTATCCAAAAAGCTTATGTTACTCAGATTGATCATCTATTTTCTGAACAATGAATCCCAATCAAACAAACGGGTCATTCTTCAGATAGCAATGAAGGTCTACCTATTAGCCTGAATTTTTAAATGAGAAACAAGGTTTAAAAATAGCTAAGATTTGAAGTCTAGGTAAAAAAAAAATTAATCTAAAATGAATACAGCAAAATCAATATTGATTATTAGGAGAAAAGGTGCTAATTGAGCCTGGAAAACCTTTTAAGAACTAAGAGGGTAAAGTTTCCAGTAAAACTCTAATAAATTACTATTAAATAACCAGAATATTTGTGTGGAATTTAATGTCAGGACATCAGCTTCCTTTAATTAAAAAGAATATTGTATTACTGATCCAGTCAGAAAAGACAATTCCAGTAATATTATCAAAGAACTGTCACTTCGGCAAGTTACATTTTAACTTATATTTCATTACATTCCAAGGAAATCCACTTCTTAGATTTCTTATGCTTTTAAGAATTCATTTTTATAGCCGCTTGTTTTGTGTTTTTTTTTTTTTTTTTTTTTTCCAGATCCTGATATATAGTGCTCTCACATGGAACTGAAAGCAAACCCATTTTATTGAGAAGTCACATTTTAGTATTGGACAGTTTTCTAACAGAAAATATCTTGATCGGTTTAAACGAACAAAAAGGATCCTATTTTTTATTGTTATGAAATTTGACCCAATTTTCCAGCAAATTGCCTCAAACAGGCAAATGGTGGCAAGGCTCAAATGCCTCATGCAAACCTGCTTGAACCGTTGTAAAACTGGTGCTGGATTGGGATCGAAGACCCCAGCATCAAAGCCCCTTGTCAGCATTCTGATACCCCACTTACAAAGGCGTCATTCCACAGTGCTCCAACAGCCCCGTGCAGGCTCAAAACCATTACCTGAGCAACAATTTTTAAATGTCCTAAAACATACTATTGTTTCCTTTAAATTCCTTTAAAGGCCAAATGAATTCTAGTCCCCACCCAATCGCTGTATTTCAGTCCTTTCCCCTCACATTCAAGCCTATCTCTTCCACCAGCTAGATCGACTTTGCATGCTGTGGGAAACGACATCAACAGATCTGACTTCCAGCCGTATTTGTGGAGTTGTCCCAACCACTCAAGGAAGTGTGGAGAACTGTGGAACTGGGCAATGAAATGTCTTAAGACGACCTTTATTGACTGAGTCCTCTTCCCTCACGCAGGTGCAGTGGAGTGACTGTTGTCTGAGGCTCCTGAAGGCGAGCTGGTTGAGATTGCTCAGCCAGTAAAGGGATCGATGCCTGAGCATGGGGAGTTCAGTCCCCAACACCCACATTAAAAACTCCTGGCACGGTAGGGCACTCTTACAACTCCAGTGCTCAGAACGTGGAGACAGGTATCCCTAGGGTTCACTAGCATACTTAGTGAGTTCCAGATCAGTGAGAGAGTGTCTCAGAAAAAGAAAGATGGGCGGCACCTGAGGAAGGACACCCAAGATTTCACACACACACACACACACACACACACACACACACACACACACACACACCAGAGACAGAGAGAGAGACAGAGAGACAAAGAGAGAGACAGACAGAGAGAGACAGAGACAGAAACAGAGACACAGATAGAGACAGAGAGAGAGAGAGTTTTGAAGGCACCTGGAAACATTTAAGAAGTATTTTAGCTGACCCCAAGGTGGGTGCCTTCCTGATTCATCTCTGTGGTGTCCAAAGAGCTCAATAAAATAATAGATTAATCAAAGCTATATCTATAATGCACTCCAAAGAATATCCAGTTCAAACTGGCCATTTGATTATATGAACTCAAGTCCAAGATTGTGAAGGGTTAACAGAGCTTGGGACAGGAGCTCTGTCCCCAGATTTCCATCCCGAAGGTCTCTTTCCAGCACACAGGCTGCCTCGTAGTTTTTATGGGATCCACAGTATTGCTGGTTGGTTACCTCTGAGCTATTGGGAAGGAAGTCCATAAGAGGCCCTAGGAGTTAGTGTTATGGGCAGTCTGTGGTTACCCAGAGTGCCAAAGCAGTTCCTGAACTGGCATGGTCCAAGCTCCATAAATGCGAGGCAGATGCCTGAGGCTTAATTGTATCTTCTGCTATAGCACAACTCCCTAGCTGGGTTGTCAGCACATTATAATTCACATGATTGTAAAGTTTCCTGCAATGAACACTAATTTTATGACAGAAATACCAAGTATTATAAAAAAAAAAAAAATACCATCCCTAGTAACAATGCCCACTTTGCCATGGCTTCCTAGTTTATAAAGGCTTTTCCTGGAGCTGCTTTGTTGTATTCTCATTAAACGCACTATGTGACCTTAGTATTTGCATAAGAGGAACCGGACGCGCAGAGGGCTTAAGAGACTTGCCTGGAGATCTTCAGTTCCTCCGTGACAGGACGGGAGCCTGAGACCCATGTCCACAGACTCTAGCGTTTTCTTTACAGAATCCCCGTCTCCCATGGCGGGCCTTCAAGTGGCTCTCTTTGCTATATATTTTTATGAACACATTGATTTTTTTTTAAAGGCACCTGAGAAACCCCTCAACTTCAGTCTCCATTTTGATCTTTTTGCCTGAGCATTGAAGGATTAAAAACACTAAGAATCTCATCGTGTCTCTGGGCCACTGCAGGACTGGAAACCTGAACTGCAGACAGGACATGGGAGGTGGAATTAAAATCATGTATGTGTGGACAAGAGCACATCTTATAGGGACATGTACAGTGCATGCACACACTTTGTTTTACTTTCCTGTGGATGCATTATAACCCCATTTTACTACAAAGATATTTAAGGAATAAAACTACCTACCCTCCCCAAAGAAACAACAACAACAAATCTTAATAAAAGGAAGGACTTTATGTCATTTACTCACGACTAACATTACATTCACCAACCCTCATACAGCACCCATCCCCTAGGGCGGCTGAAAGGCTGTTCTTCATAGATGTCTCAGAACTCATAGCTGAGCTCCTGGGACAAAACTGAGAGCTGGGCCATCTGGGAGCTTGATTTGAGTTATGATGTCTGTTTTGCCACTGTTCCTCAAGAAAGCCTTTCTGTCATCAGTGGCCTCAGCTGAGGAAGGAGCGCTGCCTGGCAGGGCCAGTTTGGGTTCCCATGAGTGGGCTACTTGGGAGGATCGTCTATCACTACTCTTAATGATATTCTGTTGATCCAAATCCATGGTTCTGACAAGGGAAGAGAATCCTACTGTCCAGCTGGGTGGGTGGCTGACATCATGCTGAGTGCGGATGCTCTGATGGAAATATTTGTAACTCTCCAGATGGTCTGGTCATATTTGTGAAAGAACAGAAAAGCTACAATATACATCTCTCTCTCTTTCACACACACACACACACACACACACACACACACACACACACACGCCAATAAACACTAACTAGAGGTAGAACTATGCTTTAAGAGTCTACTCTGCCCCGATTTATAAAAATAATACTAGCATATGTTAAACCATTGTGTGTATCCTTAGCTTGTCTTTATGTTATTCATTAAGATTTTTGTATGGAACTTACATTTCTGGTTTTCTAATTATTTACACTTTCTAACACATTTGTATTATAGTTTTCACTGTAGACCAAGGACATAGTAATTGTCTTTCAAGCTTTAAAGTAGAATTCAACATGCTAAGTTAATTTTTTCAAAATGTTTTTGTAAAGCAAAATGTGAAATCACTTTACAAATCATAAAGAAACACGTAAATACAAGACGGCATCATTATTTTAATTCATTAACTAAATTCATATATTTATCCATTAGCCAAATGTTTAGTGTCCGTCACTGTAGTGGCAACATGTCAAGTGTTTGACAGCGTCAGTTACCTAAGGCCACCTTAGAGTTTAGTTTGTGAATAGTAACCTCCCCAGTGAGCAGTGTGCCTTTAAATGGGCCTGGAGGAAATGGAAGCAAAGCCTTTCTGTTTTAAATTTGCAAACAATTGGGTTTAACTTAGTATGACTTTGAATGCATACCATTCTATTCAAAGCAAACAGTTCACAATTTGTTTGCCTTGTCAGCTGCATGAAAGCCGTAACCAGTAATCAAAGAATAGATATAGACTAGGCAAATATATGTGTATACATACATACATACATATACACACTTAGGAAATGTTCATTTCTTTTTATTGTGTCAGAAAAACTAAGACAACTTATTTCTAAGGTTTTTCTTTTGTAATCCCTTTCTTTTTATTTATTGTTGGTGATGTTAATATTGGGGGTGTTTTGAGAGAAGGGGGAAGGAGCTGAACAATCATTGTGGTGAACTGCACTGACCAAATGAGCAACCCATGGGCTGAGCACACTGACTTGGGGTTGAGACTCAAAAGTCTGCTGAGTTTCGCTGTCGTGAGTCGAATAACTTCCACGTCACCATTCTTTCATGGGTCTTTTGGTAGAACAGCACAAAGCAAAACGAAGGGAAGGAGCTGAGTGATGGCCTGATTGAGAAGGAGAGAATCCATATTCAGGGCCTACGGACCTCTACAGAAGCCCTGGGGCCATTAGTTTCTGTTGTTGCTTCAAAAAAAAAAAAAATATCAAATTCTTTAGCAAGCGTTTGAAGCTCCTTACGGAGAGTAAATTTATTTTATTTTATTTCTCTATCACATAACCCGGCTGCTTAGATAGCAAATGAATGAATCAATGATGGTACCAGCAGCAACCTCACACGCTACTGACCGAGGCTTCAGCCAGGATGAAGCCTGGCGCAGCCAGAATGTTACCCAGGGCATCTAACAGGCACAGAGGCCTGGGTCAGAGCAAGACTTTGCTCGGGGCTGTCATGGAGGGAGTTTGGCAAGGTTGCCCACTCTGGAGTCACGAGCCAAAGGCAGTTCTGTGCAAATGTTTTCACAGGTCCAGACAAAAGAAGAGGGGTTTTGTTTTTCTGGGTTTTTTTGTTGTTTGTTTGTTTTTTTTTAACAGAGATAACTAAGTCTCTTTCCTAAAATTAAATGCATTCTATTTGAAGGGCTTTGCTCTGAGATTATAATCTTCTCCTATTGCTGCATGAAACTGCCCTTCTCGGATGAAATAAAAAAGGAAAAAACTGGGTTGCTGGACTGTCCTCACTGGGCAGATGGTAAGTTAGTTCATCCTCAAAACCTTTTGGGGGACCTTCGCTTCAAATTCCAAAGGGAGGTAACCAGTTCCTACAGCGCTTAGCCTCAGGACTTGTCCTTGAGACAGTAAGTAGGATCTGGAACTGCGGATCTCATGACCACTGGCACCAAGGTTCCCAAACACCCATACCTGCCCTGCTGGTGTGGGACTCCTCCTAGGAGGGGCTAGTCACAGGAGAAACTTCCACAGCCTGTTTCTAATTCATTCTTACTCTGAATGACATTCAGGTTGTACTCATAACTATGTGTTCAATACTGAAGGAGTCTTTGGATCCTCCTTCTGGTCCCCAAACCCATACTAGACTCCAAGGCACTGGAATTTGGAGACACAGATACAGGCAACCTCCCAGTGCAAGGTGTTTGCATTCATGGTGCGACGTTAATTTCTACTCAGAAAGCCTATTTAGTGGAGAAAGGGAGATGTCCCATGGGACCCAGGGGTGTTCGAGATCACAGTCTTCTCTGATCGCACACACATTGAACTGAAGGGGTTAAAGAAAACCGCTCTGGCCTCCCAGCTTTCTGAAGTTCAAAAGCTGCCGTTGTCATGTGCTTTCTGCTATTATTCGTGCTAAGATCTTTTCATCTTTTTTTTTTTTTAAGTTTTGTCAGGGTGGTGCTTTTCCTTCACTTTAAATAACTTGAACACAACTTAGAAAAGAGATAATATCTGTCATAAAGGAAAAGCCCGCATTGTCCTTCACTGGACACTGCCAGCAGTGACTGACAACCCAGGACAGCCTGAGCTGACGCTTCCCCGGAGCTAGAAATTGTGAAATTGACCTTTGAACAAGTACACCCCTAGTTCAACCCAAGACATGGGTGAGCAGCAGGCTTCATGAGATCTTTTGTTTAGTAGAGAGATTATGTAATGCCAGAGAGTTGCAGACTTGCTTAGCTACATGTCTGAGAATGCTTTAAAAATTGTCCTTCCTCTCAGTGAAACAGACAGGCAGTTCACTGACCCACTTTTCTGTGCTTAGATCAGTCATGAACGAAGAAGATAGGCCTCCAAACTTTCTGTTGTGAGCAACTGAAGAGACCTGAAATTCAGAGAGAAGCAAACAAACAAACCACACACGCACGCACGCACGCACGCACGCACGCACACACGCTTGCGTTCAGAGAATTTAGAAACCCAGATGTTGTAAATTAGTTTTCAGAGCCCCTGGATGATGTTGAAATCAGCAGCAGCATTAGGAACTTCCTCCCACCTATGAATGTACGAAGAAAGAAGGGTGGGTCGGGACCTAGAGCATTGATTCATTCCAGTGAGTAAACTAAGGAGTGAAAGTAGCAGCCCAAAGTGGGGCACATGCAGGCTAGACACATGGCTTAGAGGCTAAGAGCACCGGCTACTTTTCTAGAAGACCCGAGTTCTGTTCCCCGTACCCACAAGCCAGTTCACAATGGTCTGTAACTCAAGTTTCAGGGAATCCAAGAGCACCCATATGGTACACAGACACACATGCAGACAAACACACCCATTCACATAAAATAAACAAAAAAATTAAAGTGGGACATATGCATGGGAGCTAATATCCACTGACAATAGAAGGGTCTGAAAATGCAATCTGTGAAACTAAAATTGGGGCCCAAATTCTGTCATCTAAGTAGCAATATGTCATCGGTAAGTGCCTTGGTCTTTTTATTATCTGTAGTGTGAAGGTTGGGCTAGGTGATCTCCAAGCACTGAGCCTCTTTACCGTGTTCCAGTTCAGGTTGTTGGCCAAATATGAAGAGAAGATTATTAGGAACTGAGGGGTTTTCAAGTCAACTTTACCACATCTTCCTCTATTCATAGTGAGCATCCTCTATGAAATTTCAGACCACTGCCTGAAGCCCTGGAGGGAATGGAGCAAGCAGTTCAATCCAGTCTTTGACTTAGTTGGGTCTAACACTCTGGTTCAGGAGGCCAGATACACGCATAAAATTGAACCCAGAGAAACCAAGGCTAAATGCCAAATATTCTGCATGGATTCTACCCAGAATTCAAAGGAAAGGAAGCCCCAGGGTGATGGGGAAGAAAGAAGCATGCTGGAGGAGGTGGTGGAGTTTTAGCCTAATCATTTCCAAGAGGGCAGGAAGCAAAACTGGAGAACCTCTCAGGATGGCTTGCAAAGCTAAGATTACCCTCTAACAACAATTAATGTGAATCGTTAACGAAAGCTCCACCACTAATAAGTATAAATATAATTATTACTACTATGCAAATTAGTCCAATTTATAAAGGGCTTGTTTTCTAGTACAGATATTTCATGATAATTAATTACAGACTCCCTTTGAATAATCACATCATATAGGCTAACTACCTTATACATGGCATAATAACTAATTCGGGTTAAACAATAGTTTCGAAATACACTAACCACTGAAAACTCTAACGACCAACTTCCAGCACGTCTCCCCTTGAACTTCCAGAGAGCATTTCCCTACTACTGGTAATCCTAGAGCGCAGGATAGGATAATAAAAACAATTTAAAAACATTGTTTGGCAGCCATCAAGAAGCTTGCTCTTGCTCTATCACTGACCTCTTTTGTCTTAAACTGGCAGCAGGCACAGTTAAGAGAGCATTATAACGCTCTCATCAAGTAGCCTATCTCCTCAACTTCACTCTTTGTTGAACACGGGTCCACGAGGACACAAGCAGGAGGCTCTTCGTGGCACGTGGGAGAGGTGGCATTCCCCCAAGGACTACAGTGTTCAGGAGAGAATTCAAACTGGTGGCATGCGGGGTAAAACTGAAAGATATCCATCTCATTCCAAATTAGAAGCGTGGGCAAAGGCTAACACCACATAACTGAGCCAACCTGTGTTTGTAGCCCTGATAATGGTTGAAAAAGAAGGAGGCGTGTGTGTTTAGGAGGGGGGACTAAGACAAAAATAGCAAAGATAAAATGGAAAAATACTTGTTTGAAATGAATGTCAGCCACGGTGATTCACACCAGTTATCTCAGCATTCAGGAGGCAGGGACAGGAGAATTGCCACGAGTTCAAGGCTACATTAAAAACAAGCTATATGTATCTGAGCTGCATACTGGATTCCTGGAACACCTCAAAAAACAAACAACAAAGAAAAACAAAGAAGATTAATGTCACCTCCCAATTTCAATTAGTATCTGAGCTCTGCCTCCCCCTTACTTGGCTATACTTAAAACCCGTGGACAAACAAGAAGCCAGTTTGCATAAAAATACTAATTAACATATGCTGCTTGATGATAACAAACCAATCTTTTCATCTATTCTTAAATTCTTCTTGTGAATCTTTAAAACATACCCTGTTTTAAAGCATCACTGATTCAATTTTAAAACATTGCCAGAACCAGCTTTGCTAATCTCCAAACTCGGTAATTCTCCCCCAAACCCCAGCACACTCAGCAACAATTTAATAGCAAATATCTCTAGTGGGACCTCATATTACTAAAATTCTATTACTTTTTATATTACCAAAAAAATGCTAGTGCACTCTAAAGTATTATAAATAGTTCAGACCAGGCAATGGTTCTCAAAATATATGAAAGTTTATTTTGTTTCTCACACTCAGTAACCCGGGGGTTTTAGCTTATATATTTTTAACTTATACTGTGCCCTTCTATGATCCATAGAAAATGTAGGTTACCGGTCCACTTCCTAAAGTTTCTGGACATTTTATTCTTGTTAATATGATTTTAAAGGGTGATAAATTGTGTGCTTAATAACCTGGGCATTCCACCGAATGCAAGTGACAAGCTTAGCTTAAAATAATTGTCTAAAATGGGCTTCTTAACTATGTTCTTCTTAAGATTGCTAAGCAGCCCCTTTTTGACCTAGGGCATTTGTGTTTGTGCTTCATGAAGACATTGAGTTCGAGGTTTAAGAGACAGATCAAACCCCACAGAACAGTGGGCAAGATGGCAGCGGCACTCGGGCTTGTCTTGGTGAGCTGAAAGTTTCCAAACCCTCCTCTGGCTCAGAGTGCAGCAAGGAGCCCCTCCCTGTGATTGCCTCACTAGGTATCTCCATCTTTGCGGGGAAGGCAGAAAGGGTCATATTTTGGTTCCTGTGACCATTACAGATCATTGTAATTTTGTAAAAAAAAAAAAAAAAAAAAAAAAAAAAAAAAAAAAAAAAAAAAAAGAATTAGACAATGTTAATATGGAAAGCAAATCGATGGCTTTTGGAAGCTGCTGTAGCCCATTTTAAAGGACCTTTAAGAAGAAAGTACGTGTGCTCGGTTGTCTGCAGTGCACCTGGAGAGGGGTCTGTGTGTAACACTCGATTTCTGAAATGCTGACATTCTCCCTGTTCCAGTGCCGGTCTAACTAGAAGCCTGTGGAGTTTGCCGCCCTATGAACAAGCAGGGATTTCCACACGGACAAGTTCTCGCTGGGCTCCCCAGGAGGTCTCTCTGCAGTCAGGCCATGCTAGCTCCAGCTTTAAAGGCTCCTTACTCTGCGATTTGCCCATTTGCAGTAACCGCTCCTCACAGTGCAAACTTGTCTTTAATAAACTATTCACATTCTTTATTAAAAATGAATTACAAAAGGTCACCTTGATCACACACACAAATAATCGCTGTTGACATTTGCACCAACTGTACACTGGCATGTCAGCTGTGTTAACTCCGTTCTCTTAACTCTAATCACTAACCTCCAATCTGGAACTCCGTGTCCTACAAAAATCTCTAGGAATCGCAGACTATGGCTCCCCCTCCCCCAATCAGCTGTCTTTCCTCCATGTTTAACTCCTTTTCTGTTATTTCTAGCCTATTAAATCTCTTTCTGTGTTAATACTGTTATACACTTCAATTCTTCTTAAAAAAAAAAAAAAAAAAGCACAATGAGCTATAATGGTCACAGCAACCAAAATACTCCAATATTTTCTCTCCCTGTGGGTGAATTTAATAGGGCAATTCAAATCACAGGGAGGGACCTCCTTGATGCGCTCTGAGTTTTACAGATGAGGGGAGCCAGAGAACTTATATTTCATGCACAAAGTGGAGCCCCAAGATTGGGAGAGCCTTGCTTTCTGGGATGGAATTTTCCATCCCGAAGAGAGGAAAACAGAAATGTTCCTGGTTCTCTTTGGCAGGCATGAAGCCCTACGGACACCCTCTGGGTGTGGTCCAGAGTTGATCTGATGCCATGGTAAAGCTAGAGGGCACATTAAGTCTCTGCTGCACTAATCAGGTCTGCGGAGATGACATGGTCCGAGCTGGCCGGCAGGTGTACTTTATCTATCAATTTCTCATGCAAACAATTTCTAACAAACTCAACCTTTACTACTGTTCCCAATACGTATTTGTGCCCCAGGTGAGGCAGTTGATAGGTTCAAAGCCCAGATGCTCAGAATTGCAGGCATTTCAAGGGAAAGGAAGGTCCAGAGAAGCTGTGAGATTTTTCAACATTAGACAGGGCTGCTAGAATGTTTTTGCTTTTCCCACCCAGACCCCCCTCTCAGTTCCAACCAGGCCAACAGAGGCAGTGTGCCATACATGACATTCAGCTTTGGCTTATAGACATGGTCAAGAGGGAGCCTTTATATTCATGTCAATGAAAGCATCTATAGTCTAAATAAAAACAGTTCAACTGAAAGTCCATCTCCTTCTAGTGGCTCTCTCTCAAAGCCCTATCCACAATGGGAAAGTCAGGCAAATGCTGTTCGTGGGGCGGCAGCAAGGTGGTACATGGAACAAAGTGCAGCCAACTCCTCATCCCTTATCTCCCCAAAGCCTGTTCTATGATGGTTCCCCAAACTCTCTTTTATCCTTCTGAGACTCTTCCAGAATGTTCCTCCCTACTCCCAAGCAGACTCTCAATTTCTTCCTTCATCTACCTCATCATTTTATTTCTATAAAATAAGTTGATACTCGCTGGAGTCTCAATGGCACATCTATGATTTTCTTTCATGCATTTGTGTATTTCCCAGTGTACATATGTATTTTCCCCATACATATATACAGAATATATGTAGTTAGTGTGTATATATGTAGAGATAGTCTTCCCTGTTTTTTCAATCTATAATGTGAAAAATATCTATAATGTATATTTTCAAGGCTCTATTTGTAGCTTTTGTCAGTTGTAGAAATGGCTAGAATGGGTGGTTTTGCTGTGTCATGGACACATTTAAACCATGACAAGAGAGTAATCGCATGCTATTTTGGCCTTCTGTGTCCACCTTTACTCACACTAGCTAGAGAGATGGCATACTCCAGTCATGTCCCCAGACAGTGTCATGGGGTGATGGAAGAAAGCTACACAGTTCCAAGAAAGAAAGATAAAAAAGAGTATTGCTAATTTTATCCTGTATGCCAGTTCTACATGCACTGAGGATACAGCTCAGTTGGTAGGGTAGTTGACCAGCAGGAATAATGCCTCGGGTTCCATCTCAGCATAAAAAAACTAGGCGTAGCAGCCTATAAACCACTCGGAAGATAGACAAGGGAGAATTAGAAGTTCAAAGTCACCCTCAGCTACATAGCAAGTTTGATACCATCCTGGGATACATGAGTGTGAAAAATCCTACACATGTGAACCAAGCTGTCAAAAGCCCTGGCCAAATACAGCTGGATAAAATGGTCATCTTTAGGTGCCTTTAATAAGCTTGGCAGTGATTCCCACGTTTTTTAATTGTCCCCTGTCCCCAAAGCCTCAGGAATGTCTGTGTCCTAATGTTCCTGCTGGTTAAGTGAATCAAACAGGAGACAAGTCCAGCACATGAGAAAATTGCTTAGGAGGTACGTAAATACAGAGGTAGAAAAGAAATGTGGAAAAGGGCACCTGGCGTTTTGCCACTGGCCAATTTCCTGATTCATTAGTGGTCCTTCAGCCTTCTCTACATCAGTTCCTGTTGTTCTCTGCCTCTTAGGACATCATGTCACTCATTTCCAACAAAGGAGCTCAGAAAGCTGGATGTGATCGCAAATCTGTAATCCCGGTGCTCAGGATGCTGAGGCAGGAGGATTGTAAGATTGAGACAAAGCTGTGTACTACAACAATAAAAAAAAAAAAAAAAAAAAAAAAAAAAAAAAAAAAAAAAAAAAAACCCTCTAAAAGACAGCGATCTAAATGCTGTCTTGGGTCCTGAGGATGGCGCTGTTGCTATGTACTCAGATGTGTGATGTTCCCACGTCTTGCCAGGGAGAGACTAGGTGTGCTTGGCCTGTGCCATTAAACAGCATGGGATGGCTAATGCTTTAGAAAGGTTTTGCTGCAAACCATTCAAAATGAAAGTACTCAAATCTTAGCTCTTTAGAAAATCCAAATGCAGAATTTCAAGGTCCTTAGAGGTTTTGTTTTGGGTTCTTTTTATAGACTGTAGCTCAAACCAGGGTACAAAAACATCCTGCCACAGGACTACTATGTCCTCAAGTGCATTTTTGAAGTTTTTTGAAGAATGTCGGGGCTATCTCTTGAAGCACAGTTGGTTCACTTTAGACATAAGTAAAGAACACACTGAAAAGTCAAGAATCATTTGCTCTTTGGGAATTTGGAGACAAAAAGTAACCTTTTGTCCAGGTATAAGTCCTTTGTTTAAAACAAAACAAAACTGTTTTTACTGTATCAACATTAATGCTGTCTACTTGGAAAATATCCTGAGAATACCCCCAGAACAGTGATTTTGGTTAAACTCTAAAGTAGCTCTTTGTGAGAACCAGAGAGCACATCTGTGCCCTGGCGATGTATATGCAGAACAGAAGGACTGGGGTTACTGAGAGCCCAGAGCTATTGCTGGCTTCCCTGACTGTTTCCCTGGAAGAAACAGTGGGGTTGCAGGACATAAAGCCCCGGGCCCTAAGTCGTAGATCTTCCTCGAAGCAGCTCGATGGTCTTGGGCAATACTTCTAGTCTCTGTGGGGCTTGAGTAGTCTTCATCTGCAGATCCAAACCTCTCAAGTTTAAATCCTCTGTAATGCTTCCCCCTAGCTCTGAACGCTGTTCAGGTCAGTATACACAGTCAGGGAGAGGCTGCATGACCCTTGAATGTGTGCTCAGAGCAGATGCAGGTCCAGCCTCCACAACCAGCAAGGATTGGTGGTGAGAAATGGGTTAATCATGTAAACACATAGGATTAGCAACTGGTTTCATGCAGCCATTTTATCAATAAGAGAGGCTAGAGTGAACAAAGGATCTTTTCCAGGGAAGTCAAGACAAACCAGAATGTCATCCTGATTCAAGGCTTTGGAAAGAACAAAAGGGCAGAGTGAGAATTTCACTGTTAGGAGTAAAACTAAGGCTTAACTGAGTCCGTGCATGCATAGAAAGATCTGCCCAGTAAGACACGTCTGCCCACCATGGCTTATACTTCTCTTAGCTCTGAACCCCTGTTGGAGTGGCCACTATTGATTAAATTACCCAGTCATCACCCCTCATTCTCTCTTCCTGATCAGATCTCAAGCTTCTCCTTGGCAGCTGAAGTCTAAAGTCGACTGACAGGGGCATTAAGCACAACATCTGAAGCAAACCTCGGATGTTAACCTCAGTGTTTTGACTGGAGGGTTCTAGGGCCACAGCTTCCTAGATGCAGATCACCAAGGCCACTTTCAAGAAGGAGTGGGTCTGGTCTTGGTCAAGTAGGTCACTATGCCATTTCTGTGGGCCTCATCATTGCCTCCGGACCTGAGTGTCAGGGGCTGGGAACAGCAGCTCAAACTGCAGTGAGGAGAAAAGATGCAGTGACCGTTCTTGGAAAGGTGTGCCTAGCAAGCAGATTCATGTCAGAAGGAACCGTGTGGTGGCGGGGCATGGACCACCTCCACTGCATCTGGACACACACAGCCGTGAGCACCAAGTGTGTTATGTGTTTTGTTTCCTTGCTTACTTTACAGTGAGACAAAGATTATAGCTTTCAGACGCTCTGTATTTCTGAAGCTTTTTTGACATTAACAACATATTCTTTTTATTAGGGAACTAAGCCATAAATATTTAATACTGGTACAAAGTAAGAGTTTCATCATTCTCCTAAAATATGTGAATTTCTTTTAAAGCATGATATATAAAGTGATATGTGTGTGTGTGCATATATATTTTAGGGGAACTGTAGCTAGCACAGTACTTCAGAGGAAAAAAATGTGAATATTGATTTCTTTTTCCTCTAATGAGATATTACCTGGGAACCACAGCCAAGGTGCGACTATCCCAGCTACTTAATCATTAACCTTTCTCCACATGTAAATCCAAGACTTCTAACCAGATAATGTTCTTGTTGTGTCTCTAAGAATACCTCAACACTGACACAAACCCTTATTTTGAAAATGAGTGGTTCAATCTTATTTCTTAAGTTCTCCAAAAGTTTTTGAGATAGCCTATTTCTAAATTTAGTACTTTACATTTACACACCAGCAAATCCTACAGTCTGCCTGGGCTTAAAAAGATGCCCCTGGTGCATTTGAAAGCCATTTTCTCTTATCTGTGCAGAGAGATGGAGGAACCTGACTGGCGGTACCCAAGGCTCTAACTCACTGCTCACAGGTTGTTGATGTTGTCTCCCACCATTTGTTTTGTTTTTTTTCCAGAATCAACAGCCTTGTGTCCTTGTGAACCCAGTCTCCAATTCCTGCTGTCACTGTCCTCTTCCTATAGATTAGTTATCACAGTCAAATTTTCAGTTACAGACCCAACGTGTTGTATTCAAATTAGAACTTGGTCCATGATGAAATCTATGAAAGGGTCAGTTCCTAGCTACAGACGACTCGGTCTTAACAAGAGGATAATATTATACTCCTAAGGCTAACACCAGGTTAGAAACTTCTAGACTTGCAGAATTTGAGATTTTCACCAGCCAGCTTTATGTCCAATTACCATGTCTAGTTAGATGTTCTCCTGCCATCGACTTCCTTTAAGGAGGTCACTGTTAGCAGAGTTCTATGTCACACACACACATACATACATACATACATACATACATACATACATACACACATTCATACACACAGAGACACATTCATACATATATACACACACATTCATACACACACACACATACATTTACATACACACATTCATACACACAAGGACACATTCATACATATATACACACACATTCATACACACACATACATACATTTACATACACACATTCATACACACAGAGACACATTCATACATATATACACACACATTCACACACACACACACACACACACACACACACACACCATGAATTTTGGTTTTTTGGTTTTTCAACCATCAGTAACTATTGACTTCTCTCCATCTTTTCTCTGGGTCAACTTTAGATATTTTTTTTTTTCATTCCTTTAGTTAGATAACTGTATAACTTTAAATGATTTAATTACACCTCCATTTCAGGGTCCATTATCTTTAAAAACTAGTTACTGACCTTCATGCTCATAGAGTATTAGCATGTATTAGCTGTTTGTTATCTCTGGACTTCTGTCGGGGTGTAGTTGTTCTTTCACACCATCAGAGTTTGTAACAGTTGGATTCGGTTTTGTAAGCAGCATGACTTCTGATACTATTAACATGGAAACGTTACTTGCTGAAGACACAAGAGGAAATAACACTTGGCCATCAAACTTCTGGTACTCAAAATAGAATATTTCGAGCATCTCCTTTGCATGGGTCATCTCCTTGAGTTCCAGTAAACTGTCAGATCACCATGCAATTTACTTCCTATTTGAGTCACCGCATTTGGGGGCGTGTTATAAATACTGTAATTGCTTGTGAGTAGTCAAAACTCGTTATCTTAAGAAATTTGCTGCTACAATACTGGGTAAAATGAAAGGAAAGGCCAAAAATAAATCAACTCCAACCTTCCAGGACATTTAGATTGTGAAACTTGTGGGAGAGAGTGGGTTTTTGCAGGTGGGGAGTGGGGAAAGCATCTTCCTGGCATGGCTTGTATCACAGGCGGGGACGGAGCACCTTGACTGACAGCCGCGTCAAGGTTGTGTATAATGGTGAAAAGGTCTCTTCAAGACAAAACAATCACCGGGAGAGAGAACAGAAGCTTGGGAGAGAAAAGAGCATTTGTTGTTTGTAATAGCACTTGTCACATTTTCATCAATGAGTAATTTGGGTAATTACCCATTTGATGCTGTCCTTCCCTACCAGATTTTATGTTCTATAAAGAAAACTTAAATATATTAGTTGTTCTGCTAGTCCAAACATCTAGGGCAGTGTCTAGAGCCTAATAAGAACTTAGTGACTAACCACTGTTAATTGAAAGAAATGCTGGGGGCGTCCAGGATAGACCACATATACTGTTTGTGTTAGTCCATTAAGAAGCATTTGCAAATAGATGAATTACACATTAGAGCATGTTATCCTGGAGAAATACAGCCCATGCTTTCTATGATTGATGTGTGTTGAAAAGAAGGGTACCTCTCCAGACCTCAAGATCGTGGCTGGATCCCACCTCCCTGCTACACAAACAGCTGAAAGTGTACAGTTGACCCAAAGTACTGGCCAGAAGCTTAGATTTCCATTGTTCCTCGTGATGTCATTGCAGAAAGCCTGGGTGTGTCTGCAGCCAGGACAATTCTTAATACCAGCTCTAATATGTCCTCTGTAAAGCTTGCTGCTTCCCCCAGGAAGCTGTTCTCCTCCTTCCTGTCTGCACATTTTCCTCTTAAGTGGACTCTCTCTCCAGCTAAAGCGTGGAGCCGTTTAACAGCAGAAAGTGTCTGCTTCCTAATTGTGTTGGAATAGCCTGGCACAGGGCTAGGCGAGCATGAAGGATCCGCTACGTTATTTATTGAACCAAAATAACCATCAGGAAAGAAAGTCTTTGACAAATAAATGCAACGAGTTTATGCAAATACTAGTTCATTCCAAAGAGATACTTTGCACATGTGTCTAGAGTAACACCTGGCCCCGAAACTGCTGACAAAACAAAGAAATTAAAAGAATCTGCTCTCTAAGATATAGAGAAATTTTAAGCTCTTTTTCAAATGAACCCATTCATGGACTCATCCGTGGGGTGTAATATTTCTAAACCCAATTATGACAAAAGAAACAAGGGATAATGCAGAAATGGTCTTCTCCAAGGGCTTCTGTCCTTTATATCAATCAAGAGGAATGTTAATGAGGAGGCTTCCTTGGGAGTGACCAATTCCTCATCCGTGTCAGAAATTTAGTTTCACTTTGAGGAGAATGTTCATGGCCAGACGTAGGAAATCTGTAATTCATCTCTAGACAATAACTAATTCTTACTGACTCCCAACAAAGAAGTCAACAGCGATGTTTTCCTGTTTACATTCTCATCAGACTGTATCACAGCCATCTGTTTTCAAGTTGTTGTTGCTGGCTTTTTTCTCTTCTTCTTCTTCTTTTTAATCCCAAGGGATAAACTGCCTCTTAATACATTTCAGTTTTCACTGAAGTATTTGCATGTGTGGGAAGGAGACCCCCATACACTTCTGTGACAAAAGAGAGAAGTTCCTGTCGCACAAACTGTCAAACCAGGCACACACTAGGATCGTCCCTATCTCTGCCATGTCCTGATTGACATGAGTGTCTCTTGGCTCTGGTCAGAGGGTCTACGTGGTATGTGATAACCAAAGTAACTTTAACCTAGAAAATGGAGACAGTGTTAGGACTATCAGGATGATGCAATTTTAAACCAATAATAAGTGACCTCTTGGCTGTGCTCTTCATCAACATCAGTCTCCTGTGACATAAGCAGTGAGTAATCTTCCTTTTTTGAAGAGAGGCGTAAGCATTCCATTGCCAAAGAGGCAAGAGGGTTCGTGGTGCAGCCAGAGCGGTTTGGAAGGCTGTGATGTTTGCCGAGTTGCTACATGGCTCTGGGCAAGCAGTTAACCTTTGGTGTCTCAGCTACTTCATCTGTAGAACAGGGAGAAGAGCTGTGCACAGGTGTGATGCCTGGACTAATTAGTATAATTATCAGTATTGATGGGAAAATAATGCTGGTCACTGATAACATATCTCCTATTAGCACTGGGAATCATTTATTTATATTTCCTCTGCACAAGTTCCATTTTATAAAAGTCTATTTTTTAAAAAATCGGATGACAAAAGCCATTCATATACAAAGTCTAGGATGATATAGTCAAAAGAGCCCATATCTACCTGAGCTTGCCTCCCTAGGGGATGGTTTTTGATAATTTGTGTTTAGATGTTTTCTAAACTTAGGCTAAAGGTGTACAATACAAGAATACAAAGAAGTTTCTCATGGCCCACCACCAAGTAGCAAACCGCACTGCAGTAGAATGCTTTCCAAGTCAGTAAGGGCTGATACCATGACCTTCTAGAACAAGTTC
This sequence comes from Peromyscus leucopus, assembly GCF_004664715.2. Lineage (NCBI taxonomy): Eukaryota > Metazoa > Chordata > Mammalia > Rodentia > Cricetidae > Peromyscus > Peromyscus leucopus. Next base: position 52,149,589 of record NC_051066.1, on the reverse strand, counting down.
AGGTAGAGTCACAGCTAAAAAGATCAGAGTCATCAAAGTCAAGTCCAAGTGTAAACTGAAGACATTGTTCAGCTGCCCAACACCATCTACCTCTATGTGGGCGTCTGCCCCATAGAGACCCCGCTCAAGCATCCAAAGACCAATATAGACAAGCGAAGTTCATGACATGCCTGTATTGCAAGACAGGAAGCCAGGCTGTAGGGACAGTAAGGTGTCACCAGAGTGCAGCTGATGATTTCATAAGTCAATGAGAGAACAATCAAGGAAATGAAAAAAATAATAATAACCTTTCTTTGATTCTGAGCTAAAAGTTCCAATTGTTCTTCCCATGATTACCTTACATATTGGCAAAAAGTGACAAAGAGCCACTGAAGGAAAGATGGAAGTCTGAAGGTCCTGAAAAGGTCAGTGCTCAATACCACCATGCTGCAGGGCCTCTGTAGCCCTCGGTACGAGACACACGCTGCTAGACAGGAAACTTTAACTCTGGTTACACTCACGTGAGTCCTTACCCACAGGAATTCTCTTTCCTGACCTGAGCAGACATCAAGTCTCAAGTCCCCAATGCCCAAAGCCCTAAGTTACCTTCTTGGTAGGTCAGACACTAAGAACTCTAACTTCTTCCTCACATTTACTTCAGAATTCTACATAACAACTTCCCACTTGAACCATTAAATCCGTGACCGTTCCTGCCTTCACCTAGCAAATGAAACATAACAATTAGCATTTTTAGCAGGGTAGAAATTGCTAACACAACTTCCTCTGTGTACTACACCATTAAACTCGATTAGAAATCCCTTCATGGTCAACATTCATCTCTCTGTGTCTTGCTTGAAGGTTATAATGTCTGCCATCTCCTGAGAGGGGGCAGAGGACTGCGTTTATGAAATGAAGACCTATGTGTGACCGCTAGAGAGGACATTTCTACCTCAGTCCACTAGAGGGTGGCTTTCCTGAGCGAGGGGAAGGACCAGAGGTAGACCCTCCATTCCCTGACCCGATGACTGCCCTTCAGATGACGAGAGGGCAGCCTCAGTATCCCTGGCTCTCAGTCCTCACCTTCCGTGGTTTTCCTTTCTAATGGTACCACTCTACAAATGTCAGGAGTCGGCGTTGGCCGGGTCAAAAGACAGTGGCAAGAAAAATTGACCTATTTGGCTGTCGAAAATAAACATCCCGTTTGAGTCTTTGAAATCAATGTTGAGTGAGATTAACTAGACCATAATTCCTGAGTTGGAAATGTCGATGGATTCTGCAGACTCGTGTGTACGACAGAGTGAATAGCACTTGTATGTTCCAGCGAAAGTGCCTGCACTATATATAATGCATAAAGAAATGTACCTAGCCTTTAGCACACCAGATGTTCCTGCCCAGAAGCCTGAGCTATCCAGGAATGTGATAGGGACATTTTGCAGTAAATACACTACTTGATTGACTTTTTTTTTAGGCCTCACCACTTAGGCTGATTTAGATAATTTAGGGAAGAATATAAATTTTATCAACGAAAGACAAAGCTCACACATTTCCTTTTCTCCCGAGTTTTGTAGTTAAGAGGGGGTGGGGAAGGGGCCTCTTTTGGTGAACTCCATGTAGGTGGTAAAGTGAAATGTAAGGCATTTTCCTATCTGTAATATTGTTCAGTGTAGCAAACCCTTTTTCTTGTTACGGTACAGTAAATGGGGTGTTTAATTTGGAATTCAATGTAGTCACGAGTCAAGGTGCAGCAGTTTTATTACAGAAATACAATTTTATTGGAGGCTGAAGATTTAATCTACACCTTACGTAGAGAGTCATAAATGGCCAACCTATTTTACATTTTGCGGAGTGTCTGATATATGTAATTCCTGGCCTAATTTTAGAGTTTGAAAAGCTGGAAGGGTCACAATACACAGATTTAAATTCTTCAACCCCTCAGCCACAGATGACATTTTCAAATGAACATTTCCCTGCTTGTTAGTCATGGATCCGAAGCCATTTCTTCCCTGCAGTGACGGGGCCTGTGCCATGTCCCTGTCACAGCCTTCTGACCAGGTGAGCCACAAAGCCACCCAGAAAACAACCCGGGTCGCAGCAAATGCTTCCTTTGTTTAAATTTGTCTGGGATGCCATTCAGCTTGAAAGCAAAGGTGCCTAGAAGATGTAGACACTTGGCTCCCCATTGTTCTTAGTGTGTCTTAGGGTCATATTTTGGTATCTGTTCAGATGTATGTACTGGGAATAAAGTATCTGCAATGTAAATTTGGAAGGATCGAATATAAAATAAATGATCAAATGCTGTTAGTTTGAAAACTAAAAGCAACGTTGGAATCCAAATTTTAGGAATAATGCCTTTTCTTTCACACACACACACACACACACACACACACACACACACACACACACACACACACACCTTTCCATCTGTTTGTCTTTGAAGCAATATCCTGAAATCAACATTTCTTACCTCTTCTTTGCCACCAGGTGGCGCCCTTTGTTTATGGACATCTGTCCATTTCCTTTTTTTCCCCCTAAGATGCTTCCAGATAAACAGCTCCAGAGCTAAAATACTGTTGCAAACACAAAAATTTAACACACTGAGATAAAAAAAAAATACCAAGGCTTTTCAGGCATTGCTATAATAAACCTTGCTTCAAGATTCCTATTGCTACTACATTTAATAGCTCACACATTTTCCTATTTATAACTCTGCACACCAAAGCGCAGAAAAGAGTATTGTTGCGTGTGCCATAAAGAGTGTTGCAGCAAGTCTGCTTTACACAGCACTATCATTTTTATACTCTCAAATGTTTGGCACCTGCAGTCAAAAAGAAAAAATTAGAATACTCTGTTCTGGGTTTTTTGTTTTTTGTTTTTTCAGTTTTAAAAGCCTAAAATTCATGTGGAAGAAGTGTTTTTCTTTAGACAAAAGAGAGTAATAATCAGCTGTCTGTACTAAAAGGTCAATTCTTTCAGCCAGGTTCTGTCTTCAATTTGAGATCCAGTTCTGGGGAGTCTGAGACCATCTTAGCTTTGGTTCTGTTAAGCAGCCAGCTAATCTGAGCCAAGTGCTATTAGCAAAGGCACATTGTTTAATAATTGTATTTTTAAGAAATTAATCGAGACACACAAAAGGCAATACTATTTTGTTTTGAATTGGAACCTTGATTCGCTTGTGCAAATAAATGTGAGATGAGTTTACCTGAGCTAGCTTACCAGTGACTGACCTTGATCTGGAAATCTCGATTATTCACAAGTGAAGTACTCCTGTCCTCTGTCTACCTCTGCCTTGGATGCTTTTCTTCAGGTAGATTAGGAACCGTGAGGCTAGAAGGCCTGTTAATGAGACACTCGCTTGCTGTCATCATGGAGTTCCATAGCTCACTGAAACATCAATTCTGTTGCTTTAAAAAAAAAAAAAATCCCACAAGAATTGTAATTTCTTGTACTTGGCATCTTTAGATTTTGCCAACCCATCTGCTAAGCAGTGGGTGGAAGGACTGTGTGTGTGTGTGTGTGTGTGTGTGTGTGTGTGTGTGTGTGTGTGCTTTGTTTGAGCCGTCCCCTGGCCTGAGAAATCTGGCTCTCCTGCTGGCGTACAAACAGGTTCTGTGATGGGAAGCTAAAGGCACGTGAAGGAGCCCTCACACAACAAATGCAGCATCACCATTTTCTGTCTGCTCGCACACAATAAAATGGTGGCACAGGAAAGAGTTAACGCATTGTGCCCGCCAGATCTGTCTTTGAGAGGATTCAATTCTCCAATCTCAAACTCAAGCTGCTTTTTAAAATGCTGTGAGGCGGTGCCATCGAGGGGTTTGTTTTTGTTTAAGTGTACAGAACGTGTCTGGGTGGGTGAGTGGGTGGATGGGTGCACGATGCCGAAGAATCGTTCGTGTGTGTGCACGAGGAAATGACAGGAAGCACTGGTCAAGAATGAACGCCGAGAGTGAATGCAAACCTAAGTCAAATGCACAGTCGTTCCTGGAAACACCTCTAATGTCCACAGAGCGGCTGACAAATTTGGCCTTGATGACTTCGTTCAATGCAGCATTATTCACTGCTTCCAAATTTGAGCTGGGAAATTTTTAAAGATTTGGCAGGTTTTTTGTTTTGTTTTGTTTCTAACATCATCTAAAAATTAAAAGCAAACCCATACTCAATTTTCACCTTGGAGTCCATCCCCCCAAGCCCCCCCATCCCCTCCACCCCAGCTAATTTATTTCTTTTTTTTAAATGAGGGTAGGGAAGAAAGCCAGACCATCCTTCCCCTCCTCTACCTCTGTTCTTATTTTCAGTGATTCCAAATGCTGCTGTGGCTCTTGTTAAGGGTGGAAATTCTCATTTTTCTGCAGTGTTTCCGACTCGCACAGACTCCTTGGGGAATCAGGGAGGCACCAACTAACCGCACAGGGCGAGTGAGGCTGGCCGCGGCTGGAAATGCAGCCCGTGCGCCCCGAAGAGCAGAAGCCCCAGTGACTTTTGTTGTTTGTTTGTTTCAAGCATAATGACTTGAGTTTGGTGTCGCGCGGTAGGATCAAGTTTGAACCTATGAACCTACTAAAGTGTCCCACAAAATTTCATTAGACTTCTTTCTATAAACATTTTCACTGTTTTCAAGTGTGTAATAAACAGGTTCAAGTCAAAACTCCTTCCCATCCAGAAGGAATTATAAAAGGCTACTGTCTGCAGATGAGAAATAGCCATGCTGGACCCAGCAGCAGGTTATGTAATGTGTGCTGGAGACCACCAGGGGCTGACCTGGAAACACTAATACCTTCTTCACAGAATCATTAGCTAGAGTCAAACATAGTGTCAGGGGGGAAAGACGGAGGTTGACCCAACTGGTTACATTTGCAAGCCTTTGTTTTTAGTCTTGGAATTCAAATTAAACACTAGTGTGTAACTTTATAATTTAAATAGATGGATACGTTATTCTGCGATAGTATCTAAAGTTGATTTTCAGTGAGCATTAAAGCTCTCAAAAGAGATGTAATTTAAAGCAAAGAAGAAGCAATTAGCATTCATTTTTCCTGTTTTACGTTTTAAGATGAAATTGATAGATTTGTTTTGAAATCTGAATCTTAAAATGGGATCTGCCTCCAACCAAGAAGGGTTGGTCTGGAACTCATGGGGTGAGTGTACCTAAGTTTCTGGCCTGAGCTATATCGGTCATCATATGAAATATATTCTTTATTAGAGCTTTACAATTTGAGACCCTGCTAGGCTTCTACACACAGTGGTATTAGTTGATCTGTGTACCTCAAACAAAGCCAACCCAATAAATTTAACATTGCAGCTGAAAAGAAATGCCATGTCAGTGGCCCCCAATCAGGTACTAGAAGAAGGATTCTGTGATTATTTAGTCCAGAAATTAAGTTTCGTGTTTTTAATTGGTGTCATATCCTGTCCGGGGTCTCCAGGGCCTAAATCAAAGGACACAGGAACCTACACGGGAAACAGAACTCCAGCTCCTTTCATCCCCCGGCCCAGCGTTCTTCCCTCAACACTAATTTTGGTTTGAACACTTTCAGGCAAAGACAACAGGAAACAGTAAACGTGGCAACACGGTGAAAATAATTTTTGAATGTACTCTTTCTCTCCGTGTTCAAAGGGTGACTTCTCCACGCTTCAGAGGAAATGGCTGTACCATTAAACAGAGTGCTGACGAAAACAGCCATCCCTCCAGCCGAATGGGGACCCCTCTCCATTTAATAAATCTTTCCCAAGGACGCCAGAGCCAGGAACTGACTCTGTTTCTCATATCAGCGGCCTGAAGTCTTGGTACGTCAGAGTAGTGTGTTCAAAGGGGATCAAGGGAATCTGACAAGGACTCTGGGAGCAGGGATGCAATTATAACTGACAGCCAGATGTCTGCCGGGTGGATGCAACTACCCATAAGACCACAGATGGCCTGGAGACATTTACAACCGAGCAGTGAGTCCAAGACATGATAGACAGATCAACAACAGTATCACAAACCATCAGTGTGAACCAGAAAGTTGCTGTGACTGATAAAGACTTCAGATGTCAAGCGCTGCCACTCAGTTCCTTCCCTCCCAATGCACCCCCACATCACCTCCTCTCCACTCCTCACAAACAAAAGCTTGTTAGTGGTTGAGAACCCAGCAGGAAATGTTTTGACACCCAGTGCCAAACATCAATCCATCACTGAAGCCTTTAATATACTTAAGTGTTTAGATTATGGAGGCAAGCAGGGTTCCAATAAAAATGCCCTTACTTGTGGGACATGGAGACTGTACATTTGACTAACTCCATACTACCTTTATTGTTCTTCCTTCTTAAGCAAAGAATATCTTAAAGGAAGATATTAAGATTCAAATATAAAGGAAATTTGTTTTAGTTGTGATTAAAACAACAACCATCCTGAAGCTATTTTTCTTTACTTGTGTTAGAAAACAAATTGGAAAGATTTCTCGTGTGTGTGTGTGTGTGTGTGTGTGTGTGTGAATAGATGAACATACATATGTAAATATGTAGGTATATATAAATGCATGTGTGTATGTAATTTCTTAACCTATCTAGGCACACATTCCTTCATTTCTTCATTTTTGCAAATATTCTTGAAGTGCTTTTCTTTTGTATTTGGCATGTGTTTGTGATTTGTAAGATAGCAAAAATATCAAGACAGTCTAGTCTAAAGGGACATTAGGAATCCGGAAGAAACTTAGTGCATGCGGCTCATTGTGTGAAACCATTTGAAATTTTAATTGATTTTATGAAGTTAGATATTTTAGATCTTTGTCAAAATAGAACAATATTTGGTGTGTCTAGTCTGTTAGAGAGACGAGGTAAACTTTTTCAGTGTCTCTGAACTATTTCTCAGTTTCAGCCAACACCTTTTGAGTGACTAAAATATGCGCTCTCATAGGCATATTCTTTTCAACGAGGTTCCTAGAGGAGTGTTTAGTCTTACTATTTCAAGACATCTTCTTTTGTGACATCCTTGTGTGGGGCCTCGGTACATAACACTACAGGTTTCAATTCCAGACCCATTTTGAGGTCTCAGCTTTCCCTAAGAAATATCCTAACCAGAGGCCTCTTAAAGAAGCTGCTCTCAGCACAAGGTCCTTCCTGTGGAGCTGGCTGGACACTCTGGTCCCTCCAGTTGCTTCATGTGAACACATGTAACAAGCCTCTCATGCACTTTCCTGGAAACAACACTTCCAGAAAATATGCTGACCAGGAAAAAACACCAGGGGTGAGTGAGAGCCTCGGCCAAAGCACTGGAAACATCTTAACAAGCACTAATTAATGTCCGTGCTTAAGAAATATGGCTTCAGAAAGCCAAATACACTAACTCCTTACAGATGGCTCCAGGGACTAACGAGACCAGAAGGAAGCAGCACATTAAGATCAGTGTCCCCAAAGTCTCCTAGACCCATTAGTGTTTGGAGGTGGCATTCACTTCAGGAAGAGTGATCAGAGGCTCCGGATGCAAAGCGGACTTTCAGTTGGTCTTCTCATCCCTCCAAAGGGAATCTGGGCATTTCTTTTATCTAAAACATCACATTGTGAAACGACAAGGCAACTGAATCACATACATACATATAAAAGATACATATAAAATACATACATACGAGAGGGGGCAGGAAGGGAGAGAACAAGGGAATCTGTGGCTATTATGTAGAACTGAATAGTATTGCAAAATAAAATTAAAAAATTAAAAAAAGAAAAAAATAACAATTTATCATATAAAAATACATATATACATATATCATTAGAAGCTTCAAAATCTATTTTGTTGTTGTGGATTTTTTTGTTTCTGTTAGTTTTTTGATGAGTACAGAGCCATCCTGGAACATAATTCTGAACATGGAAACAGAAAGCAGGAGCTGTATCGGGTCACATTACTGCCGCCTGCTCCAACACACAGTGGGGATTTATTTGATCGCTGTTCATTCATTTATTGAAGGGATGTTCCTTCAGTGGTTACCCTATGCCAGGCCTGCACTAAGATTTGGAGATAAAATAACCAAGCAAACAAGCATGGTCAGTAGCCACCTCCCAGAGAGTACAGCCTGTCTGTGTCGGAGTGATGGGGGAGTGAATGGATGGATGGGTGGATGGATGGGAACATGGATGGACAGGGAGAGGTGCTTGAGGGGACAAGCATTTCTCAGGTCTGGTAGTCTAGCATGGTACCTGCTTAGAATGTGATCCTTGAGCTGAGCACATTTGAGGAGGTACACAGCCTGAACCCAGAGAGAGATGCCCCCAGACAAACTCCATGGTGGTCACTGTCTCATCACAGCCCTGGAATAAATGCTGTCTTGGTGATTTAAGCTACGTATCAGGGCCTCTGAAGTCAGTGAGATTTCCCAGACCCTGATAACCAGTCATGATTAGGTCTTCCTGGTGGAACTTGGAGGCAGCATCCTGGTTATAAAGGATCATTACAACTCAGACATGGCAAAAGAAAAAAAAAGAAGAAAGAAAGGAAGGAAGGAAGGAAGGAAGGAAGGAAGGAAGGAAGGAAGGGAGGGAGGGAGGGAGAGAAGGAGGAGGGAGGGAAGGAGGGAGGGAGGGAGGAAGGAAGGGAAAAAATGTATGTCTTCCATGAGCCACTGGAAGATTAACAGGTGTTCTATACTTGAATCTCCTTTTAAGAAGAGTCTTCTTGTTTCCAGTCACCTGTACAAAGCACCAGGGGAATGGCCCACTGTCCAAACTGCCCCCTCTACCCCGGCATGCTTCTCGACCCCTATGTTAGTTCACTTCTATGCCTGTGCATCCTATAGTCAATGGCTCGACAATGAGATTATACAGTTTCTAGACCTGTGCTGCAAACTGACGCTCCACAGTAGAATGCCTGTCAGAACCAGCAAGACTCCCTGGAGGGGACCTGGAGACTGTCAGATCTGCTTCTTCCAGAACAGTTGACAGAGCCTTGGGAACAAAAGGAACAGTGAACAGGGGCCCTGTCTCTAAAGTGCTGCCAGGTAAAACTGGATGCTTGGAACAATGAGTTAATCTTGCCAGACCGGTGGGAGGTGGGAGGTGGGAGGAAGGAATCAAATCAGGAAACTGGATGTTTTCCACAAAACTATAGTCAACTAGATTTTCCTTGTCCGGTTGGTTGCTCTGCAGAAGGAATTCCTGGATGGGTGGGATGGTGATGTAGCCGTCTCCAACCCCACAGAATCCCTCATACCATGTCACTCCAATACTCAGGAAACAAGGAATCTTCCCAGGAAGGTGTGGAAGAAGAAACACTGGCTGTAGATGTGGTGGTGCTAATTTCATATGTTCATTCAACAAACATCCCCTAAAAATCTTCACTATAGCCCTACACACATGTGTTGGTAGAAAAGAAACATGTCTGGCAGAGCCGTAAAGGAAAGAAGTGGTTGTTGAAGAGGAAGCATTCTGAATGGACACTCCAGCCTGGGAAGTCCAGCAGCTAAAGAGAGCAGGCTGCTTTTCTCCAATGCCACAGTCTAGGACAGACTACTTCGGAGAAGGCTGCTTCTGTGAGTGCTGGAGGCTGGCGCTCACATCGAGAGCCCGGAAGACGCCTAGCACAGTGACTCATTTGATTTTGTTATTTGATTGCTATGGCAAACCTATTAAATTAGTCTCATTGTTTCCATTTGACAGATGAGGAAACTGAGAAGTCACAGCCTAAAACCAGCAATGATGTTCCAATGGTTAAATGAGGATCCCAGGCTCAGAGCCATCTGCCTCTGATGCCCACAGTACTCTAAAGTACCCTGGTAGCTAGACTTGAACCCTTAAAGATTCAAGTCGGGACTGGGGAGAGGGCTGGACAGGTAAATTGCTTACTTCACAGGCCTGAGGACCAGAGTCTGCATCCCAGCAATCACGGGAAAGTGAGGTGTGGCGCTCCCACCTTCTGTAACAGCTCGGAGGGGTGGGAAGTAAGGGAGGGGTGGGGAGATGGGGGAGGGGGCAGGAGTTCCCAGGGCCTCCTTATTGGTCAGCCAATCCAGCAGAAATGCCAAGTTCCGGCTTCAACAAGGGATCCCGCCTCTAACAAACAAGCTGGAGAGCAATAGAGGAAGAAAAGTGAAATCTGCCTTCAGTGCACAAGTGAGTGCTTACGCACATGCGTGGGATGCACACAGACAGGTACAAATAACACACAAACAGACAAGAGCAGTCAAAATCTAAGGGATCTTCAATACTGGCTGAAATGGACCTTCCTATTATTTCATTTTCGTGGATGAAGAAGCCGAGACGTAACAGAGTTTGGAGCTTACCTGAGTTCAGGAACATAGGTAAATGTTTCTGATATTAGACCCAGAGGACTGCTGGGAAATCTTTGAACTCACATTTAAATGTAATTCTCGCACATTATCCAGATGTTATGATATTTTGTAGACTATGTATCTCACTCTTTGTGCCATTCTTCTCTTTAGACCTTTCCAAAGAGAGGCCACAGGCAGAGTGCTTCAGACCACAATAGTGTTTCCTTGTGCCTTACCGAACTCTAGAGGTGTCCCGTAGCTGACTGACATACAGCGAAACAGGACCATCGGTCACTAAGAGGTGAGACATTAGGGAGGAGCAAGAATCTCAGGAGGCTGAGACCAGAGGAACTCAAGTTCAAGGGTAGCCTGGGGTGTGGAGTGAGTTCAAGGCCAGCCTGTTACTATTAGAGGTACCACTCAATGGTAGAGCACTTGCCTAGCATGCCCGAGTTCAGTCCCCAGAACCCCCCCCCCAAAAAAAAAGCTGAGTTGAGGGAAGGACAACAAGCGAAGTATAAACAATGGAGCCATCAAGAGAGGAGAGAGGCTAGCTTTCCCTCTGATCCCCAGAGCCAGCCCTGTGGTCGGTCACCTTGCAGCCATCTGCCACTGCCTCCCAGCTGTCCCCCCCCACACACACACACAGGCCACTTTCCTTCCAGCTCCTTCAGTAGAAGGCAGCTTTAGGACAGAGCAATGAGATACACAGAGGCAGAAGACACAAAGTCTTGGCTTGTTGTCTGCAAAGTAAGAACCCAGGTAAGACTTACATCAACCTCCTTGGGTCTCCATTTCCTCATCTGTATGTATAAAATATTGAGAACGTGCATTTCATCAAATACTAGTCATCTAATGAGATCATGTATTTTGAGCAGCTTGATGGAGTTATCGTTGACATGTAATAAGCTGTACATATTTGGGAGATGGACATTTGGAAGAGGGTTTGTGTGAAGATCGTAAGACTTTGATCTCTTCTAGACCTGGTCTCCCAGTCTCTCCACCCTTCTGTAAGCCTCTTCCTGGCTGATTTTGAAGAGGATTCATAACGGTTGCTGACCGTACATGATCCACCTCACTTTGCATCCTTTTCTGATACACTGAAGCACAACACAGTATCTGGTCTCTGTAGTGGGTAGCCATTCCAGCTTGGTTCTGGAAGTTCCAACCCCCATTGAGACTCTGGCAACTGTCACGCCTACGAGGCGGGGCGAGGGGAGACGCCGGGGGACCGAGAGCTGGATGGGCCAGCGATCTCGCTGGGCGCTCTCTCGGTGCCGGGACGCTGACCGGTGCAGATTGACTGTGCAGAGCTCCGGAGAACACCGCTGGACTGCATTACACCTTCCCCAGACCCTGCGACTTACCCATTACTTAATTTGTGAGTTACACCATTAAATAAATATCCTTTTAACTACGTGGAGTGGCCAAAATAATTAATAGGCCTCAGTTTACCTTCTCTCACCTGCCTTTTCCCTGGAATACCAGCAGCATTCCGCATCCTCACCACACACTACCCGGAACCTCCTCCTTTGCACCCTCCAGCTCCTGAGCCCCAAGTAAGAGCTCTTTGCCGGGCACTGTGCTAGGCTGGGAATATTTCTCTGAGCAGAGACCAAATTCATGACCATCCAGTACCTTCCAGAAGAACCTCTGGGTAGTGTTCACTCGAAAGAACCATCCTTCCCTGGGGCCAGTCTTTAAAGTTCCAGTACTCTCCCCCTGTGAAACCCTTTTAATTACCACTAATTAGCTCCCCTCCCCCAGTCCTTGTACACTCTTTCATACAATGTAATGTGTGGTTTCATTTAATAACATCCTCACAAGTATAAACATCACACAGGAACTTACTCTTCTCAGAGTCCCAAAGGATCAGGACCCACCATTGGCCCTCGGTGGACTAGCTGGCCCTGATGAGAGGATGGCACTACCGAGGACAGTCTGACTCACAGCTTGTCCAAAGCCAACCACAGGGGAAGCCATGCTCAAGGACATCTTCCTGCTGCTGGCCAAAGACAAGTGTCTCCTAGCAACAGGATTCCCAGGCTTCCTGTCCTGGGAGCTGGCTGTGCTGGCTACCTTGTTGGGTATGGTTTTACTTATCAGCCGACTGATGCTGAAACATTGAGGAATACGATCTGATCTGCAAGCCATCTGCCTCAATGAGAGCTGAGGCGTCGTTTCACGGCTAACATCCCTTTAGCAATGGGTCACGGCTTTCATATTTTAGGAAATATCTGATCTTAGCCTAAAAGGGGGCAGATACATTTTTAAAAGGTTTTATTTACATCAAGGCTGTTGGTTTTTGAAAGACACATAAAAAGGGGAGAAGCTTGCCTCCTTTCCATCCAATAATCAAAAAGTACTTGCACCCATTTCAAAGAGATGCACTCATCACTCAAAACCTGTCATGGCAATAAAGTTTAACTTGGCGAGCTTCTTGATGCAGAAGGGAAGGGAAGTCCAATTTGAAGAAAATGGCTCAAGATCCTGAGACGCTGTGATGACTTAAGGTATCTGTCGATGTGTGAGTTGAGTATCTATTTCCTTCCTGTTTTCTAAAGATTTCCAACCTCGACTTTAATGCGTGGAGCCCCGTGGTTTTTATCTTGCTGACACCGACTTGAGCATTGGTGTGGCATCTCTAGTTTTCTCGTATTTATCAAGACACTTAGTTTCTCGATGTCTTAGCAAAGGCTTTCTTTGGGACTTCATAATGAAGCGTTCAAAACTAACTCTAAACATGTTCTTAATTTCCCAAACCTCATAATTAAGAGTTGAAAGGCTAATTATTTTTCTCTCTCAGAAAGAAACAGAGATAGAAAAGCTGAATTAAGTGTTCACAGTCACATGGGACAGAAAAGTGCCAACCAGCCTCCTTTTCTAGTGAAACCACCCAAACCGCCTGGTTCCCTGATTTGAGCTCAGGGTCAGCTGCTTTCAGATGCGTTAGATTGGCATGGGCCTCGTATAGACATGACAAATTTCTTGGAAGTAACCTTTATTTCCTCCCTCCCTAGCAACAGAAAGGTCAAAGATGGCTTCTCATTATTTGGGCCATGGCTGAGGATCACTGTGGACCACAGCACCTGGACCACAGCCTCATCTTTTCCCACGGAGTGCTCACGGTGCAGCATGCTGGTGCTCCAGGCCTTCATCATTGCATCTTTCACTCAACAAAATTTATCCTTGGATGAATTCTTTATCCAGAGGGTGTTGAACAATTCCTGGAAAAACTCATGGGCTACTTAGCTTCCTCTTTGGGGGTTCTATGTGCTTTTATTTCGGGGGTGCAAAACTAGCCATGTATTTCAGTCAGGACCCTCACACACGACTCTCTTTGCTCACTAGCAAACTTGCACACGTTCTGAGGCTTTCCTCCTTGTCTCAAGCTGTTTTTCATTTGCTAGACTGGTCAGAATCCCACCATGTGTCTTGATGGAATAACTACCTCTAAAGTTCCAGAAGAACCCCAGGTTAAAATGAAAAACTGCATGGCCACCCACCTGCATGAAATCTGTTTTCTTGGTCTTTAATTAGAAGTCTCTTCACTACAGTTTTGAAAACTAATAAATCCAGGATTTCAAAAGGAGGAAAACATACCTTATGTTCATATGTTCATATGTTCATAGCTCCTGAACATCTGTGTGTAATAGTAGAATGAACTGAGGATAGATCCTGAAACAGGGCAAGGCCCTAGAGCAGAGCAAGGCCCTGGGGCAGAGCAAGGTCCTGGAACACACAAGGCCCTGGGGCAGGCAAGGCCCTGGGGTACACAAGGCCCTGAGGCACACAAGGCCCTGGGGTACACAAGGCCCTGGGGCACACAAGGCCCTGGGGCACACAAGGCCCTGGGACACACAAGGCCCTGGGGCACACAAGGCCCTGGGGCACACAAGGCCCTGGGGCAGAGCAAGGCCCTGGGACACACAAGGCCCTGAGGCACACAAGGCCCTGGGGCAGGCAAGGCCCTGGGGCAGGCCTGCACCTTACCTCCATGCCCAGCGCTATTTTCCCTGGTAGAAATTCAAGATGATTCAAAGACAGTGGGCCTGGGTTCCAGTCTCCATCATTTCTACTTCTTTATAGTTTATATACTACTTAGGGCCAAACTGAATAGGGGATCTAGGAAAGCAAACACACTTCCAGGGCAGTGTGGAGTACTGCTAACTGCATTTCATTTCCACAGACCTAGATTGAATTCCCAGACTGGTCGTTTATTAGCTGTGTGACTCTAAGGAAGTCATTTGACTTCTCTGCTTCTCATACCCCTTCCCCATTAGATAGGAGTTGTGATAACTGCTTGTATGAAAAGTTAAAGTGGAGATGAAGGGAAGCCATGGATGCAAAGGATTTGGCAAGCTGTGTACTGAGCAGCAGATGGTAATGTGGCGAGCTCTGAGCTGTGCGGCGTATTAGATTGTCTTATCAATCACCTGGTATTTATGCAGAAAGCACGGCACTAGGTGATATAAAGACTCAGAGAAACAAACTTTGGGCTCTCTGTTCCCTCAACAACTTTATAATTGGTGATTGAAACTCACAGAGAAACTCACAGGAAAGGAAAAGCGGCTGAATACAACCTGTCCAGAATACAACCTGTGGTGGCCACTCTTGGTGGTCAACCTGCCTACATCTGGAATTAACTAAAACCCAAGTGGCTGGGCGCATCTGTGAGGGATTTTGTTATTAATTAAATCATTTGAAGTGGGAAGACCCACTTTTAATCCAGATCTTTTGAGTTGGGAAGGTCCACCTTTCATCTGGACCACACCTTCTGCTGGCCGCCTGTAGAAAGGAAGCTCTTGCTCTTGCTCTGGCTGCTAAGTCCATTCTTTCACAGGCAGTACAGCCTACTGCTTTGAGATCCTGGCCTGTACTGAAGACCAGTTGAGACATCCAGCCTTGTGGATTGAACAACTACTGGATTCTTGGACCTTCCTTTGTAGACAGTCATTGTTGGACTAGCTGGACCACAGCCTGTAAGCCATTCTAATATTCTAATAACACACACACACACACACACACACACACACACACACACACACACACACAGGCACACACTCACACATGCATGCATACACTCATGCCCGCATGCCCAGGATTTGGCAAGTTGTGTATTAGGCAACAGATGTGGTGTGATCCAGGATGTACGGGGTATCTTTCACACATTGGAGTTTTTGTAATTCTTATTTCAAAGAGAGGGGGGGGAGATTGGCTGAAATATCATAACAAATGATCCAGCATGGTCAGCAGGGAGCTTACTAGTATCCACAGGGACATCCAAGTCCCTGCCTGATATATTCTATAAGTTCTGTTCCTCTAGAGAACCCTGAATAATACACTACCCATTCTTAGGAGAATCAGGTCCACTGGGAGGCCCATACACCCTCCATTACTGCCTGGTGATCACACCTGTCTCGGCCAGGACAGTCTAGGAAGCAGCCCTTGACAGCCATGCGTCCAACACCCATCCACCAGCTTGCTCTGTGCCAGGGGCTCTGAAGCCTGGGTCCTGGCAGAAGTCTATGGGAGACCAGTCTTCCGATGGCTTGCTTTCAGGTGCAGTTTGGGCCATTTCTAATTACTCTATAGGAATGAACTCTTCACCTTTCAACAAAATGAGATGAGAGCCTCTCACAGCAGCTCCATTTTACAGATCAAAGGAACTAACCACAGAGGGGCTGGCACATCCAACATCACACACAAAATGTGCAGCAGAACAGGGACAGAATCAATTGGGAGCTTTCTGGAGCTAACCCAGGAGACAAGCCACCTGCCTCTGACAGCACCTGGCCAGACGAGGGGACCCTTCTGTGCTTCTGTCTTGGTTCCCTGACCCAACTTTCTGAGGATGTTTTTACTGGCTGAAAGAACTGAGATTCCTTCTTTCATTTCCTCTGATGCTGGAGGCTCCAGAAGGGACTACAGCATTCCTGTGGATACTGGCAAGACCCCTCCTTGACCATGCTGGGCTCATCCATTATTTTATTTCAGCCAACACACCCCCTTCTTTGAAATAAGAGTTGCAAAACTCCAATGTATAAAATATATCTACTACAAAAGAGATTGACTTTATAATGTTATAAAAACCAACTTTTAACTTGAAAGCTGTTACAGCCTTTGAAGTATTATTTAAATTGTGCTGGACACAAGCTCCCCGAATTGTTATACAGAATGAAAAGGAATCGTCTCCTCTTGATTCCCACACATGGGCATCAATCCCCTGACTTAGAGCCCTGTGAGTGGCACAGTCTGAACCCTTTTCTCCATCTCTCACAAGAAGAGGCAGAGAACATCAGCCATCAGATATGTTCAGAACGGAGAAGGAGTGTTTCCCCAGAACCTAACATCACTTCCTTTCTGGGTCCTTCCACTGCTGGGGAATTCATGCAAAGAAACAAAACCTGACACATCTGCAAACTGAAAACCTCTATAAAAGAGTAAAATGGCTGCTGAAATGGTTTAAGCGCATCATTTTTTTCTTAAAGTATAAACATAATCCTTCATTGCGTTCCTTTCCAAGCCTGGACCATCAAAAGACACACAGTAGGCTACTAGATCAAGTACTAAGTTTTGCTCATGGTTAACAAATGACAGACAAAAACTAAAATTGCTCCCTTGAAGCTGAAATCAAAGAGCCCTCGCCAGCAGACTCATTCACATCCGGAGAGGAGAGTTACATCCACGGTGTGTGATGGAGGCGGTTCAGGGAGAGGTGTGCAGTTCCTGGGGGTCGTGTTGAATAGTGACAGAACACAGAAGCCCAACTCAATGTGTTGGATGCATGGACACGGACACACACACACACACACACACACACACACACACACTTTTGAAAACCATTGCCAAAGTCCTTCAAAGCCAAAGTCTACAAGAACACGTGTTATGGGCATAGCAACAGCCATTTCAAAATCACCCCGTTTATGAGTCCAATTCTCATCTCTTTTATCACTTTGGCACACTATTTAGGAAATAACAGAGAAAGAGAAATATGAAGCTAGAGACAGAAAATTTAATTAAAAAACAAAGCCACCCACCTTGCTTCCAGGGTCAGGAAGTGCAGTGGCCTTCTTTTGTAGCCAGACTGAACTTAGTACTGGTATGTCAAATGACCGGGTATCTATTTAAAAGAAATAGAAAATTGGCTCTTAAGAGGAAATAAAGCTCCAACTTCTCAGTCCTCCTCATTGCAAGTCTTAACCCCTCAAAGATTAAAAAAACAAAACCAAAAAAAAAAAAAAAACCCAAAACTAAATAAAGACTACACTGTGGCTCTCTGTCAAGCAGAAGGCAGAGTCCTCTGGTCCGCAAAACAAAATAAAACCGAACAGCACCCGTAAATGCTGTTGTTTTCAGGAGGGTACAGACCTTCAAACAACTCGTGCCCTCCCAGGTCCCTCTCCAAACCTTCAGGGTGAGCTGGAGAAGCTGTACTCTCAACACCAATGTCACCATCAGCTGCTTAAATGACACGAAAAGTACACTTAGGACGGAGAGGAAAGTGAGTGACGGGATCCGCCGAGTCAGCTCCACGGCGCTAGACCGGCCTTAAAAGCCCACACAAGGAGAATAAAAAGAAAAGCACATTTTGCAATAGAATAAATTCTTTTTTTTTTTTTATTGAGACCGCGGAAAGTCACATGACCCTGAATGTAGCCTTTTAGGAAAGCAACCGAAATGGTAAAGAAAGGAGTGGGGACTGCCTCCTTCCTCCTGCCGCCTCCCAGCCTGTCCCGCCGCAGTCCGCATTCTTCTGGGCGCATCTGTGGAGCTATTAAGTGGGATAATCCCTCTGGCCTTTGATACATTTCTGGACATGATTATTTCATTACTCGCAGTATATCAGTAGGATCATAATAAAAAGGACTTCTGACAACCTGCCAAGAGTTTTGTGGCCTTGTAAACACAAAAGTGCTCTAATAAAATTTTATTAAGTGTTAAAAAGTCATAAAAAGTGAAATAACATAAACTACAAAATTTACTGTCCTCAGCAAATGCTGAAAATATCGTCCACAGTAAAATTAAATTAGCATGTAATAGACAGAGAAGGAGTGTGGAGTGGGTTTAAAAGAGGATCCAGGGGAAAACGACACTGTAACCTAATCAGGGTCATGGGGATTTAATTCGGACCCCCACCCCCTTGTGAATAAATGTGCTGATTACAGACAAGAGCTCGAGGGTTACCGGAGTCTCGCACATTGTCAATACTTTGCAAGAAATAATATATTGCAGATTGTGCGCCGCGCGGGGAGACCCAGTTAGCGTCCGGGGGGCGGCGGCGCGGGCCAGGGTGTCCACTAGGGTGCGCTGCGAGACCGGGAATCTCTGGGAAGGTGCCCACGC
The DNA here is from genome assembly GCF_004664715.2 of Peromyscus leucopus. Classification (NCBI taxonomy): domain Eukaryota; kingdom Metazoa; phylum Chordata; class Mammalia; order Rodentia; family Cricetidae; genus Peromyscus; species Peromyscus leucopus. Next base: position 52,131,035 of record NC_051066.1, on the reverse strand, counting down.
CGCCCGGGGCCTTGCACGCCTCGCCTCGCCCCCTCCAAATCATATTTACAGTGCGAGGGCCCCCCCCCACACACACACACACTCTTGTGACATTTTCTCCAAATCGGAAGAAAATGAAGTGTAGGTCGAGCTTTGCCGCAGGCAGCGCTCGGTGCCCTCGTTCGGATCAGGAGCCTGGGAGTGGGATGCGCTGTCCACCGCGACTCTAAACCTTGCGGGAGCATGGGGTCGGGGACAGACCAGAGCTCTTGGAGTGGCCGTCCACCCAAGGCGAGGCGGAAGAAGCCGCGAGGCAGATGTTCCAGCTTGTCGCGGGCCACCGGGGCTCTCCAGAGGCTGGCGGGGGGTCAAGTCCGTTCCTGCTGGGGACAAGTGCATCCGCCAACTCCAGAGCGACATCTCCCCCGCCTCGCCCTGTCCCGGGAGTTCAGAGTGATCCACCGCCCTGGGGTCCCTGCTCCCCGCCTCCCTGCAGTCCTGGGCCACTCGTCTGGCTCCAGGTCGTTGCCCAGGCGCACGGGCTCAGGAGGGCAGCTCCACCGGCTTTCCCCTTCTCCCCGGGACAGGTATGGACCTGCCCGGCCCACGAAGACCGAAGGGTCTCCTCAGAACTCATCTTGGAGGCTCCGCCTGGGAAAGAGTACACCTTCCTCTCCAAGCTCCTCCGAGTGGACCCTGATGGGCAGGAAAAGGCTGGAGCGCAAAGCCCTGGCCTTTGCTGGTCGCCCTCGCTTTGCCAGAGAGAAGTGCCTTCCACCCACGTCACCCCTCCCCGCAGCGCCACGTGCAGGTTTGTAAAGAGACGGGTGCCAGGTCTGAAAAGTTATGTCTCTGTACCGTCCAAGGAGAAAGATGTTGGTCATGGTGCCCAGTGAAAGTGCTTTTCAGCCATGGAGAATCAACATGTCCCCTCTGTTTCTGCAGTCCCCAAATGCCGCCTCTGAAGAGAGCGTGTCCGTGTGTTAATTGGAAGTTAGTGAAATGGGAAATGAGTGGGCAGTGACGTGTTTCGTGGCATTATTTCTCCTTAGGGATGTCCCAGGTCTAAGGCTGCCTGTCAGAAGTAGACGTTTTGCCAGAAAGTATGTGTTTTTAGTTCAATCTGAGGAAAGCCTGGAGGTGGTGAGTTAAAGCGATCACACGGGCTCCTAAGGGCTCCTGTTAAAGCTTACACGGGTTACTAGAATGAAGACAGCTTGTAGTTGTAATTTTCCAGATGGCAAGGACAATTGCTAGGGAAGCGGCAAGGTGAGTGTTCGAGGGCAAACAGCATCCCCAAGCCTGTCTAGATGAGTAGATCTCCCAGACAACTCCAGCTCGAGAGCAGTTTGTGCAAACCGACCCTGGTTTTACACACATCTTGCTGTAGGAGAAGGGTGTTTAACTGTTTTTAAATGACAATGTTTCCTGTCATCTGCGAAATACGGTGTTGAATTTTAAATAGGTTGGAACATCAGGTTTAGAAAAACAAACGAGTCAACTGAATGTGATTTGGCCTTTGCTATCAAAGGCTTTGAGGGCTGGTGCGAACAGAATTTCAGGGAATGGATATAAATAACACAGGTCCTCTTTGAGGCGACTGTCTGCCTTTGGGGATGGGGCAGGTGGTACAGCAGAGGGCCACTGTGAATGTGCTGGGTCACTGCTGCCTGTCCAGAAGTAGAGCAAACACGACCCGCGGCAGCTCGGCTCAGAGGCAGGGTTTTTACTGCCGAGGGGTTTTCTCTGAATGGGTCAGACTCGGAGCTTTCATTTAAAATCTGTAATCTCGCTTTCTTTCACTTATGAAGCTCAAAGGGGAACTTTATACTTTGCGTTATTTTGTTCTGTGTCCACAGTTTGGATTAAAATGAATCCATTCTCTAATTTAAAAAGTATATTCATAAGTATTAAAATATCACAACTATTTTACCTCTGTCCAGCTAGACAGGATTGCTGTAATTAGTCTTTTTTTTTTAATTAAAGAAGATTGATACAGCATCATTCAAGACATTTAATGGAGAGAGAGCTTCCAAGCCTGTGAATACAATCTATATTAAATTTTAAGGTCAAATGTTTTTGTAAGGAAACTTGGTGATACATATATTCTAAATGAATGTAAGAATATGCTGTAAAAAAAATGTTTTCCCCATGCCATATCACCTCCTCCAAAAAGCAAAACATTCAGGGACTATTTTTTTCATTATCTAAAAATGCAATCATTGATATAAAGTATATAGGTAATTAGATCTGTTAAGATGGTAGAAACCTTTTAATGTGTTACGAGGAAACTAAAAACATTCTTAGCCCTTCTTATATTTTCAGAACTTGAAAAGGCAAGGAGTTTGTAAAAAGCATTTTATTACTGCGGTAAAGTGACCAGTAAAATGTTAAGTAATTATTTTTTCCAAAGTCAACTTTAAAATCGGTATGAATTTTTAGTGACTGGTTTTTCTCTTAAGAGCTCCAAATGTTTAATTATATCTGCTATCAGAAAAAAACTGAATTTTATTCAGTTCTATCTCTTGCACATTTTTTTTAAAAAGCTAGTAAATGCTTTGTGTTAATCTTCTTTTGATAGCCATGAACTGGATTTGAACATGTGCCTTAGAGTAAAAACAACCCAAGTTCATTTCTCTTTCTGGAACATGGCATTGATCCTGGTCTCACTTTTTATGCACCCGGACTGCAACTGAAATCAATTTGGACATGACAAATGTAGGAAAATGTTAAGACAGTGAAAGTTTTATACTGAAGACTGTATATTAAGGAATAAAATAACTAATAGTTGAGGTTAAATCATGAAGTCTATCAGTTATTCTTTCCATGATCATTTTAAGGTCCCTTTGCACAGAGGGATTTTCTTGTGTTCTGTATTTATGACCCTCTAAATTATTTTACCCTGCAACTTCAAAACTCAATAACCAAATACCAAATTTATGTATTTTTAAGGTGACTAAAGCTAAGCATATGAGAAGCAGATTGGTTTACGAAAGCAAGTGAGCACTGTAAATTATATTTTAAAATACAGACTCAGCCTCAGTTTCTGACAGAAATCTCGTGGCCAGCTCATCACTTTTCCAGATCGGTTTTAAACTCACAAGGGAAAACTCCATTTTTCCACATTAGAAGTTCATATTTGAGTTTCGTTAACTGTAAAATCACTCTGAAGCGAGTGTTTTGTGAAAAGGGTCATTCTCTGTGTTTATTCCATCGACTACGTATGAATGTATAAAAGTCTAGTTTAAAGACCAGTAAAAGTGAGGAAATTCCTAGTCAAAAGAGTTAATTCCATTCATAATTCTTCCCTGTCCCCGGCCTTAGGAACCTTGCGGTTTAGAGTGACAGGTCAGAAATAAGTTGATTTGCTTTGTAAGCCGGAAGCAGCTTACTCTGGCCTTGCTGGAAGAGGCTTAACTTGATAAAAGGAAGGAATTTGGGCTAGGCTTTTCGGTTACCCAGGAATTTTCCAATCTCACCATTTTTTTCAGATTTTCACTTTTGAAAGTGTAAACACTGAGGGACACCTTTCTGTGTGTGTTCTGAGGTCAGATTGGCTTTCACTCATCTCTTTCCTTCCTGCTTCTACATCCGTCCAGTAATTCTTCCAAATCCTGGGGATGCAGAGGCCCTGCAAAAAGCAAACACAACATATGCGGTTGGTCTGGCCTTCACCACCTTCGCCCAGCCTTCCCTTCATTCTCGGTGAATTAATTTAATAAACCCTCAGGAGTTTAGCAGCGATTGATACAAGGTTCAAATGCCACATTCTTGGCCCCAAGGTTTTGAAGGAATTGACTAGAAATCCACTTAGACTTTGCCCTCTGAGTTGGGGGAAAACACTTCGGAAACCCCACGCATTTAAGCTGGGGGTTGGGACTTCCACAGACTGTTTTTAAAGCTTATATAATCCATCCACTCATTTCCCAAGGCTGCCCTTTGTAGTAGTTTCTGCCTTCCCTGAGTTTGGTGTTCAGAGAAACTTTTAAACATTTTCATTAAGTTTCTTAAACCTCCTGATGAAATGTAATTTTAAACCAGACTGGTGTGCCCAGAGAGAGTCTTTACATAGTAACTTCAATCTGATGTGAACTCAGGTGACCTTTAAAAAAAAATCTTGAAAATGTGGGTTTCAGGCAGAAAAGGCTGCCATCTACTTAGAGTAGGGTTGGCCAGGACCGGTTACTACCCACCCAGCATGCTTCATTAGACTAGAACAAACACTGAAATGCTGAATTACTGGCTACCCCCCCCCTTTTTTAATGTAGGTTATTTTGTGTCCTTACAATTGAACATTTGGAAAGACTTCCCGTCTTTGATGTACAGTGGCTTGTCACCTGTTTGGTTAGTCCCCTTGACAGCTGAAGCTCTGTTCCTCCTATGAAAGATTCAACAACTCCATATCCTAGCTGAAGTCTCTGGGATCCCAGAACACAGCGGTGCCTGAGGCTGGGGGACTCGCCTTTGCAAGCCGGCACCTGAGGATCCCTGTGCCAAGCTTCATTCCTCTAGGTCCAAGAGCCTAGAAGAATAGCCTGGAACCATACACTCACCTGGATGAAGCCATAAAGAGGTAAGCTTTCATAACGAGGGGGCCATATATCAAAACCCACAGCTTTTGAGACTGGGACTAGCTGGTGTTCAAACATTAGTGTCTCCTGCCAGAGTGTAAAACAGTAACGTGCCAAATATGCCAAGGCTGGTGAAACTACTTAAGTCATCAACCCGCCGACCCGTGTCCTTAAAAAAATATGACTTTCAGTTGAAGAGGGCCCATTACTTTATCATCTTTAATGATATGGAACCTACTATTAAATATCTCTAGTAAAAAAAAATGGCCAGCTTTAAAAGAAAATACCATCTCTTTCTTTCTCTCTCTCTCTCTCTCTCTTTCTCTCTCTCTCTTTCTCACACACACACACACACACACACACACACACACACACACGAGTGTATTAGTATACATGTGACTTGTTTCTAACAATGACAGATAAACTTATTTTTCTGAGTTTGTACAGGGGCACACACAGCTCTTTGCAAACTATAACACTCATTACAAGTGAATGTTATTTCTAAGTATTCAAATAGCTGTTTAATATCACTCCATCCAATCTTTAATTCTTGAGTTCCCACTGCAAAGACTCAGTTTGTGCTCTTCAGAGGACCACCAGTTCTTTGGAACTTTGAGCTCAAATAAGGAATCTTCACAGAGTGAAACTTCCAAGAGTGCTTTCATGAAATTATTAAGTAAACATTTGCGAGCTTACGAACTTGTGAGGTTTTCTTTTCAAAGAACTGGATTCATGTGTACACAAAATAAAGGCTTTCTGATGGATAGATGCAAGGATAGAGAGGCTGCCTGCCTGTGAGTTTGATTAGCAACACCAGACAGAAGACATTCTAATGAACGAGTGTTGTGGGGGTGGGGGGTGGAGGAAACCCACTCGATTGTTACACAGTTCTGGTTTAAGATTATGATCAAGTACAGAAAGGAGATAGAAGTTGAGTGTGTCCAAAGGAGTGTCCGCCTAAATTCTGTTTACAATTCTTTCCCAGTGAATCGGGGTGCAGTTCTGATGCCTCTGCACTTTCTTTTTATGGGTACAAATCACATTGACCCATTTGATTTCTCTGCAAGAAAGTGTAGCCTCGGCCATAGAGTCAGCTCTCCTGAAGGTGCAGGCACCTGCCAGGTTGCTCTTTCGTCACACAATGTGAGTCACCCAGAGAAAACACCTTCATGAACACCTTTTGACAACATCCATCTCAAAGACACACCTCTGATGTCTCCCAAGGCAAGAGCCACTTACATCCAACCAAGAGGATGAACTCTAGATTCACGCATTTATTTTAAGGTGATCTTGGCCACTGTAAGCCAAGTGTTATACTCAGTTATCAAATGAAAATACTACTTTTAGTCACATGCTCCCAAACTTTTAAAATGTTCTAGTTGCCCCTTGATGACATCACAGAATGCAGGAGAACGTGACAGGTAGGGAAAGAGTGGCTAAGGATCCCTACAGACTCAGAGCACTAAAAACCACTTTGAAGACAACCAGCTGCCTTTTTTTTTTTTTTTTTTTTTTTTTTTTTTTTTTTTTTTTTTTAATTATCTTTAGGGAAACTCCAAAACCCACATAACATCTACCTTAAAAGCATCAGGAGTATTCTAATTGGATAATAAGCATCCATATTTTCCTTCTGGCAAATGGAAAGGAATTAGGAATGAAATTTTATGATGATTATAAACTGTATGGCTGACCCAAGAGACAAGAACAGTTATGAAAAATATGTCTATGTATTTGGTATCAATGTGAATCTAGACTTTTAAAAAATTCATCTCAAAATCTCAAGCATCTTATTAAAGCTTAGAAAATAATGTTCTCCTTATGAAAACAATAAAACTTATCATCGTGATTGATATTATAATGTCAATGTTGCAATAGGTGCTGTGCCCAATTCAGCAACTGATTTAGTCTTTGTATATTGAGCTTATGATAAAGTAAACTCGGCTGTACATTTATAAACTTCTATAAATGTGATCTACATATTTACAAATCAAAGAATTCATCGAATGCAAACTTCATCTATAAAGACAAAAGATGATAAAAGGATTTCCTTTGAGAAGAGTTTTTTCTGTCTCCTTGAATTAAGGTTATTAATTATAAGAAGGAAAAGTGAGTTTTAAAATCTTGCAAAGCTGACAAACTTAGCTTTTACTACTGTTTCGGGACAGGGGCAACCTAAAGTGAACTTTAACGATGAGCAGTTGTGCGGGGTATTGGGGGGCGCACACCTTTAATCCCAGCACCCAGAAGGCAGAGGCAGGCGGACCTCTGAGAATTCCAGGCCAGCCTGGTCTACAGAGAGAGATCCAGGACAGCCAAGGCTACACAAAGAAACCCTGTCTCGAAAAAACAAACAAAAACAAAGCAAAACAAACAATTCTCCAAAAACAACAATAGCAAACCATGTGTTAAAAACCATAGTTAAAAACATGTTCAACTTACACAAATTTAAATCTTCATTTGGGTTTGGGGCAATCCACTGAGCCAGGTTCAGAGAGACCAGGGCCTGTGTGAGATTCCTCATTGAGAGTAAGATATTTCTGTCTTAAAATTAAGGCTGCTTATTAGCCAACATGATCACATAACTCTACAGCCTCACGTTTCCTGCTGAAAATGGCCAGAGCACAGTGGAAAAAGGGGCCAATGCACTGCACTTACGCCCAGGCTAGCATTGGCCCCCCAGATACCATGCTCAGAAAATGAAGTCCTGGTGAGTATGTCTAACTGTGTGTAGTTTGTTCTATCTAAGAGAAGCTGCCTCAGTAAAGAACCTCCGCTATGAGGACTAAGTGGAATATATCCGGATCTAACCTCTGTCCCTGAGCCTGGTTTGGAATCCAGCTTCCTTTTATGACCCTCAACAAGTTATTTTACTGGTCCAAGTCTCAGCTCCCTCCTTCATAAAATGTAGTTTGGAATTAATACCCCTTTGAAGTATGAGTGTAAGTATCAGTAGCATAATGTTCACAGTTTTCTGGAACACAGTCTGATGCTGGAGATCCAGAAGGAAACAAGGCTAACACTTGGTTCTCATACTTACGCATTTTCTAAAAATTGGGAGGTTGGTCCAGAAAGAGAGCATTTAAATGCAATGATTGCATCTTGTCTACAGTTGGAACCACACCCTTGATGGGAAACCTGATGTCTCTGTGGTAGTCTTTCATTCCTCCCCCATCACTACCCCGAGGAAAATAGTCCCATGTGTCATGGGAGACCTCACTGACTCTTGCTTCAAGTCAAATTAGAAATTAACCCAAAAGCCTTGAAGCACTCCATTCCCATAAGATAAGGGGAAATCCTTGCCAATCCATTCTGGGACCTGTGGAGAATGTACAAATGGCAGCCAAAGGCATCCAGAGCTTTCTTCTTTCTTTCCTTTCTTTTTTTAAAAATTCTTCTGGGAAGTGACTTTTAGATGCCAAGATTGATCCCGTGATTAGTTTTTATGGCCAAGTTATAAAGTCTTGAACACAAGGACCCAGAATAGAAGTGCTGACACCCTGCAACCAGAGCCATGTGACTGGCACCCCCAATCTTTCTGTGACTGACGCCCCAAAATAAACTTGGGATAATTGACACATGGTTGAGGTAGAGGGAAACTGATGTAACTTTTACATGTGAGTACCTGGAACAGTTAAGAAACTGCCTAATCTAGATCATTCATTGTTGTTGTCCGGAAGGCTCCAGGAAAACACCACCCAGTTCTCACTTAAAAGTTAGTTCGCTGCAATGAACTGAGACTTTGAAACTGGAGTTAAGGGGTGATGCACTGTTTTACATCAGCTCGTTCAGTGGTTCTGGACAGCCAAAGGAAAGATACTGGAGTAACTCCTGCTGGAAGTAATCACTAAGGAACCTGTCCATAATATTTTCACCAGCAGAGAGAATGAGACAGAGGAAAGAATCGTGTCTCCAAACTACAGCTGCTGTTATATATCTCATCCATTATTCTGGATGTCAGTACTGATGGTAGGGAGGTGTCAGTCACTTGTTCAGATGCCCAGATGTCACTGAAGCTTGTTTTCAGGTTACACTGGATGTTTTTATGACAATTGCCTGGTGTTCTATACAGTTGGCCTTTTTTGTTTATTTGTTTGTTTGGTATCTGTTTAGTTCTTTCTCTGGAATTCCCTCTTGACATATTTATTTTCAGATGGTCTGACCCATAGAGTATGACTCATTAAGCATCGTTCTAAGATTGCAGAGTGTCAGGGAATAGTCTAATCAGGACCAAAATTAATTAGTATGTTTTTGGAGGTTACTGCATGTTTTCATCTCTTATCTAGGTGGGTGAGGGGGAGGTAGATGAGGCACAATGTCCAGGACAGGACATTCTGCTTTGGGTACAAAGCATCAGATGATTCAAGAGGTAGACCATGAAGAGCTAAAGAGTGTAGTGTGTACCTTAGCACTTGAAGACATCAAAGGAAGAAGTCTCTGAGAGAACACAAAGAGCTGTGAAGGTTCTTCGGAAGGGAAGCAGAAATTTGGCTGGATGAAAAGGACGTTGCCAAAAACGGGGACCTGACTAGAGATGGGCTCCATGTGTTCTGGAACTGAAAAGTTCCAGGAAGAGGGCTTTATTAGGACCCTCCCTCTGCTTCCTCGTTTTGTTGGCCACGGGTGGCTGGTTTTCACTCAGGCAGATTGGACAATGTGTACACACTAAGATCTACTTCATTTTAACGTTTTGTCTTGTCCCTCCTAAGTTAAGTTAAAATGATATTCTGATCTCACAATTTGCTTGAAAACCCCCTGTTGGCTCCCTGAGGTCAATCTCCTGATGATTTCTTGGCAGATCTTGGAGAACCAGTTTCCTCCTGAGCCCTGTACAACTCCAGAGACCCAGGTTCAGCTCCCTGGGACCCCTGTTACAACTGTAGACCCTGCAGCCCGTCCTATTTTCTCTAGTCCTTGGTGAAAAGCCCAGGACTTGGTTAGCCTATCATTTCTTCAGGACAAACACGCAAGGCCTCACCGCTCTTCCCTCTCCCTGCCCTAAGCATTTTTCATAGTATAGACACTACTCTTTCCATTTTCAGTGCGTTTATCTTGATGACATTTTGATTTGCTCACATATTATCTGTGCATTTGTTTGTTCGTTTATTTTATTTTGTAGGGCACGATTGAGCAAATGTTCAAAGCCCTCCCATACACCTTTCCCTCTCACACAGACAAAGTTGTCCATTGTTGATACCATCCACTTAAATGTCAGTCAGTTATAATTGATGGGCCTTCATCATCATTGTCACAATCATCATCATCATCATCATTATCACCATCATCATCACCCAAATGCAGTCCTTTATATCCAGGATTCACTCTTGGTATTGAGATACTATCCATTTGGACAAATGTATATGTGTTTACATTATGGTATCACATGAAATAATTTTACTACCCTTTAAAAAATCCTCTGTTCTCTTGGGTTTACTCCTTTTTATACCCTACTTCCTGTAGCTAGAAGATTTCCTGTGTCCCAGCCTGTTGGTGATCAGGACAAATCTCTCTCACCTGCCAGTCCTGCAGTCGCTTGGACCCAAGTAAACACGCAGAGGCTTATATTATTTATGAACTGTATGGCCTAATGGCTCAGGCTTCTTGCTAGCTAGATCTTACATCTTAAATTAACCCATTTCTATATATCTATACCTTGCCACGTGGCTCATAGCTTACCAGTATCTTTACATCTTGCTTCTCATGGCAGCAGCTGGCAGTGTCTCCTGACCCAGCCTTCCTGTTCCCAGAATTCTCCTCTCTGCTTGTCCTGCCTACACTTCCTGCCTGGCTACTGGCCAATCAGCATTTTATTTATTAACCAATTAGAGCAATACATTCACAGCATACAGAGTGATATCCACAGCAACTTCCCAACATCCACTGTTCTCATTATCTGCTGCAATCTTGCCCTGTCCAGAATATTATCTAGTTGGAATCATCTAGAATGCAGCCTTTTTAGATTGACTTCTTCCACTAACTTAGTAATAAGCGCTTAAGTTTCCTCCAGGTCTTTTATTTATTTGTTTGTTTTTTGAGACAGGGTTTCTCTGTGTCACTCTGGCTGTCCTGGAACTTGCTCTGTAGACCAGGCTGGCTTCAAACTCACACAGATCTGCCTGTCTCTGCCCCCCTAGTGCTGAGATTAAAGGCGTGTGCCGCCACCACCCAGTCCTTCAGGTATTTTCAACACTTGATACTCATAGCAAGACTTGATAGCAACATTCCATTGCCTAGATGCACCATAGTTTATCAGTTCACCAACTGAATGACTTCTTCATTGCTTCCAGGTTTCGACAATCATGAATAAAGCTGCTATAAATGCTATGTGCAGGATTTTCTGTGGACACATTTTATTTTAATGACTTATTTGATGCCTGTCTTTTCCATAAGACTTTAAACTTCTTACAAATAAGAATCTATGTTTTACTTCATTACAAGTGATAAGCAGAAAGCCTGGCCCCCACTCTTTTCATTCATTAATTGTTCAGTCATCCAAAAATTCCTATTGTCTACTTCCAATGTGCCACAATGCAACAAGGAACAAAAGAGAGACTGTCTGACCTCTTGTTCTGGCTATGACAATAAACATTAGTAAATGAGCTAAACATAAAACATGCAATATGTATGTACTTACAGCAATAAATGCTTGGGAAGAAAATAAAGCAAGGAAATAAAACAGAAAGTTTCAAATGTGTGGGGAGCTAGATGGGGTAGCCATGGGAAACCCCGCTAAGATGGCTAACTTTGGAACAGAGACCTGAGGAAGTAAGGCTAAGCCATATAGCAAGCTGAGAGAAACAGACAGGCCGAGGACATTGTAAGGGCCAGAGCTCCAGCTGGTGCCTCCAGGCACAGTATGGAGGTCAGTGGGAGTGCTGGTTACTCTTCTCATTGCCATGACTAAATATCTGAGATAAGCAACTTCAGGGAGAAAGGATTTGTTTTGGCTCACAGTTCAGAGGGTTCATCATGACAGGGAAAGTGTGGCAGCCAGAGTAGTAGGGCAGCTCACTGTGGCAGAAGCTTCCCACGTGAGGCTGACCAGAAAACAAAAATAAAAATAACAACAACAAAAAAACAAACAAACAGAGAAATCCAGTCATAAGTAGCACTGAGCTCTAACCCTTAATGACTATCACCAGTGACCCTCCTCTGCCAGCCATGCTTCCTGCTACAAAAGCTCTACAACCTCCCAAAACAGGGGACCAGGGTTCAAACACGTGAGCCTAGAGAGGACATTTCACAGTCTACGTAGCAGTGAGCCGAAACACAGAGCAGGAGCCAGAGGGAAGAACACTGACCCTACGCTGTCACAAATGGCTGCAGGACTGTTACTTGCTATTGTATAAGATGTAAACCTCAGGTAAGACTAGACTGTCATTTTATGCTTTAAAGACTATTTTAAATGGCAACTTCAATGATGTGTTTAGTGATAACAGCTCAACATTAAACAAAGCACAGCTATCATCAGCTTATTGAATACAAATAACCAGCACACCCAGGGCTAACCAGAAATCTTATGCAAAATGCAGATGTGCCACAGACAGTTCATGACCTCACAGGGTGTCTTTGCTGGACATTCATGGGTGGATGTGACAGAACGTGGAAGCGGGTTGTTTCAACTACCAAAGAGTTTTGATTTCCTGGGGAGACGGCCGAGCCAGTGAAGGACTGGCAGCACAGGCACAAGGACATGAGTTCGATCCCCAGAACCCATGTTAAAAGGAGTTGGGTGTGACGGTGCACACTTGTACTGCTGGGCTGAGGAGTCAGAGACGAGAGGATCCCTGGGGCTCAGGAGCCAGTCAGTCTAGCCTACTTGGCAAGCTTGAGGCCAATGAGAGGCCTTGTCTTCAAAAAGCAAGATGACGCATGGGACCGACCTAGGCCCTCTGAATGTGATGACAGTTGTGTAGCTTGGTCTGTTTGTGGGGCCCCTAGCAGTGAGATCAGGACCTGTCACTAGCTCATGAGCTAGCGCTTGGGAACCCATTCCCCATGCAGGGGTGCCTCACCCAGCACTGAAGCAGGGAGAGGAGCTTGGTCCTGCTTCTATGTGAAATGAAATGCTTTGCTGATTCCCATGGAAGGCCTGCCCCTTTCTGAATAGAGGACTGGATGAGGGGATGGACAGGAAGTGGGGAGAGGGGACAGGAAGAGAGGAGGGAGGGGAAACTGTGGTTGGCATGGAAAATAAATGAAAAATTTTAATTAAAAAAAAGCAAGAGGAAATGACTCCTTAGGAAGGACATTAAGAGTTGGTCTCTGTCCTCCAAACACATACGTACACACATACAGGTACACAAAAGAATTTTAACTTAGAATTCATGTTCATAAAGGAGAGGAGATGTGGATAATTATGAAGACGGGATAGAAAAATAGTTGCAGCTTTGATGCAATTGTTCAGCAGTTTTGACCTTTGACAGTTACATATATAGACCCGTGGTTTGACTTAAGATTTCCACCCCTTTTACAGAAATAAGAATTTTTCACTTTCTATACAGTGCTCAGTAAATTATGCCTTATATAAAAATGGGCTTTGTATGAGATGGATTGTCATGGTAAGTTTACTAAGCACATTGAAAGTAGGGGAGGCTAAGCTGTAGTGTTCAAAGTGTCGGGTGGATTAAATACACCTAGTGGATTGGGCTTGCATTTGGTCTGTTGGGGTGGAGCGCTGCCATGAGCTAACACTTCTTTGCTAACACAACTAGGAACTAAAGCAACTGTTTCCTCAGAGGGACAGCACTGCACACTTATGCACTGAGAAAGAGTTCTGCAAGTGCCAGAAAGGGGTCCAAGTATAAGGAAGTTCTTTCTTAATAGACACGGAATCTTAATAGATTCCACAAATCCCTCTGTGTAGAACATCTGGCCCAGACTAACAGTGCCAAGAATCACTTAGCAGGACTGAGCTCCCCAGGCCACTGGCACTCCATCAGCACACACCCGACACACCAGCTTCTCTTCTTTCAACCCTTAGTCACAGAGCGCATGAATGGAGCCCTCTAAGACAAGGTACACAAGAACTAGGGCTGGACCAATACACAATCATCAAATGTCATCGCATAAGACAGTGAGACCAGCTTTCTACCAAAGAAAAACAAATCTTTATTATGTTTATCCAAAATCTATGCCACACCAAAAATCTCCAGTTGGCATAGCACATGGCATGACCTGGAAAATGTAAATACAGTAGAGCAATAAATGATACTCTGTATATCATTGCTGGTGCCCATGAGCTCAGCAGAGGGGAAATAGGAATTGAAAATATCTTGAAAGATATCAGTCAAGACAGATTTTGGTGGCCCTTGTTCTGACCTGCAGCTTTCAGGTTGTTTGTAGGGCACTGACGGCCCCTCACATCGACTTGACGTGAGACTGAAGTCTCTGTTTCTTCGAATCTAGTCCTTTTGTCAAAGTTAAAGGTAGTTGAGTTCAAGTTTGGTCTGAAATCCTGTGACCCTCAGCTCTATGATCAAAGTCCACTGTAGGCATTTGAATGGATGCCAGCGAAGCACAGGCTCCGCTTCAAACAGGTCCTCCAAGTACCTCTCAGCCATGTGCAGGGGTTTGCTGAGTTTGATCTTGAGCTGTGCACATTTGGGGAGTCGACAGTCCCGGTGGCTGATAAGCCCTGCTTGGCAGAGTTCTGCTTTAATTATCATGGCCCTCGGGTCTGTTCCATTTCCCGTGTTTCAGCACCTTACTGGGTGTAACCTTATCTTTCCATTTTGCATGCATGATGGATCTAAACCAGTACAGGTGAAGTTTGTCTTTGACCCAACAGCTGGATTACTTCCAGGTTTCACAACCATGGGAAAAAAAAAATCCCAAAACCTCAGCTCTTCTTATCATCCCATTTTGTGGAACAGCCATGGTGGGTGAGATGCTAACACAGTTAGTCACAGTTCCAGTATTGATCGATTAAACTTTATTCTCCACCAAGTGTACATGCTTAGAGGGAGGTTGTATGTGTGGGTAACAATGAGGTTTCTCTCAGAAGCCTTGGGAATGGGAAATGGCTAACCTCTGGACATCAAGAACTTAAATAAATGTATAACTGAAGGAGATAAAATGTTTCCTTTCCATTTGGGAAAAATCATTTCAGAAAAAGCAGGGGTACAGCACAACATTGCAAGGAGCACAAGGCCTTCAGTTTGAGGTCACCTTTAATTAACTGTGTACTTTTATTTCGCAAACTTTTTTTTCAAATCATAGAACTCACTCACTGTCTCTAATTTTTTCCCTTTAAAGTCATACTCATTAGCATACCAAGGAACTAATTTTAAAACATGCTTACCCTGGGAATACAATATGGCTCTAGTAAAAGAAAGTATGTGACCTCGGGTGAACTGCACTGGGACACAAAATAAGTAACCAGAGAGGCAGAGATCTGTCCAGAATGCCTTAAGGATGAGGGCACTTCCGTCACTGGGGAGTGGGTAGGTACTTGGGTTATTTGGAATGTCATGTGCCCTTACCATGGGCTTCATAGACTATGTCCTGGTGCTATTCACTCTCCCTTGAGAGACTTCTGAATAATAAGTTTCTTAAATAATATGATATCAAGAAGACGCTGTCAGATGTTTTTCAAGGCCAGTGACTGCTGAGGGTCTCTGTCTGCATCTTTCCAGGGGCAAATAAAAGTGATAAATATTTTGAATTTTTAATTGCTTTGCCCTCCATATGCACACAAAAACTCATGTGTTCAAGGCTTGGTCCTCAGTGCAGTGTTCAAAAGTAGGACTTTCAGGAAGTGATTGGTTTGGGAGGGGTCTAACCTAATCAGTAGATTGATCTATTGATAGAGACATAATTCAATAGCATTAATAATTGGAGGTTGTGGGAAAGAGGATATGAGCCTATTTGGAGGATGTAGGTCTCTGGGAGGCTTGGTCATTATGGGATACCTTATGCCCAGTCTCCATCACCCAACCTCTCTCTCTGCTGTGAGGTAGGCTCTTTGCTACATCATCTGTTCACCAATGTTCTTCCTCATGGTGCACCCTTGTAAAAACAGAGGCACGTGATCATGGACTGGAATCATGGAACCATGAGCCAAAGCAAACGCCCTCTACCATTAAGTTGCTTTCTCAAAGGCATTCTGTCACAATCATTGTCTTAAGTGTTTTGTTTTTGTTTTAATTGCTGTGAAGAGATACCATGACCACAGCAACTCTTATAGGGAAAACATTTCATTGAGGGGGCTTGCTTACAGTTTCAGCGGGTCAGTTCATTATCATCAAGATAGGACATGGCGAAACGTAGGCAGACTTAGCTAAGAGTCCTACAGTCCACCCCTGTAGTGACACACTTCCTCCAACAAGGCCACGCCCACTCCAACAAAGCCACACCTCCTAGTAGTGTCACTCCCCATAAGATTATGGGGGCCAATTACATTCAAACTACCACATCATAAAAAGTGACAGACAGGTGGGATGAAAGGTTTATTGTACTTTGGAGAGAGATAGTCTGCATTTCTGACTATAAGTAGTCAGCATGTCTACTTAGTCATCAGTTTCTTATAAATTAACTAAGTTATGCCATTTCTGAACATCTTGAAAAGCACTTGGGTCTGACTTCTTCATTTGTGTACTGGGTGGGGATGCTAGGCCTCTGTGGGATTGTTGTTTTAAAAAAGGTGAGTACTTAATGCCTGCCACATCATGAGCATTACACAAATCTACTTAATATTCAGTTTTATTTCTGTTATGATTCTTTATTTCAAAGATCAACAGATGTCAACACAATTTATAATGTGCTAGAGATTTTTAAACCCAGTCTCCAGCAGGCCATTGTTAACAAAATATACATTACTTTCTTTTATTATCATGTGAAAGTTACAAAAACTCACAGTATTTTCTTATCTTGTAAAACCAAAGAAAATGCCAGTGTAGTTCTTCCTTTAAGAATTCTACTCCCTGGAGCTGGAGAGGTGGCTTATTAGTTAAAAGTGTGTAGTGCTCTACCAAGCTGTCCTCTGACCTTCACACACACACTGTGACATACACACAGGCACTCCTACATGCACACATCACACACACACATCATACACACACACACATCATACACACACACATCATACACACACACACACATCATACACACATACATCACACACACACACACTTGAAAATAAAATAATTTTTAGAAAGAATTAAACTCCCTACTTTGGAATTTGTGTTATCAATGTTATTATCCAGTCAATAGAGGTCATAAGGTACTGGGAGGTGGGATTAGGGCAGGGTGGAGATCAGAACATTGGTAAGAATTTGGTTGAATTGTCAGACTTCCTTACAATACCACACAGTTGTACAAGATACTGAGTTGAGAACATTAAAAGTAGATCTCTGGACTTGGTGCTACTAACTGAAAATAGCCCATTTGAACAAGCAAACAATTTTCAAAACATTAAATTTGCATTTTAAAACTGTTACAGTTGTTCTTTACTTTCCAATAAATACACTCAGAAAACGAAAAGGTCAACATTTAAGTTTGGCTTGGTGACATTCAATACAAAAAAAAAGTCACAACGCACAATGAATTTTTTTGATACAAGTCATAGGAAGAACAGGAACCCGCAGGGGAAAGGTGGCCAATAATGGGATAGCCCACTGGAGATTCTTCTGAGACCCTTGTCCCTGAGAATCGGACTGAACTTTATGTGTCTGTACATGCACATTTTAATGCCTGCTTCATCTTAACTATGCACACTGTTCCCTGTGGCTGTAGCATAATAAAATTAGCATACATTTCCTTTTCTTTCACAATTTCATGGAGCGAAGTTCCATTCTTACTCTAGATCGGAGCAACTTTGGCATTTAATTCTTTTTCTCTCTCCTTACGTCAAGAACACTCATCTCTTCACTTAAACGAGGCATTTTCTGGCTTCTCTTGTCATATCAGCTTGGCCATCACTATTCCCCTTGTGTTTTGGGAGCATGTGGAGTGAAATAAGGATTAAACACAGCTGTTGTATTGTGACAGTCAGTTTGATAGCCTACATCGTTACCAAAATCTCTAATGGTAATGGACACCGGGATAATTCCTATCCTGGGCAGGCAAGGTCTGACAGCAATACTTCATCTCGTCATTCATAAGGGCACACACGGTTGAAGCCCTCTAGGTTGCTATGTCTATAACTTTCCATATAACATTTCGGACTACAGTTAACTTTGGGTAGATGACCGAGGAAAGCAAGTCTTGGGTAAGTGGGCATGTCTTATATTCTGACTTCACCCACAAACTGTGGGCTGCTGCCGGGAGTGAGGAAGTGATACATGACAATTAGTATCATTAAAACCAGATTCTGGCCTCACCGAGTTTTCCATTTGGTTAGTGTAAAGACCTCCCTCCTCCTCATATCTACTTCTGATATTGTCAACAGCAGCGGGAATGCTACCTTTCCTGCAAGAATCACACCGTTAAATGACCGAGAGTCTTGGGCACAGCAAAGGCTCAGGATTCTGTACACCAGGGACCTTTAACAAAACAAACATAGATCTAGAGCTAGGAACCATTATCCTAGTATTCACCTTGGACTCTGAGGTCAGGAGTAGCCATATCCAGTCACCGCCTCTAAATTTAAGTGCACCTGGTACAAGATGTCAAGAGTCCACGAGACTGTCATCACTAACTTGTAGAAGAGATTGAGGAGCAGGAGTTGCGGAGAGGTCCTCTGTGGGGTCCGGCTGTGTAGATGCTGTTAGAGATTTGGTTTTTAGGAAAAGGACGTCTGGAAAGAGCATCCGGAAAGTCTGATACAGGGCAGGAAGCTGAGCTTGGGTTGGTAGCCTGCAGTCTGTCCACACCTCTGAATAAAACGCCCTGGGTTCTAGCTTTCTTCTACGACCTCGAGTGACCTCATCCAGGTTGCAGCTTCCTTTCTTTACAGTGAGCTCACTAATGCCTTCTCTACCTCTCATGATACTGTAAAGCTAAAACAAGTGATGGTATCTTTTGCCCTAAGTTTTGGGCACCTTGAGCTCTGTGCCCAGAGTGACTAGGGAGGGGTTTCTATTGGGGGAAGGAATGTGTTGATTATGAAATAGGGGGTCCTGATAGTCGCCTTGGGAAATGTGGAGTGGACCATTCTGAAGAAACAGGGCTCTAGAGGACAACCACAGTTCAGCAGGGAATACGAGTGAGAAGCAAAAGCCTGCGAAGATGCTGCTGTCTGAGAGAAAAGGGACTTCAGACTGGGATAAGGAGTAGCTTAAACTATTCCCGTCTGGCTCTTTATTTGGACAAAACTTGTGAGGAAAGGCCCCAACTCTCTGACGCTGTGAGCTTGTATGCGCAGGCGCAGTCGTCAGGTGGCGTTGGTCAGGGCGCTGGGCTCAGCGCGGCTGAGCGTGATGGATGGCTCAGCGTGCTGTTTATCTAGCGCAGGTTGGTATTTCACCTCTGTTTTCATTAGACTGATGGTAAGGTAATAATTCTTTCCTCTAGCTGAGAAATCTGTCTTCAGCCATTTGTTGATCTTCTCGAACGGGCACTGCAGGTGCACAGAAGTCGCCCTAAAGGAGGTTTTGAATGAAATCTTAAATAATGCCGGTCGGCATCATGGAGTGCCAGCAGCGCAAACGTCCCCTAGATTTTCTGTGCTTATTGCTACGTGGGATCACACTGACCCAAGGAACAACTCAAAGGAATGGCACAAGGTAGAAGACCTTGTGACAGTCACACATTTATTACTCTGGAATAACTCAAGCCTTTGTGGTAAGCGGCATTTAAGGCAGCGCTTCTTCATGAGAGGTTTCTACGAAGCAGGGTGGTGCAGTGGAAAAGGCCACAGACTCTCTCAGATAGTTCCAGCATGACTCACCCTCTGGATAAATCTCTTCATGGCTCAGAACCACAGATTCTCCATCTCTCAAGTGAAGATAATAATGCATGCCCGCGTTTTAATTGGAAGCACTGATCAAGAGAGAACAGCTATTAGCTTTTCTCCAAGGATGGCTGGAAGAAACAACCGAGAACCACGGCAGGCACGTGTCTTTAATGAGCTGCAGGTCCTGAGTTGTCTTCTTCCGGCTTCTGTCATGGCAAGCACAGAGTGAAGGAGAAAGGTTACCAGCTCAGTTATACATCGGTCCAGGAAGGACCACCCCTACCCCCAAACACACACACACACACACACACACACACACACACACACACACCAGAGGAGCCGAAGCCATCTGAGCTGATTTCTGGATGTGAGACTGTGATGGAACTTCACAAAGGGGGTTCATACAGTGTGATTCACCTGTAGAGAAGTAGAAAGGCAACCACTCCCTAGGAGGTGGCCATAACAAAAGACAAGTTTTTAGACTGTTGGTCCTAACCCCTGGGATTCCATTATGAGTGAAGGTCCCTTCCCATCACCCTGTAGGGGCCATCCACTGACTCACCTATCCATCCATCCGTCCGTCCGTCCGTCCGTCCGTCCATCCATCCACCCAACCACCCATCCATCCACCCAACCACCCATCCATCCATCTATCCATCTATCCATCCATCCATCTATCCATCCATCCATCCACCCACCCACCCATCCATCCATCCATCCATCCATCCATCCATCCATCCATCCATCCACCCTTTCTGCACCATTGTTCGCTTGCCTGGGAAATGATCCTCATTAAATATAACTATGGGTGACCAGGTGTCCTGGTCTACTCACAAGAGTCCCTCTTACACATTTTGTGTCAGAGTAAATATTATAGCACACCCACCAATTCTCTACATGTCTAGGTTTAAACCATAATTTATGTAATACCCTAAACACAACGTTAAGTTTTCTGAAGGAGACATCTCAACCCCTGGTGCATGCAAATGTACAGCCTTTCTACCAAAGCTTTGCCGGCTGATGCTATACAAATACAAAGGAATTACTTATTACTTTATTATTTACACTATAATTTTCACGTAGCCGTTCTGTAGTCATCCATACTATTTTCACAGCATCCCGAGTTAATGGGAGTAATTATAAAAAAAAAAAAAGTGCTTAATAAAATGTGGTGCTTCAAAGTATTAAATCAAAAGGTGATTCTTTGAACATTTATTCTTTGAACATCTCATACATTTATACAATGTCTATTGATCATATCCACCCACATTTGCTCCCTCCAATTCCTCCAATTCCCCCCATCTTCCTCCCAATTCATAGCAGGGTTTTGTTGTTGCTGTTGTTATTGCTGTGAGCATATTGAGGCCGAATAGTGATGCCTGTGCATGGGTATCATAATGCACCAAGGCATAGGCAACCTAGATAAGGTGATTTTAAAACTCCTACAAGTTGTTTTTAAAAATTTTTAAAATCTGTTTTTAAACATTTTTTAATTGATCCTTTGGGAATTTCACATCATGTCCTCCCAACCCCACTCATCTCCCAGTCCCTCACATATCTACCCTTCACCCTTGTAGTGTTTCCTCAAAAAGGAAAACTAAAAAGGAAATAATAAAAATAAGATGAGAATAAAAACAAATAAGAATATTAATTAAAAAACAAACAACAAACAAAAAAGCAAACAAAAAACCACTTTGCCTTTCCATCTTTCCCACCTCTCCATCACCTCTTCCTTGGTCTCAGTGGCACTTGGAGCTGCTGTGTGTCACGCAGGAGACCCTCTTGTCCAAACAGCTTTACTTGCAAATGTTCATTGTGTAGTGTGTTGTTGGTCAGGTTCAAGGCCTCTGGCCTCTGGTACCATCAATACGGGACCAAAACGCCGCTTGGATATCATGGTGTTGCTCCGAGTCATGGAGATCCTGCCTCTATGGTGAGGAGTGCAGCTCTGGAATCACAGGCTGCTGTGAATCACCCAGTGTAGGTGCTGGGAACTGAACTAGGGTCCTCTGCCAGAGCAGGGAATACCCTTGACTACTGAACCTTCTTGGCAGCCTCTAGGTGATGTCTTTAATGAGGGAGAATTACCCCCAAAATACCATTGTCAAGTCAATTAGCACATCTTCCCTAAACTGTCAATCAAGCATCAACTATTTTTCTATTTTTCCAATTATGTATACATTTGTGCCATGGGAGAGAGTTCTGAACATGAATACAGTGCCCTCCAAGGCCAGAAAAGGATGTTGGGATCCCCTGGAGCTGGAATTCCAGGCAGTTGCGAGATGCTAGATGTAGGTCCTCTGCAAGAGCAGTATGAGCATTTAACCACTGAGCCTTCTCTCCAGCCCCAACCATTATTATTAACAGTACCAAATAACTGTCTCAATTAAAGAATTGTTTCCACTGATTCAGTTTTCAGTCAAACAATCATTTAACAAAAAGTGAGAAGATTCCTGGCATTGTGATAGATGGGGGAAGGGCAACGAAGAGAAAATTCTCTGGTCATCGGAAAATGCGCTGGCCCCGGGGTGAAGAGAGGAGCTGACCAGCAGGTAATCTGGCTGTAACAGCACACAGCCCAGCACTGGGGCCAGTGCTGCCCCTAAGCATGGGAAGGCACAGGAAAGTGGGAAGCTGTCCTGAGGTGCCTGTGAGAATAAGACAAAGAGGGAGGCGGGGAGGGTATTTTCCTTGCTGGGGATGGGATCTGGTGATAGAGGGGTTAAACAGCAGACCTCTACCCTCCCCCTCCAAAAAAAACCCACAAAAAACAAAAGGAAAAGGAGGAGGGGGGAGGATAAAGGGGAGGAGGAGAGAGAAGGTGAAGGAGGAGGAAGGGGAGGAGCAGGAGAAGAAAATGGGAGAGATATTTTCTTTACAATATTTTCTAATACTAAAAAGTAAACCAGTAGATACAGATTCAAGAGCCAGGAAGCATCCTTTCATTTGAACACTGTCTTCCCGTTCACTTTAAAGGGAGTAACTGCTAACAGCGGAGGTTTCTGCAGGTCTATGGGTCTGATTGGGTGAATGAATGTATGTTCACATTTAGGAAACTCTTAGGTTAGCATTGCACAGCTACATTTTCCCATGGGAACATGTGATTCACACATACAACTGAAATATTCACATTCAGAGAACAAATGATACCAATTTAAAAAATGTATGTCATATTTAACCCAATCTTGCTGAAATACCATGGTTTCAACCAGTAATAAAATGTAAATATAATGAGGTATTTTCAGCTTTGTTTTCATGTAAAAATCTTCAAAAAATGATGCTTCTCTCATAGAGAGCATATCCCAGTTCACATTTGTCCTCTTGGAGTACTTACTCAGTAGCCATGCGGAGCCCCTGGCTTTCACGTTAAACAACAGGGGTTTGCGACATCCAAATCAAATCTCTCCATGATCTCAAACAAAGTGAACCCAGAATGTCCTAGCTGGTTTTCATCATGCCTATGAATCCCTCACTAGCGAAAACAGCATGTGCCTCAAGAAGGGAGAAAGAGATCCATGTTCCATCTGAGGGATTTTTCTTATTCTTGACAGTCAACAGTGTTTACAATGACAGCCCCTATCCCTCATAGCCAAACTATGCTACAGTCTTAGAAAGATAAATATTTTAGCTATGGTATGCTACGAGCATTTTGGGCTCCAAAGGGTAGCTAGAGAGTCCATTACCACTGTGGTCAGCTTGCAGTTATGTGGCTACAGAGCCGCTCAGGACCCATTGCTTCATCTGAGAAGGTGCGCTCAGGGAAAGCCCTCCTACAAAGTGTCGCTGTGGTTGTTTGTGGTTTTGTAGTTGGTGGTGTTTTTTTGTTCATTTGCTTCTTACTGGAATAGCTGTAGTACTATTTGCCTACAACGCACTAGTCTGTTGAGCCAAGCCAACATACAGAGAATGACTCACTGACGGCTGACTACCGTTGGGAACAGCGATGTCTGGTCAATTTCTCTATCTGCGAAATGACAATAACTGTGGCATTAGGCTCGTCACAGAGTGAGGATATGAACAAAATGCTTCCGTCTTTCTGATTCCCAGTTTAGCACACCACTTGTGATTACTGTTAAATTCTTTTTCAATCTCCCAAAGTGTTTGTGTGAGAGAGAGAGGGCCATTCAGTGAATCACTTTTCCTTTATTCTCCTTAGTGGGTTGCTCAAAGCTGGTGACAAGAACATTACTAATTGCCTAGCTGGTGCCAGGGGCACTGTGGAGACTCTGAGGAAGTCACTGTTAGCTACAACCGGTATAAAAGCTGATCACTCTCCAGAGAGGCAGCATGCTGTCCTGAGAGAATGGCTGGCTGGTGCCTCCAAGTTCTCAGACGGGGTGCACAGCCCGGGGCAAGCTGCTTTAACGGCAACCTTCTCAGCTGTGGAAAACGGCAGAGCCATCCTTACTGCTTCGGAGGAGAGCTGCGCTTATTAATTAGTTTGTATTTCAAAGTGCTCCAACAATTGGGAAGTTTCACTGTTGAATTAAGGAAATTTTCCTTTCATCTTCTCCCCGACAACATTAAGATGAAAGAAACCGAGCTCACTGGGGCTAAAAGCAAGATGGAGGAGATCGGGGGAGGGCGGGGGAGCTGACAAACCTGACTTGAGGTGGTGGCTCATTTCCCCGACAGTGAGATGGCACCCATTAGAAAGAGCTTTGCAAGCGAAGAGTCTGGAAGGGCACCCACACTTGCTCTCAGAAGCACATTTGTTTTTAGACTTAATTTTTATGAGCCATTCAAGAAAAAGAGAAAAGAGAGAGAAAATGAGGCCCATCACACTGTGGTAGGGGATTTGAAAATGAGAACTGGCACACACAGTATCATCGTACTGTCTTACTGGAGAAACAGGTTGGGTCTGCTCATATCCCTACCTTGGGACTCACAAATGTCTGTGTTCCTTTTTCCAGCTTACCTCTGTATGTCCTTTGGTTTTTCTTATTGTCTTCCATTATCAGAAAGAGGAGGAGAGAAAGGAAGACAGAGGGCAGGGAAGGGAGGGAGGGAGGGAGGGAGAGAGGGAGGGAGGGAAGGATGAGTTCACGCTCTCCCCGCGGCTCACTGTCAGCTCTGTTTCTCTGTCTATACTGTGGAATGCAGCTGTCTGGCTCACACTGCACTTCTCTGTTTCTTCCATTCTAGCCAAGGTCATATGACAAGTTTTCACCCTGGAGAAGGAACAGAAGTGGAGTTTCTGGGAAGTGGTTTTCCCTGCTCTGCTACCCAGGAGGGCTGGAAATGATTCTAAAGCTGTAGGAAGGCTGAGGCCCAAGAGAGAAGCCCGACCCCTTCGTGGCTGCAGAGGAAAAGCCTTTTTCAGATAAGGACTGCCTTTGGCCTCTTCTGAGAAATAGTTTCTGTTAAGTTGCTGAAGCGCTGATTTGTTGTTATGGCAGCCATTGTTCTCCTAACTAACACGATATAAACTCACAGCTGGCTTTGCTCTTCCAAATTATAGTTGCTTTTCCCATGCCAGACCGTGAACTCCTTTAGGACTTACCTAGTGCAGTGAAAGGTATATAAGGTGTTTGACAAGTTCATGTAGAAAAGGGGCAGGAGTCGGGAGTAAGGAGTGTGGGGGTGGAAGGGAGGGGGTGGAGTGGGAGGGGGTTGAATCAATGTGTACATTTCTAGTTACTCACTTCATTTTGTGTTTTCAAAGTCAACAGACACATTCCCACCCCCCTACTCCCACCCTCCCCCACTCCCACCTTCCCATCATCCAATGAGAAGAAGAGTATTGCTACTTTCTTCCTAGTCTTCCAAGAGAATGGACTCCATGCCATGAAGGAAATTGCTCGTCAGGGGAAAGTAATCCCTTAGAGTAAGCAATCCACATATCATCACCCAAGAGAGCTGGGCCATGGCCAACATCTCCATCAGCAACTTGAAAGAGTTCTCTGTCTTCCCAACACAATAAAACTGGAGACATGAGGACCCCAGCTCCAGCCAGCACCATCAGGAGGAGCCAAACCACATCATCACTTGTAGGTTTTAGGATTTATGACTGACCAGGATAGAAAATAGAGGCAGACAGGACAGTTGGCTGACTTCATCATCCACAAGAGATTATATGTATTAATAATAGGGCATTGTAGATAGTGGAGTTTTTCTAATAACATCCTTAGCAATCAAAGAAAACATCTTAGAAAAAAAAGAGAGACAACAAAAACGGTCAGATGGCTGGGGGTTGAGAACTCTTTTCAGGTGCAAGGGGTGACATTTCTCTCTTGGTGGTTTCCTGCCTTCTGCCTTCAGGACAGAGCTTCTGACATCGCAGAACATGAGAACACGTTTACATTTGCTGTTGATATCTGCTGACTCCAGTATTAATCAGTGAAGCTAAAATCATTCTCTTTCTAGGGATCCTGTGAAGATGCCCCTGGGGAGGTCCTTCCTTTGTTGAGATCGCCCCTAGAACTACGTTCCTTAACCAGCAGCACACTTTTGCTTTGTTGTAGCGATGCTCTAGAATATTTACTCTGAGCTCAAAGTTCTGCTTCCAGCCCAGAACTCAAAACACTGTGGAAGAATTCTGATTGATTCACGATTTCATGTGATGGAAATTCTTAAGCCTCATTATAGTCGATGAAAACTCAAGCTAGTGTTGTTTTGTCTAACACTTGCAAGTTGAAATTATTTAAATGCATGTTAATGAAGCCACTGGTTCTTCGTTCGTTCGTTTAGAGGTTTCACTTTATGTGTATGACAGGTAGGTTTGCATTAGTATTTGTACACTGCTAGCATGCAGTGCCCGAGGAGGTCAGAGGAGGGCGTCGGATCCTCTGGACCGGGGAGATGAGGAATTGTAAGGCACCATGGGGAGCTGGGAGCCAAACCTGGATTCCCTGGGAGAACAGCCAGTGCTCTTAACCATTTCTCTACCCACAAAGCCCTTGTGAAACTGTTCATTAGAATCAAGTTTCCAGCCTTCAACATTCTACAAGATGAAAAGACCACTTGAGAGGGGAAGGGAGGCACTACATGACCCTTCAAAAACAAGGCTCATCCCTTAATTCTGCTAACGCTTGGACCAGCTCCCCAGACCCTGATAGAAGTTTTCTTTCTTTCCAGACTACCTGAAACAGACCACATCTTAATGGTGTTTGCCTTTCCATGGTGAAGTGTATGTTAGGGAGCTATATTTTCCTACATTTTTTTTTAATCATTTAGGTTTTACAATCAAATAACATTCACATTTTCTTTTCTCTCCCCAGATGAGTACATTCATTGTTTTAATCCACAAAAATTCCACATGGGCTGTGGCTGGGACGTTTTGACTGAGGCACTTGGAAGATAATGTTGTGTTTGCATTTAAGAAAAGACTTCCTTGACTAAACGTCTAGTCACTAAAATAGTATCAGTTCCTGAAAAAAAAAAAAAAAAAAACCAGTTGGCCCAGATGCCCTTCCAAGAGTGGCAATAAATGCCTCAGAGAGTCATGGGAAAAGGTGAGAGTTGGGGTGGGGTGGAGGAAGAAGAAAAACCACATTTGGAAGCAGAAGCTGGTGCAGGGAATTTAGGATTTGGAAGATGGGTGAAGAACAGGGACCTTTAGGTTTTCTCCATAGACTTGCAGTGTGACTCTGAACCAGGTTGGTAGCAAGTAACATCATCACTGATGTTCTGTGGCCATGTCAGATGCATTCAGAGCTGAGACCAGGCTAGGGTAGACCAGGGCTAGGCAGCCCGAGGGAGCAGCTGAAACCTTGTGTGCGTTGGCCAGTGTTACCCATGTTCAGGAGGGTGTCAGGGCCCATGAGATCCTCAGTCCAGGACTGCTCACCCGACTTGAGTTTTGGTTCTAGAGCAATAGGTAGAACCATAAATTCATCTTGGCTCTTCACATTGATTCTCTAAAGTGACTGAATTCATTTTTTCATTCAGTAAAACAACATGTATGTGAGCATGATTAATAGCTGTATCGAAATAATGTATTAACGTAATCTAAACTTAGATTGTGGTGTTTGTTGCACAGTGCTGTGCCTATGACAAACGCCATTACACTGTGCCCTTTAAATGAATTTTATTTGAGTTATATCTCTAAATAAAGATTTTAAAGTGTAACCTTAAATTTTTATCTATTTATGTGTATGTATGCATGTGTGTATGTGTACCCACAGAGGCTGACATTGGGTCCCCTGGAGATGGAGTTAGAGGTAGTTGTGAGCCACCCGGTATGGGTGCTGGGATCCAAACTCTGGTCCTCTGCAAGAGTAGCAGGTGTTCTTAACCATTGGGCCATCTCTCCAGTCCTACATATGTATTTACATATTTTTTCTTAAAATACCATACACTGAGTCTTGTTACTACTACTACTATTAATTTTCTCCATTCTATGCTTTTACCTTCTTTAAGTCTTGGTAACTCCAGGATATAAAGATATGCTCCAAGACTGATCAGTGTTGAATAATGAATTATAACTTTATTCTAATTTTAGAACTGACAACACTGGACAGGCTGTACTATCTATGTTATGGGATCACCAAGAAAACTTATACCAAAACAGGAATTTTTTTGAAAATGAGGGTCCATATGCCCACACTCTCTCCACCTACCTGCAGGTTCCTCACTGACTCCTCAGGTTGCTGATGCTCTGGTTGTAGGCTTGGTGGGCATTGTGATTTAAATGGTGTTATGTCCTGTGATGCCTTCCACTTCTAACACTTGGGTACAGAGGAAGCTGGTGGACATTATTCTGAATGTAAACAGCAGTAGTCATGTTTAAGATGCCTTCAAAGCTAACTCATAAACAATATTCAGCCATACAATCCTTGTGTGAAATAACTACAATCATTTTCTAGGTGACTGAATCTTATGAGGCTTATATTAATTTCATAGGAGTTGTTAGTTTTCTTTTCTTTTTTTTTTGGTGTGTTAGTGAATCAAAAAAAAAATAATGTACAGTGATACTACTCATACTATTGTAAAAAATCAGATTTTAAAGAAATTTCTGAGAGATTGGTCATTTTTGTAGAACCAATAAAACTAAATTATGAGGTTTAAAAAAAAAGAGAGACCTACAAAATACATGCCCCTCTTCAGCATTAGATTAAAAAGATAAAAAGTCATATTTCTATAATTGTCATAAAATAATATACAAAGGAAATTATTTTCTGAGACAGGGTCTCACTATGTAGCTCAGACTACCCTTGAACTCAGGGTCCTCCTGCCTTAGTTTACCACATAGTGGGATTATATGTGCTTGCCACCATGGTTACATTGATCACTGAAACATTTATAGAGACAAATAGAGAGAACTGTTTTTACATTCACATTTTTTTCTAGTTCTTCAATTATAAAATAAAATTATGAGTGAGCAAACCTTGTATTAGACCCTTATATGCAGACATTTAATGAACACTTTATACATCAATATTTAATTTTAATGTGATGAATGAGCTTTCTTCTTGCTTGTTAATTTATCTAATCTGGGTTAGATTGATGACAGTGTTATTCATAGGGGATAATGTATATCAAATTGACTCTATGTTTTAATAACACTTAAAACAGAAACCAATCTTAGAGATATTCATAGGAATAAGGAGAATATAGGGCTTCTATTTCTTCCCCAAAATGAAATGAAAAATAATCTATTTGGAACATTTTTTTCAATTATTCACAAGCTGGCTAGTGTCACTCATTGATTCTGTAAAGTCATATTTAAATTTAGATTGGCCTTCAGACACACAAGAATTTTATATTTATAGATTTTGAGTTACAATTAGTAAATTAAGCTTAAAATATTACATGTTTGTGCTACTCATCATATATAACTCACCTTATGGGTCAACACTTCCTGATAGCTGTCCAGTGAGTTAAGTCTATTGATGAGCCATTTGGATGTCAAATTGCTATAGAAATCTGTGTCCACTTACTACCAATTCTTGAACATACAAAGTACATTTATATATTCTAATTGTTTTGTAAAAACAAATAAAAATATATTGGACTTAAATGTTTTATAAGTATTATTTCATTTTATCAAGAATAAAAATCTTATGATATTATTAGTAATTACATCAAGTGAATAGATGGAAAAGTTATCAGCTTCCTTGAGGTCACTCTGTTGGGGGTGGCTGGGTTCAAGGCCAGGCTTGCTGGCTCCACAGGTCTGAACCACCTAAGTGGCAAGCGAAATTGGCCAGTGAAAGAAACAGAATGTTTGAAATAGTCTCTAGGCCAAATTGCTAGACAAAATAAAATAAAATAAATGCAATGAAATTTAAAAGGAATCAGCATCAATTCCATTATTAGATTAATGTAAGTCAATTACACAAAGCAAGTTGAATAAGACCTGCTATGTCAGTCAGTCTCTTGGGCATCACCTTAGACCCCATGGCCTCACCTTACCTCCAGCCACGGCAACAGTGTGCTGTACAGACACCTCTACCCATAGCACCTGGTTTAAAGAACGCATGGTCTTACCCTAGGATTCATTGTCTCCTTTTTTTTAAAAAAAAAAAAAAAAAAAAAAAAAAAAAAAAAAAAAAAAACAGCTTAGTGAAGCATTCTTGATGTGTAAAACCTGTGTGTATTGGGCTGGAGAGATGGCTCACTAGTTAGCACTTGTTACTTTTGTAGAGGATTGGGGTTCAGTTGCCAACACTAACATGGTAGCATAAAACCAGCCATAATTCCAGTTCCAGTGGTTTGATGCCCTCTTCTGACCTCTCCAGGAATCATGCATGCACATGGTATGTATACACATTTGCAGACAAAGTGCTCATACATATAAAATAAAAGAGATGCATATAAAATACAATTTTCAAAAAATGTTTCCAGTAGCAAACTTCTGTGACCCTCCAGTGAGTCTTAGGCACTTAGGCATTTTGCATTTCCTGGACTAAGAGCATTTGTCTAATTGTTTTCTTTGCTTTGGGTTCTTTACCAAGTTAATTATTAACCTTAATTAAGTGAAATTATGAACTGCCAAAGAGTGTTCCTTGTAAACATATCTTACTATGTTTGTTGTCTATATAAAAATCGTTCTTTCTGCTTTGAGCTTCTTTGAGAACGATGGTTACTATCTTTTTACGAGATGAACTCCTGAGAGGTCTGGCCTCCATGCCCAGAGTTCACAGAGAGCTGATGGTGCTTCTACTTCCTCATAACTTCTTTTCTGCAATCTTTTTACATCTAAATCTGTGTTGGCAGAGAAGTTTGGAAGAGAATGAAACAGGTGTATTACTACATTAACAGAGTTGGTGGGTGTATCAAAGATGAAGAAAGGAGCCAATTTTGTAAGAATAAGAAAAGACCACACACATTTTAAAAAACATGGACTGTTTTGTTGTATCCAAAAATGAAAAAGTGTTTTCAAAGCCTCTCTAACTTATCTACTTCTGCCCAGGTATTTCAAGAGTGCCTTGACTGTGCCTACTGACTATTTAACTCATCTAAGAGTCCAAGTCATTTGTCTGAATTTGAAATTATTCCCCTATAGATATTCACAGGAGATCCATGGGTCTGTTCAAATCAGTTAAAAAAAATGGTTCATAGATTAGCCACTGTGCTTTTTAGCTAAAGTCATTGGACAGACCACAAAGCAGCAAGTTATCACTTATGCCGAGAGAGAAGGTTGGATTGGTTTGTTTGCTTGGGGGGAGAGTTGGATCAATCAATACATATTAACACATAATAATAGCAACAGCAGATGCCTTGCATTCTTGGACCATTGCACAATGCTTTCCTACTTATGGTAATGAAGTCTACGAACCACCTTAGACGGGCCTATTCTATAGATTGGAACAATAAGGGTGAGGTGGGTTTACAGAAAGTCAGGGCACAGCAAAATATAGGAACGTGCTGAAGGCACAAGAGAAAATGTGTAAATACATACAGGTTGTAGCAGTTTGAAGGCTGTCATCTGAATGAATTAAAATTTTGTGGTTACGGGACAATAATGTACAACTTGATTTTAAAAATCAGTTTCAAAATTCTGTTCCACACCTTGAGCTGGCTGAATAGAAGACATCTTCCAGCACTGTTTGGCTCCTTGGCTGTGTTCTAAAGCCTGGAGAAGAGGGAAGGAGGAAGCTGAGCAGCGAGACCCAGAGAGGAGATGGGAGGTTCCAGAGAGCTGACACCATGAGATCAAGATGAGAGAGAGGAGGTGAGGAACAGGAGAGCAAGAGAGAGGAGAGAGAGAAAGGGTGTGCGAGGCATCTTGCATCATTCCCCCATCCCTAGGACTCCCCCTCTTCTCAATTCAGACCACATGTGATTTTGCAACAAATTCCTTTCTGCTAAAGGGTCAGTGTGGATCTTCCTTACACTTGCCACCTAAAGGCCTTCACAGACTTTTGCTGTATGAAATGAAATCTGTCTGTAGTGAGGAACTTGAATTTGGGGCTACTGTATTTTCCACAATGTGCCCTGCACCTCAAGCCTACTCCATTCACAGTGGTCCTGCCATCATCTCTTCGGGTGCTGGGGAGGGAAGGCATTCTACACAGGAATCTTGCCAAAGTCATCTCATTTCTGACTTCAGAAAAATCACACAGAGGATCTAGACACTTAAATGTGTCAATACATGAAGAGTACAGTGTACTATACATTAGCCTAAAGAGTGTTCATAAATTGTTAGGCTTAGCAGAAAAGAGAAAACAGCTAACTGGATAATGAAGAGTTTTACATTCCCAGTACTCCATCAAAGGCAGAAGGTGCCAGGATTGCTCTAGGTGAGAGAAATCCTGGGAGACCACTCCACATCAAAGGAACCTTGTAAGGTGAGCCAGCTAGTAAGGAGGCAGGATTGGGTAGTGTTAGGGATGTGGTGTTTGTGTTTGGACCAATCAGTGCAGTTTTAGAGCAGAAACAGACACCTGACTCCAAGGAAATCTGTCCATAGCTAGCAGCCAGCCCACTGGGTGAGCAGCTTTGGAAGGTTGCCTCGCCTTGCACAGCGCTGGTGTTGTCTTTCTTCGTCCTGTTGTCTTGTTTTACTTTGAGCCAGGGTCTTACTGTGTAGGTCAGGCTGGCCCAGAACAAGAGATCTTCTTGCCTATACCTCCCCAGGGGCAATTTTCTCCTTTGTAGAGTGGGAAAATAGCAACACCTAACTCCCAGGGCTGTGCCAAGTACTGAATGAGCTGGGGAAGTGAGGTGTCAAGTGTGAGAGGTCAGATACAGGACGCATGCCACAGTTGCTAGTTAAGGCAGTGTGCAAGTAACCTGGAGGGTTCACATCCTTCAGGCCAAACGGGGTCAGTACACTTCCAAGAACTTCTGTTCACCATCTAGTGTAGGGCAGTCCGTCAGTGCAGATGGGCAGACCCCAGTGCCAGCTACCATCACTCTTGACTCATTCAGAAAACAAGATCTGTCCCTATATTAATAGAGAGAAAAACATTCATTCTATCAAACTGATCAAAACCTGACTTGTAGAATAGCATTTTGCTTTGTAATAAAAATTTGGGAAACTAATTTTTCTGTTTTACTATGAAAAGAATCACAATTAAAAGTTGATGATGATATAAGACAAGCTGACATGCGCCAGTGATCTCACGTGGGCATATAAATCAATACAAATCAATGCTGGAATGGCTGCCAATGTATCAAAGAACTCCAGGGTAGACTGTGTCTAACGCCATCATGAATGGCACAACTGTTCTTCACTGCCCCATCCTCCCTCCAGCAAAGTCACACACACACACACACACACACACACACACACACACACACACACACACACAGAGAGGAGGGGTGTGTGTGTTAAAGACAGAGAGGTTACTTATAGGGCTACATGCTATGTATTTTTGTCATGATTTTCAATTTAATATTCTTGGAGACAGAAATCATATTTATTTACATTCTCTCAGGGATGTTCATGAACATTAATTACCAAATTAAGGAAATCTTGGGAAAATGGACACTTATTAGTCTCAATAACCTTAGTGTTTAGTAGTCATTTTCTTTCTTTGAAGTGTTATGGGAACTTGAACCCTGGTCAGTCTGAGCAACGGTGGCCAGTGATCAGAAATGAGGCAAATTAACAGACCTAGGCACAAGGTCACCTTGAACTACACACCTTCTCCTGACTCACGGCCCAGTTCAGCACACACTGTGCAATAACAGAGGCAGTTGGAGCTGAGAGATTCCAGTCAAGGACACAAGACTAAGTCTCTTCTATCAGCCTGTCTTCATCCAGATCCCTCAGAGTAGCTCAGGTAAGGAAATAGTTCCACAGTGGCTGGCAGTCCCTGGCTAAAGTCATTGTGTCCCTTCTCAGGGACACAGGAGGCACCAAATCCACCACAAAGCAATGCCCAACACCAGGTTATGTTACCACATTATACATTAGGGGCTCAGATACCACATTCTTTCCACCACAGAGCACACCCAGAAGGAGCACATGTAAACTACAGCAAATGCTTCTAATTACTAAGAGGAAATGCATCTGAACCTAGTGAGAGATGCTGCTGCTGCTGCTGCTGCTGCTGCTGCTGTTGCTGCTGCTGCTGCTGCTGAAGAAACCCCCATAGCTGCTCAGGAAACCCACAATGGGCCAGCCCACCTAAAGACAAAGGGAGGCCCATGGTAGACTCTCATCTTCATCTACAAATCAGCTTGGGGTCTTTTTGAAGGATTTCCCCCCTGTACTTGTACTAAATGAGTTTAAAGCAGAAACAAATTTTGTTACTTAAAAAAAAAAAAAACAAATTCCAGCTCTACAATTGATAGCCCCAGTTAAAGGAATGAAACCCTTTTACATGGAAACAATGATTCATGAACTGCTCTTCCCTACAGGAGATGAAACTATTTGGGCTTTCCTTAGAGATGCTTATATTACTGGCAACATTTAAAAAAAGCTTCACTCTACAGGGAAAATTCCAACCTTCAATTTTTCTTCCTGAGAGGGTTCAGTGGCTGCTCTGGTATATGTGTGTCTCTTAGTGAGTGGGTGTGTGTGTGTGTGGGGGGTAAGCTCGTGCCCACACATGCGAGTGTGCACTTGTGTTCACATGAGTGTTTCATAGAATTAGATTCTAGCAAAGGGAAAGTGCATTTATGCAAAAGCAATTCATCAACCACTTCTGTGCTCAGAATTCACCAAGGTAATTTAGATACTTTAATGGCAAGGTAGTTTAGGTAGGTAGGAGGCGATGTCCCCTCCCCCAGCCAGCAGCTATGGTAATAGAAAATGTGGGCTCTAAATGAATCTTTTCAGGAAAGTAATTCTCGTTTTAATTATTTATCCACTACCAAATATAAAATATAATTACACAGCCAATGTCCATGGGAGCAAAATCCACAGTGCAGGATAGAGTGGAAGAGCGTACTGCTTTTAGAAATTTCCCATAAAAAGATATTTAAAAAAAATAAGATTACCCAAATGCAGCTTTTAGTGCTAATCTAATTTTCATAATGTAAGCGTTTAGCCAGAGTCTCCCTCCTGGTCAAACACAATGGCTCCTGAATTTGCAGGGCTTTTACCATCGCCTTGACCTTCATGATGTCAGACATAGATTACTTCTCTGCTATAATTTACTATTGACATCATGGATTAAATTTGTTGTTTCAGCTAATGTAACTGAGCAAGCAAGGTAGATTGTGAAACCTAAGCCAGCTACTGAAATACGAGGGTTGTCAAGTATAAATTTACAAAAGAGATTCAGACTGGGTGTGGAAGACAAAAACAGATGGACAAAGAAGCTGTTTTTGACAGACTGCAAGGGGCTAGAGACTTCAACTTGAACATTGTAAATCCAAATGTCACGAAACGCTGCCGCAGAGTGAGAGACACGTCTATTCCTCAGGAATATAAATGGTGACGGGGAAACTCAACTTGGAGCAGCCTGTGCGTTTTTGAAAAGCATATCCTCGCTGCCTGATAAACTCACTGATCTCTTCTTCCTCTCCCCACCAGGGCCTGAAAATTGCTTCAAGTCACTGCCTCAGAACCAGCTACTGCCACAAAGCCAGGACAAGAAGCCAAGGACTGTTATCCATGTATACACACACACACACACACACACACACACACACACACACACACACGTGCGCGACAGGGTCTCACCATGTAGCACTGGCCTGGTACTCTCTATGTAGACCAGGCTGGCCTTGAACTCACAGAGGTCCTTTGCTCCCTGAGTGCTGGGATTAAAATCATACATGTGTGTGTGTGTGTGTGTGTGTGTGTGTGTGTGTGTGTGTGTGTGTGTACTTATATACTTGGCCAGGGAATGGTGGCACACGCCTTCAACCCCAGTGCTCAGGAAACAGAAGCAGGTAGTTCTCTGTGAGTTTGAGGTCAGTCTGGTCTACATCATGAGTTTCAACCCAGCCAGGGCTACACAGTGAGACCCTACCCCCCCCCCCCAAAAAAAAGGTTTATGAAGACTTTCCTTGACAAACATACTCTCTAAATATGACAGTTTTCCACATCTTGTACACATTCTGTTTTTAATGCCAATGTGTGTGCTGCATAAATAGGGGGTAGCGACTAGAACTTCAGAAGGGCTCCCCACCGCTCCCTGTGTGAGTCCACGGCAGCAGCTGAGTCAGCTCTAGGCCCATCCCTGGAAGGAACAGTCTGACACACAAGACGGTGGCTGTATAAGCCTGTTGGGTCACAGTCAGGCCTTCTTTCCAGCCTTCCCAGACAACCCTGAGAGAACAGAACTTCAGGATAGCTGAGGTAAGAGCGAGGCGTGTGCTGCGTGGATGGGTTGGCAGAAGGTACACAATGAACAAGTCTAGAAAGTGGAAGTAATGCCGGGTGGTGGTGGTGGTGGCGGCGGCGGCGGCGGCGGCGGCGGCGGCGGCGGCGGCGCACGCCTTTAATCCTAGCACTCGGGAGGCAGAGCCAGGCGGATCTCTGTGAGTTCGAGGCCAGCCTGGGCTACCAAGTGAGTTCCAGGAAAGGCGCAAAGCTACACAGAGGAAACCCTGTCTCGAAAAACTAAAAAAAAAAAAAAGAAAGAAAGAAAAGAAAGAAAGAAAAGAAAAGAAAAAAGAAAGTGGAAGTAACTTTTCAGTGTGGCAGCTTGTTGCCTGGACACTGCCCAGAAGGGCTTCTTAGTCTCTCACAGACAGCATTCAGTGGTCATGTGTTTGGGACATTTTAGAGATGGAGACCCCGAGGTTGCCCTTGTTGCTTTAAGCTTGCTTGGTGACCTGTTATCTAGCCCTTTCCATGGAAGCAGTGATTTCTTCCGAGTCCGTGAGTCAGACACATGATGAATATTTATGGACTAACGTGTGGTGCTTCATGCTGAACTGGGGCTTGAAATTACATTGCTTTCAAGGTTACAGTCTCTTGTGTGTGCGTGCATGCGTGAGTGTGTGTGTGTGTGTGTGTGTGTGTGTAGATACACATTCTAAGAGCAATGCTGATGTGGGAAAACAGAGATGGAAATACGGTTTTTGCTGCTTTTCCCAAATAGTACGTTTAGATAGATGTTAAAAGATTTTCAGTGCAGCACAACAATGCTTTTAGGTAGGCATGGGAAGATGAGCTGTAGAAAGCTCTCATGCTTATCTCCCTTCATCATATGGAGACACTCCTACTGAGGATGAGGGACCATCAGAATCCTGACACCATCTAGGGTATGAATAACCTGGAAGGGAGGGGAGCTATGACCCAACCCCACAAAGGAATCAAGAGCCCCTTGAGCTGGCTAAAGTGGGATTCTTGGATGGCTTCTTCCAAAGAGGCTGTACCTGGAATCCTTAAGTTAACATGCAGGTGATGGCAGGTCATCCGGATAGCCTCCCGGGGAACCCTGTCCTGATGCAGTTCAAATGTCCATATTCTGGTTCTCCATTCATGGACCTACCTACACTACTGGATATTTTTTATTGAAAAGGATGATGGCTTAATTCTCTTAAATAAAGAACTACCAAGCTTTGTTTAGAAAGATACCTTGGGAATTTTTCTCCACTTGGGCAACGGCTTGGTGGGTAAAGTATTTGCTATACAAGGACGAGGATCTGAATTCAGATGCCCAACCCAATTCAGCTCTCCATGTGAGAGCTAGGCATGGCTGCACCTATCATAACCCCAGCCCTGGGAGGGTGGGAGCAGAGACAGGCAGATCCCAGGAGTTACTTGCCAGCTAGTCTAGCCAAAACAGCAAGCTCTAGAATTGGTGAGAGACCCTGTCTAAAAAGATGGAGGGAAGGACACCCACCATGGACCTCTGGCCTCTGCGTGCACACACACTGGCAAGCACACCTTTGTACACTCATGTGCATAGACACAAAGAAAGAGTGGGAGAGGAAGAAAGATACCTCTCATGCTTGGAAATATCCACAGCTTTTGCTTTGACTCTGGTGCATCTCATATTTTTACATGCTTAGCCCACTGTATAACAGCACGATGTTAACTTCTCTGCCTTCTAGGCCCTACCAAATCAGGTCAGCTCTTTCTCAGCTACATTTACAGCCTCAGCACAGACATATAACTGGCATCTCCTCATCAGGATTGAGGATGGGGAACAATATGTGCAGAGCAATGCACTCACTGCCTTTTAGTCATCAAGGACCCCGCTTTCCGGCTTCTTGCTCTGCCCTCCTCACACAGGGCTTTCATGCTCATGGCTCCATTGAAGATGAAAACATCCACAATATAGGACAAAGCAAGAACTTCAGAGACCTTCATCAGGAAAGTGAAAACGTCCAGCTATCTCCAGGGTGAGGGGGAAATCTGCTTGGTCAAAACAAGTTTCTCTTAACTGCAAAGAACATTGGAAAACACAGTAATATCTTGAATAAATGAGGGTCTGTGGGAAGAGGAAAGATAAAGAATGGAGGTTAAGTAGACAGCAAAGTGCCCCTGACCCACAGACTGTAGTTGCTGTGGATATCACTCTGTATAAATAAAATGCTGATTGGCCAGTAGCCAGGCAGGAAGTATAGGTGGGACAAGCAGAGAAGAGAATTCTGAGAAGTGGAAGGCTGAGTCAGGAGATGCTGCCAGCTGCCACCAAGATGTTAAGATACTGGTAAGCCACGAGCCACATGGCAACTTATAGATTAATAGAAATGGGTTGATTTAAGATATAAGAACAGTTAGCAAGAAGCCTGCCATGGCCATACAGTTTATAAGTAATATAAGTCTCTGTGTGTTTGCTTGGTTGGGTCTGAGCAGCTGGGGACTGGCAGGTGAGAGAGATTTGTCCTGACCGTGGGCAAGGCAGGACCAGGAAAACTCTAGCTACATGTAGTGGTGTAGACGACCCACAGATGCACACTAATACACATAAATACACTGGGGAAAGCTCTTTTTGATATTCATTTCCTGGTGATCCAGATGATAAACCTTCCCACTATTCCTTTGCAAACAGTGTAGTCCCTTAGACATTTGTAGCAAGCTTTTTTGTCGGACTCTCTTTGGATCACCAGTCCCCAAATAATGACATGGAGACTTATTATTAACTATGAAAGCTTGGCCTTTAGCTTAGGCTTGTTTCTAACTATCTCTTATAATTTAATTAACTCATTTTAAAAATCTACACTCTGCCATGTGGCTCGATTACCTCTTCTTAGTACGACACATCCGACTTGCTCCGAGTCTGCTGGAAAAATCCAAGAACCTAGATTCCTCCTCCACTTCCTCTCCTTCTCCAGAAATCCCACCTATCCTCTCTTGTCTAGCTGTTGGCCATTCAGCTCTTTATTAAACCAATCAGAAAACACCTTAGGCAGAGACACATCTTGACAGTGTAAACGAATATTCTGCAACAGACTTTGTCTTACTTACAAAGTGTAAGAGCACAGCCTTGAAGCAGGAAGCCTGGATTCCAGAATAATTCTGCCTCCAATCCTGTGGATGATGCTAAACAAGCTGTTTTCTCTTCCTGGGCTTTAGTTGGGGGAGTGGCCTCGTGGCTTACCGTCATGGAGTCCATCCATCCCACATTGGCATGGCTCTCATCTACTTAAAACCCTTCAGTGGCTCAGGCTGAAAGTTGAATTCCCCAGTTCTTGTTCTCTGACTTCATCTTTACCACTGAACTCATTTCTTCCTGGTCACCATTGTTTCCTTAACCTCACCAAGCTCTCTGTTTGCCTGAAAGTCTAGCTGCTTAAAATGCTCCACCCAAGGTCTCAATGACTGGCTCAGTTTCTATTGTTCATGTCTCAGTTCAAACATTGTCTCTTTAACGTTGTTACCAATACGGTCTTTTCACATCCACACCATCACACACTCTGCTTATGGCCTGGAGAGCTCATATCACAATCGTTAAAGGATAATTTATTTTCTTGTTGTCTGCTTTCCCATTGAGAATATAAATTCCTTGAGAATAGTAACCCCTTCTTTATCCATCCAGCATGTTTTCTGCCAAGGGCCCATATAACAAACATTTAGCAAACTGAATAATGATGAATTCTATAATGATGGCAAGTCTTTACCTTTGCCCCATCCAACTAAGCCCTGTAAGTCCCTTCTCACAGGATTACTGTGAGGATGCAAAGAGGCCATGTTTGCTAGGACACAATTAGAATCAGAAGGCATTGTGTAAATGTTAAGGCTATTATAAAATCGATGTGATTTGGAGACATTTGTAAATGGTTAAAACTTGGCTCCTTGAATATTGTTCATAAAACAAGGCCTGGAATAATAGAAATTAGATCCAGGGCAAATGAGCCATTGTGAAATAAAGTGTTTTCTAAAGAGGCAACATTCTGGAAAGCAGTGGGAATGGGGCAATTTTTCCCTCAATCAGCTCTGCTTAAAGTCAAGCAGCAATGTTTGAAGAAGTTCTATTTGTAATTCACTTCTACAAGGCAGACATTTATTTTGTGTTAGTGATTCTGTGAACTGCAGGGAGGTCATCCATCTCTATAAAAAAGACTTCGTATGAAATTTCTATGATGCACATAAGGAAGATGCATCAGTCTGAAAACGTTCATTGGCTCACTTGTACTTTCAGAAGGAGCACTGTGCTACCTAAGGACGTTGGTCTCTTTCAGTGTCCTCCTGTTCTGCATGATTCTCGAATAGAGCCAGCTAACGCTTGTTTTTCATGCTATGATGGTTACAGATTTCCAAAGGATGATTTGAAGCAGTCACTGCATATCACTTGAACATTTATGTCACTGTGATGGCTAATCTTGCTTGTCAACTGACATACCTGTGCAGATGGAACCTCAGTTGGAGAATTGCCTCCCTGAGATTGGCCTGTGGCTTGCCTGTGTGGCGTTTTCTTGACTGGTAATCGATGTGAGAGAACCCAGCCCATGTGGGCAGCACATCCCTAAGCAGGTGGAAGGGTCTGGGCTGTATAAGAAAAGCTAACCGAGCATGCCAGAGGAGAGCAAGCAGCAAGCAGCACTCCTCCATGGTTTCTGCCTTTTTCAAGTTCTTACTTGGGTTTTCTCCTTGGCTTCCCTTCATGATGTACTATGAGCTGTAAGATAAAATAAACCTCACACCCCAAGTTGCTTTTGGTCATGGTGTTTATCACAGCAAGAGGAAACTGGAACAGTCACCCTTAGGGTAAAGAAGCTTTGCTGGGAATTCCGGGAAAACAGGGCGGGTTTCTGCTTCCAAGTCAGTGACAACTCACTGCCCTCTAAAGTCAGTCTGCTGTTCTGGGTTTCAAGACTGCTTAACGCAGCCCTTCCTACTTCCTAGGCACATCATCTTCATGCTCCCAAAGTGAGCGGTGTGGAGTTTCAGAACACTAGTTCTTCTTACTTGCCTGGCTTTACCATACTGTCCTAAGACTCTGCTTGCCTGACTTCACAATACCGTCGTAAGACTCTTAGGACGCCACTCATCCTTCCCACTCCATGGACAAATTCTCTCTCTTTCTTCAGCTTTAGAATTCTCTCACTTGAGAGCCATCTCTCTACCTCTTTGTGTTTCATTATAATCATTAGATACATACTTGAGAACACACACCAGAGAGTCATTCCAAACCTTTTCTACATCGATTGTCTTAAGGGGCCTTCTGTGAAGTATGCACTACCACCACTGTGTCTTCTGTATGAAGATACTGACAATAAAGGAAGGAAGAATGAGGTATGTTCTGTGTGTTGGCATCTGTCAACCTATCAACCCTGAGCCTTAAAGCTACACAGACAATCTGTAGGGCCAGTTAAGGAGTCCATGGCTGGTGTCTCTCTCCAACTCTGCATTCAGTGACTACATTTCTTGAAATGATGCTACTATAGCTTGAAAGAAGCATAGTGAGAGCATTTATACCATGGAAATGCGTATGAGCTACAAACAGGTACACCTGCCATTGGATCTATACAACTAATTGTTAAATGCACAACATTGCCTAGGGGCCATCTTCTCAAACTGTTATATCAGCTTGCTTCATTGTGGGTATAAGTGTGGTTTCTGCTAGATTGTGAGTTCCTACACACCACACTCATCACTACCTCATGTTTTTGGCACACTACCTTCATTGTATACAACCAGTACAAATACATAGTTATTGCTATGATTTCTCAGTTGTTCCCAAGGTTGCTAATACCAATACTGTAAATAAAACAGTAGCCGATCTTCTAACTAAGTTTAAATAGTTCTAACTCCTTTAAAGAGTATGTACTTGGAGACCATGCCATCTAGATCAAGTGCAGGGGGGAATAGTGAAGTCTGGAGTCAGAAAGTGAATTTTTAATACGACCAGATGTCACAGCACATTGGTCTGAAACTGACTTCTAGTGTCTGGTAGCTGTTCCTCTTGGGGCAAAAAGTGACCAAATGTCATCTTGGGATGGTATGGGACAGTGACCTTTGCAAAGTTGATTGATTCTTTCTCTATCATTATAATATCTGGCTCCACTACCACCAGTCCTCATCCTCTTCCTCCTCTTCCTCCTCCCCCTCCTCCTCCTTCTCTCCCTCCTCCCCCGTCCTCCCCTCTTCTCCCCCAAAGATGACCAGCACACTGAATCTCAGTTACTGACCCAAATGGTGTCAGAAGAAGATTGTACACAATACCTTTCTCCAGACGGGAGAAGAGGGTCACATGGCCTCTAACTTCAGGAGGTTCTTCTAAATGGGGTTCTAAAGACAGTGCCAGTTTACCGCTCAGCTTTCCCAGTTTCTAAACCCAAAGTCTTCGAAATTGGTCTCACCCCTATTGTTTAAAGCAACAAAGTAGAGTTGCCCAACACTGTCGCCTCCCTGGCATGAATGAGGAGTCACAGGAGAGCCGAGCACAGTGACTGGCTGAGGGCAAGACTGGAGCCT
Organism: Peromyscus leucopus; assembly: GCF_004664715.2. Taxonomy (NCBI): domain Eukaryota; kingdom Metazoa; phylum Chordata; class Mammalia; order Rodentia; family Cricetidae; genus Peromyscus; species Peromyscus leucopus. The sequence goes on along the minus strand of NC_051066.1, from coordinate 52,088,491 downwards.
CCCAGTCATCAGAAGGACAGGACAGGCACACGTGTGAGCGTGTGGGAAAAGATAGGCTTGGGAAAGGAGGCCTCAGAGGCTGCAGACAAAAGAACTTTGCTGACGGCTTTCATGCAGAAGCAGAATGGACCTGATTCATATTTCAAGATGGTTACTCTGGCAGTCGTTTAAAAGCCTGATAAATAGTTTTCACTCAGTTGTAGCAATTTCCACATCAATTACATTTTTTTCTTCAGCCATGTACTTCTCAAATTCCAAATTTCTCAATATTTTTTAATTGACTGGTTCTTTTCTTCTTACTGTTTTTTTTTCATCAATATATTTTCACCACATTCTGTCCCCTGCCTCAACTCCTCCAGACAATAATCATGTCTATGTGCAAGGTAGGGTGGGGGAGGGGCACGTGGGAAGTGAATCAAACTCAGGTCGCCAGGCTTTTAAGGCAAGTGCCTTTATCACTGGCCCTCTCCCAGTTATTGTAAAATAAATTTAATTTTATCTCAAAACCTTATTGACAAGCACCAATAGGAAGTCAGCGCTGTTTACTGTGAAAATGAACATAATGAAAGCAAATAGTAACAAAACAATGTACAGTTCAACTCATCTTCTTTTCAAGAGCCTTGAGCTGGCATGCTAGCACATACCTGTAGTCACAGAACTTTGGAGGCAGAGGCATGAGGAGAAGGAGTTCAAGGCCAGCCTTAGCCATATATCGATCTCGAGGCCAAGGGCAACATGAAATTCTATGCGATTTGACCATGAAGATTGTTTTCATTGCATTGAAAACAGACAAAAATGAAAATGGAAATGAGGAACTTAACAAGTAGTCAGTGGATGCACCCTACCTGAGACTTTCTTCATGGCCCAGTTAGGTAAATGGAATAAAGATCTGAAAACAACAACAACATCATCATCACCTTTTCTCTTACGATGACTCTGAACAGCCTAGAATTGTCTTACACTTTGGAAACAGTGGACTTCTGCAGGCAGCTTTGTGGCTGAGGTCTACAGACGAAGCACATGTTATCTGGAACCGTGGAGGCACGCACCAATGCAGCTCCAAGAATTTCCAGTGACAAGACTCTAGTGCGCAATGGCTGTGACCCGCCTTGTGCCGTCCTATTCTCTCCCTTGGTTTTCTGTTTTAGACATTGATGGGGAAACACTGAATTGAAGTAACGGGTTGTGAAATCTACCTGGGATAACTAAGATAAGGGAAGCTGCGGTAGAGGCAATAAAACAATTCCAGAAGCTCTGATAAGAGCCTCAGCAAGAAATGGCAATTGCTTGCAGAGTCTAGAAGCCATGGAAATAAAAGGTAAAACTCACAGTATGTAGTTATTACACCTCACTTTATAAAGAGCTGCATGATTTGATGGAGTGGCATTCATGAACCCACTTCTGAGTTATTTTAGTCTGAAGCCACCTAGCATTGGGTCAACTTCAGGATGCCTTGAATGGGACAGTGCTTTGTTGGTTTGAATGAGTGTGGTTCCCAAAGGCTCCTCTATTTGAATGCTTCATCCGCAGTTAGTGGAACTATTAGTGAAGGATTAGGAGGTGTGGTTCTTTTGGAGAATGAATGTCTTTAGAGGCAGGCGTTAAGGTTTCAAAAGACTCCCGCCATTTCCAGTGTGTTCTCTCTCTCTCTCTCTCTCTCTCTCTCTCTCTCTCTCTCTCTCTCTTCTCTCTCTCTCTCTCTGCCTCCTGTTTGTAAATTAATATGTGAGCCCTCAGCCGTCCCTGCCACATGCCTTTGCTCTGCCGTCATGGACCCTAACTCTTTGAAACCGTAAGCTCAATTAAAAGCTTTCTTTTATGAGTGGCCTTGGTCATGGTGTTTTGTCACAATAGAAAAGAGACTAAGACAGCGCATCTGCAACATGCCAAGAAGCATTGCATTTGGCTACGTTTCTCCTCCTTGGGAAGCACCGCCCTCTTCTTTACCTTCAGTTCAAGACACCTTCAGCCCTGGACCTACCTGGGTTTCCAAGTTTACAAAGTCATTGTCCTCTTGGGTTCTGACTTCTTTGTAACTTTCTGGTAGACAAAGTGTGACAGTGATGGAACTGAAAGCCTAATTATATTATGCTCATATTGTTTGTTTGAGCAAGACTCAGGACCAGACTCCCTTGAGCAAAGACAGAATATGAAAATGTTTCAGGCTCCTAAGATGGGGAGGGGGAGGGGAACCCGTCTTCTTCAATAGTTCTGGAAGGGCCACCTCTATGTTCACAAGCATGGCCGTAAAGTAAACAGGCTTCCTCTTTAATTTACCTCTGCCACCCCATCAAGATGCCTAGGTGTTAAGAAAGGGCTGTACAGCGATGCATTTGCCAGACAAAAAGCTTTCGCTGTTATTAATGACTGGTGGCGGCCCAGTGTAATCAAAGGGCACAGCGGCGGTGATATACGGCAGTGACAAAGCTGGGGATCTTTCCTGCCCAGTGCTGTGAGCCTAACAGGCAGCAGCCGAGAACTTCCAGCGCTGTATATCTACAAGATAAATAGCACCAGATATGAATATACGTATTGCTTACCGTCTTGAGAGGTATTGTTATATCCTCCCCACACAATCATTCTAAGTATGACGCTGGCGCATTTTTCACCATTTCCGTACAGTCCTCGTGCTTTGTAAATGGCAATAGTTTTCTAGTAGAGATTTAAAGCCTGCGAGCCGGACCAGTTACAGCAGGCTGATTTGAAAACCCCGGCCAACGCTGCTGACAGCAGAGCAGGTTTCTGGAGATTCATAACCGCTTTTACAGTGACAGGCAGCATCAAAAGAAGGAATCACCTCAAGAATATACTAGAAATCATTTTTATTTTTGCTCCTCGATCATGCCAAGATGATCTAGAGGGAAAACTCAGAGTCACTCATGATGTGAATTTGACATGAAGGAATCCATAAGAAAAATTCACTGATGTTTTTATCTCTGGCTATTAGGCCATCTTTCTCCCACTCTTCTGGTTTGAACTTGTGACCAGGAAGTGCCATATTTTGCTTTGCGAAGGGTTCAAGGAATGTATTTAATTGGGAGATGTGGCCAGGATTAAGTAACAGACATGCAATCAGGTTCGGTTTCTGTACTTACTCAGGTGTGAATTCAGATAGAAAATTCTGTAATTACAGATCAGGTTGCCATTAAACACTAAAGCGAGCAAAGCCAGTGAATGGTCTTTTTCCAGATCAATAGCAAAGACACGTCCATGCACACAGAGAAGGAGTCTGCAGCTCCGTGACCTTTTCATGAACTTTCTGGGAGACGGAAAGATCATTCAAAGGGCAGAGGTCAGCGTTCATGCTGGTCACAAACAAAAATCAGATTTAGTGTCGTAATGACGGATTTGGGCTTCTCACCTACAAGTGCAAATCAAATGGTATTATCGCACATTTTCTTCCGTTATCAACGGCAAAGGAAACAACTCCATATTTTACCGTGTGTGCAATATTTACTTACCAATTTGTAAATGGTATCTGGCCCCCTCTCGGAAGCATCACAAGATAAAAGCTGAGGCTTACATCCAGAAAACTACAGTCCAGGTGGGGCTCTCGAGCCATGTAAAGGACCTTGCCACGGTAATGGCGCCCTGCCCCTCTACAGGGGATTTTTTTCCACGATGGAAAGACCTGCTAATAGTGAGTTAAGGGCAGAGCTTCAGTTAGTAATAAATAATGAAGGTCTTGAAGGAGAGCCTGGTGTTGACCCACTGTGAATGCAGGCTTAGCTCACAGAGATGCAGGATGTGGCCCTGCTCCAGAGATCTCAAGACCGAAGAGACAATACTGGGACCGGTGACGACTCTGCCTCACTGCGCAACAGAGCCCTGTGCCTGGCACTTTTACTCAAGGCGGCGTGATGGCAAAGCCTGAAAATAAAGAGTTTCTATGCAGCAGAGTTCACACAGAGATGCCAATGGCAATCCCTACGTTAAATGTTCTTAGCCAAAGGGAGCCAAGCAGCTGGATGCTCTATGTCTGCCACAGTCTATCAGGACTTGATATGGGACCCTTGGGAACTTTGAGGAAAGAGGGAAGTATCAAAGTTCATAGGCCAGAGTGCTGGCACGTGTCTGAAATCCCAGCACTCAGTAGGCTGAGGCAGGGGGATCACAAGTTTAAGATCAACTTGGCCTGTGAAGTAAGAACGTAATCTCAAAAAACCAAACAGCCACAAGATCTACAATTCAAAAGTCCTGGCTTCACTCTGAAGAAAAAGCATCTTTAGAGAATCTGATGCAAATGCTAGAATCCCAGGTAGGTCTGTGTTCCTCTTTAGAGAGTGCCTCGTAGTTGAAGTCCTAGAGAGTTCTGAAGTCTTTAATAAAAATCAATCAACATTTGACATATACTGAAACCAGGGCACCAATCTTCTTGTGTCTTAATGTACCCTAACGATACACAGCGATTTCTGTCTGTCCATGCTCTTACTTTCCTGCATATCATCTGTCAGAAATCACTTGACCTAAGTGAGTTTCAGTATGCACTAAGGCCACTCTTGCTAACTGTTGTTCTCATTTAACATTAGTTCTCACTATCTTACACTAAATCAAAAGTCAACTTTTTGATACAGCAAGCTTACCTATGAGGGCTTGTGAGAAGAGATAGGGCTGGGGAATGAATGGCTCTTAAGCCTGGAAGCCTTGAAATTCCTGCATTCCTTTCTCCTCCTTTGGTTTTCAGAAAAAAGAAAGAAAGAGAGAGAGAAAGGAAGGAAAGAAGAAGAAGAAAGAAAGAGAGAGAGAGAGAGAGAGAGAGAGAGAGAGGAAGGAAGGAAGAAGAAGGAAGAAGAAGAAGGAAGGAAGGAAGGAAGGAAGAAAGAAAGAAAGAAAGAAGGAAAGAAAGAAAGAAAGAAAGAAACCAAGGAACCAAAGCTTGGTGATGGGAGCAGAGCAAGTATGGGTGAGGGGAGTGTAGCGCTGGCCAGATGGAGGTGGGTCCCATCCAGTCACAAGTGATTGTGAGTCTGAGACAGCAGGGAGGCATCTTCTGTGGGTACCACTTTAGTCCTGTGATGCTAAACTATGGGAAGGTGAAGGCAACCCTGGGATAGAGGAGACCTTGTTCGGGCACTAGATACCATGTGGAGTGTCTTCTCAGTCCTTGGGAGGAAATGCTGTTTGTAAGACATTATCTGCTTGGGTTAGAATATAGACTCTACCATGAGTAGGACAATTGTCCCTGGACATGTTACATTACTTCACTGGACCTCAGTTTACTCATCTGTGGAATGGGAGTAAAGACAGTAGATGGAGTGGAGAGCTTTCATGTGCACTGGACTAAAGAGTTGAAGTGCCTTGCTCTTCCCTTGTTCACCGCTCTCTAAGGTGGTCACTTTTTGCAGTCTGCATTGTGCAGGTGAGGGGATGAAGATCCAGCAGGGTGACTGAGTTGATCCTGTCTCACATCTGGTCAGGGGCAGTGAGAGGACTCAGTCCAGGAAGAAATGCATGGAGCCTTACGTCAGCCTTAATGTCTGACCCCAGAGCCTGTGCTCAGTGTTGATCTTCCTGACACTGTAAGTGGCCTTTCCACAAGGTCTGCAGCATTTATATAACATAAATAAGACGCAGAACTGTTTAATATGATGGAATGTTCTCTGTTTGCACAATTATCTAGCAAAAGAACAAGTTTGGAGTGCCTCTTCTGGCCCTCAGCCCGGCGTTCTTCCCACACACATCCTGCCTTGAATACAGCTGTCAAAAGGATCCTGAGACCGCTCTGTGCAGTATGGCATGGATAAAAACATGGACTCTCTTGCCAGAGTACCCAAATTGGAGTGTGCAAGGATTGATCCTGTGTCTTTGCAAAATTTCCATGGGGTCCCTGTGCCTCGGCTTCCCCACCTGGAAAACAGGAACAGTGAGACTATAACCCATGTCCTCCAGATCATTGCGGAGATAAAGTAAAGAATGTACCTTAGCCATGAAGACCACAGAGCAATGTTAACCATTGTCTTCTTCTTCTTCTTTTTTTTTCACTCAAGCATATAATCTCTGTGTAATCAAATTAGCCACTACATTTCAGAAATTTGCCTTGTACTTTTCAGAACGATGACGGGTCAAGAGGACCTGAGTGGATAGGCAAGGGACTGAACACTGAGTTAAGAGACTATAAGAGTTATTTGAAGTCTCTCGAAGAAGTGGTTAAGCCCAGTACTGAAATCAGATAATGCTTCAAAGAATCTGGGTAACACTAGAGAGAGGGGTCTGCAAAAGTGTTCTAGTCCAAGAGGAAAAAAATCGAAAGGGGTCCATGAAAGCATACCACATCCTGGTGACATTAAATTTTACCATGGGAAGCTTTGTGCTAGCAAAAGTTATAATATTATTTAAATCAGAAAGGAACGTCAAATTCAACTAAATACATTTTATATTAAACCCTTTATTCAAAGTCACTCTTTAAAGGAATGTGGCACATAATATGTATTAGAATGAATGGAAAATTAACATGAAATAAATATTATATCCTATTTTTTACAGGAGAAGACATAAAGGTTTTTAAAATCTATTTCTCTGGCCATCTTCTCTCATCAATTTTTATCTAAGTCTTCACAGAGCCCCATAAGCAGGTTGCTGCCTCTTGGTCTGTTTAATGAATACGGCTTGGCTTTAGGCATGCATCAGAAAGCAGTTCACGGTGAACGCCCTTTGCTATCTGTAGACAGAAATATCACAAACTGAGCCCTGGCTAGCACAAGGCTGAAAGAATGCCTCCTGATGCCATCTGTCCTTCAAGGTCAAGTCCCATCACAGCTGCATTCCAGGGGGACCGGGATCACCTGAGTGACCTCCGGGTGGCGTTCATACTTGAGATGTGACATAAGATGGGAAGAAAGGAAAGAAAGAGCAACACGATACTTAACAGATTCTGGTCCATGTGATCACACAGTTGGCTTCCTGCAGTGTATAAATGCGGTCTGTTTTAGCAGGGCTGCTCACATTGCAGGCCCTCCTCCCAAACAGCTGCAAACGATAAGCCTGCGCGTGCAGCTGCGTGTAGCGCCCACGGAGGCAGGGGCAGCCCCACTGGATGGGTCCTTTCCCCTTTTATTCATTATAAAAGATCTACAGATTTCACTGCCCATCGTTTTTACTAACCCTATGAGTGAGTCCTCAAAGTGGCCTTTTTTTTTTCTATAGAAATTTTAATGCCAACTGGGCCATATTTTTAAAAAATTAAAAGTTATATAAACTGTTTATTATAATTTATCACTGTCCATACTCAGCATTAAAAAGGAAGACTGGGCTGCCGTTGACAACAACATGGGTGAGCCTAAAGGCATTATGCTAAGTTATCCAAGGCAGGCACAGACAAAACACCACATGACCTCCATTATATGCGGAATGTCTAAAGAAAAAACCTCAAGTTTAGAGCAATAGGGTAGGATAGCAGTTTTGGGGGTCTGAGGGGTAGGGGGTTAGTGGTGGGGAGATGTTGTCCAAGGGTACAGACCTTCAGCTCTGAAGCTTATAACTACTAGAGACCTGGCATATTCGCTGTGCATGCTAATACAATATGCCAGATACAGGAAATTTGCTAAGAGTGGATCTCAAACATTCTCAATACACACACACACACACACACACACACAGGCTTTTATTGATTCTGAAAGAACAATGTAACAAGATACTGACAATAATAAACAGGTACAAAGTTGTTCCAGCTGTAAACCATTGCAGAGTTCGTGTGTGTGTGTGTGTGTGTGTGTGTGTGTGTGTGTGTGTGTGTGAGAGAGAGAGAGAGAGAGAGAGAGAGAGAGAGAGAGAGAGCGAGTAAATAAGTGTAGTTATGGATATGTTAATTTATTTGATAGTGGTAATCGTGTCATAGTCCATGCATCAAAATATCACATTTTATACTCTAGCTATATACAAATTTTACTCATCAATCAAAGCTCGATAAATGAGGATGATAATAATTATTCACTATTATATTTTCTTCTTGTGCAGAGATTTTTTTCTAGAACATTCTGTTTAATTTCTTTTACATATAGTATGTCTCTGTGTGTGAGCATTCATGCATTGGGCACATAGACAGCTTTTAGGAGTCCTTTCTTTCCTTCTAACATATGAGGTTTAGGGATCAAACTCAGGTTAAGAGCTGGTTTAATATTATGTACATTTCACACAATTAGTTAGTCCTGTAACCTTTCTAGCTATAAGTTTTCAACCTAACAATGTTGCTAGGTGTGGGTTTCATCTTACAGAGTTGGACTTAAATCCAATCAGAAAGTGGTTGGTTACTTTTGTGACATTTGTACCACTATTGCCCAGTGGGCATGTCTTGCCAGGTCAGTTCTTATTGTGGCTTGTTGGATTCACAGCCGGGTCAGTGATAATTACTTTTCTTCTTAGGTAGCATGCACAGCACCATGAAATCTAGACACTAAAGATGAAGCTTCCAAGCCAATACCAGCTTGATACTCTATGTTCTATGAGTCAAGCATGTGGTGTCTTCAGCAATAGGGCCTTACTGTCAGCTTCTGGGGGGCAACCAAGAGCACTGGCAATAGCCTGTAATGTTGGAGAGTCTATGGGATCTCATTGGCCAACAACTCCAAAAGAGATGATCCATCCCTCGCACTGGGCGTTTTATTCGTTAGCCTGTGGTGTACAGTGGAGGCATTGTCATCCTGTTATCGAGTAACTCCATTTTAACTTTTTGTATTTGTATGCATCTATATTCTGTCCCCGCTCCCTTCAACACCTACCTCACACACAGCCATCCTAAGTAAGGAAACCCGGATTCAGAAAGACAAATGTTGAGTATTTTCTTACTTACAGATATTAGCTTTGAATTTTCAGATGTGTGTGTTTCATTTGGAATACCCATAGAGGTCAGGAAATGTGTAGCTAGTTTTAATACGTTATCCTTTTGTTAGCTATTAAAACTACTAATAAGTAGGATCAGTTAAACTTCATTTGACCAGAGTGGGCAGCTGGAACCTTCCAGAAGTGTGGAAAGGTTGAGAGTAAGGAATCTTCTAATAACAATCCTTCTTTAGCAAAAGTAAACATGTTTGTTACATGTGTCTGTTCTTTTTTCTTCTGAAGAAAAAAAAGAATGATCTCTCACATGAAGAAAAATTCCAAAGTTTCCCACATATTTTATAGTAATGGAACTTTCCCTAAAGAACAGGTCAGTAAATAGAGCAGGATGAATTTCACCTGCCGTCATCAGGTCTGCCTCCTTCCGTGTTCTGTCACCCCGACTTCCAGCACCACGCATCCTTCCAACAGAGTTTCTAGTAAAGCCGTAGAGGGAGATTGGCTTTTATTGATTCTGAAAGAACAATGTAACAAGATACTGACAATAATAAACAGGTACGAAGTTGTTCCAGCTGTAAATCATTGCAGTCATATAACCCTTGGTGGCCTCTTTTATATGAACTTTTACTTTTCTCCACACAGCGACTAAGGGGGGGAGCTGTTCCTGCATCCAATAGAGCAGCTTCCACTTGCTCCGGAAACGGTTCAGCTGCTTCTGCTCAGCTCAGTAACCTGTGGAAACACTTTGATTTGTCTCTCACGTAAAACCAATATGAGTCATTTGTTTTACTAACAATTCCCAAGAGAATCAAGGCACTGAACAGGTCTCTTTTACGAAAAAAATAAAAATAAAAATAAAAATAAATTTACTCTCACCTGTGATCAAGATGTTTCTTCTGAATGGCATAAAGACTTCGTGAATTGTCGCAAGGCATCTACAGAGCCTGTATTTGCTATTAAGGAACAGAACACTCTTAGAACTGTTCTAAGTATCTGCACCGTCCCGGTCTGGGTTAATTTCATGTTGTTTCAGACACATGATACCTTGGCATAGAAATTCTCTGTGGTAGATCTGGGGAGAGGGCCCTGTCGGGGAAGCGCTTGCTGAACAAGCCCGAAGACCCAAAGTCCAGATCTCCAGTGCCATGCAAAAAGCTAGCTGTGGGTGCACACCTATAATCCCAGTGCTGGGGTGTATACAGATGGGCTGGTTCTAGGCGGAGCTCTCCGCAGAGCCAGACATTTTAGCTGAAGTGACAAGTTTGAGTGAGAGACCCTGTCTCAAGAGAATAAGAAAATAAGTGGTTGAAGAAGACATCCCACCATCTACCTCTGGCCTCCACATTTGCCTGCATGGGTGAGGACACTCTCCTACACACACATGTACACATTTGCACACACACACACACACACACACACACACACACACACATTTAAAAAGGGAAATAATTGTCTGGGTAAACAATTTAATGTAATACCTGTTCTTAGTATCCACCACTTTGAGCCATGGACTCAATGATTAGCGGTTTGTCCACCAACACCTACCAAGGAGTCTCTGGGTAGATGAAGTTATGATACATTCCCCACTAAAGCATTGCAAATATTTCCTCATTTCTAAGGAGAGAAAATCAAAGGTTAACATTACTTCCTAAGTTACCATTTTTTCTTGCCCAAATGGGTGACTCCTAGTAGCTCCTGCCTGCTGAGGGTCACTGTTGGGGCGGCAGCAGAGAAGCTGACTTCTTGGGGAACTCCACCAGCCCTCCAGGGTCCTCCTGAGGCTAACCAGCTAATATCTTCACATGCAGATCTCAGTGCTAGAGAATTCCCGGGGACTTTTGGCAAAGACAAAGCAGAATGGGAAAGGACAAAGAGATTCCTGGACTTTGAGATAGGAAATAAAACATTTCTCTTGCATCCCATTTCTAAAGAGGACTAAGTTTGCCACAGGCCACCTTCAAACCGTGAGGCTGGAGAACACCAGCCTGTATCAAGTCGTTAACCTTTGAGGCCTGCTCAAGGCAATGTACTGTGACTTTATTAATGAATGCTTTAATGTGCTCTATAAAAACTAACAAACACAGATACTTGCTCTGATTCATCAAATTTAATATTCCATCAAACCTTTCAGTTTAAAGATCAATGCTTTTTTTAAAATATCAAACCCTCAAAATGGAAATCCTCTTCCTCTTCAATTAAATTTAAATACATTTTAAAAATCCATGAAAATTTAGTGCTAGGACATATTTTTGAATAAGCACCAATAAAAGAAATAAGTTCTGCACAACATGAATTTATAACCCCAGAGAATGTTTTATTGATGTTGTAGACAAGAGATGTAGTTCTTTTTTTTTAATTTATTTATTTTTATTTTATGCACATTGGTGTTTTGCTTGCATGTATATCTGTGTGAGGGTGTCAGGTCCCTGGAACTCGAGTTACAAACAGTTGTGAGCTGCCACATGGGCGCTGGGAATTGAACCCAGATCTTCTGGAAGAGCAGTCAATGCTCTTAACCTCTGAGCCAACTCTCTATCCCCAAGATGTAGTTCTTAAAGAGACTTCTAAGACACACATGGTCTTCTGCGCTGTCTGGAGGTGAGAGACCCTACTGTGAGACATTTGAATTTCTTGTTTCTGGCAAAGGCAAATTCCCCAGTCAGAGTCTAATTAAAAACTTCTAACAATTTCACACTTTTTACTCAATGAATTTTATACTTTTAAGTCCTTACTCATGTACCTGGCTTTCTCTATAAGATTCCTTCTTATGTAATTAAAGTATATACATTACTCTGGTGACATCTAGAAGCCTGGCTCACTCATTTAGAAAACCCATCTGCAAAGATTCTTGGACCAAACCAATACAGCACGGTTTTGTTTTAAAGGAACCGTCCACATCTTCTGTTCCTTTTAAACATGTATGTCCTACATTGTTTATCAGAAGGAGAATCTGGTCTTGCTTGAGTTTCTGTTCAAAATCTACGTCATGGCTTGACAATACCAAAAATTAGTGCAGTTCCAGGGAAACCCAGTCATGGATCCTGTGAGCCCATTATGAACAAAGAAAGGGACCTATAAATTATATCAGCAGGCCAGTCCTCCATGTCACCAAAGAATAACCCAAGTAGATTATTATCTTTGTCACTTCAAATCACCCTGTAGATACTGTAAGTGCTTCGCAAACTTTCTTCTTCTCTATCTGCCTGTCAGATGGGTTATCTCTTATTTGAGGAATGATGAGTCTAACACAGAGAAGCTAACTGATGAGCTAAGGCTCCAATTAAGCCAAATCAGGAGGCCGCAGATGTCAGGATTTTCCTGTGGTTCAGAATGACACGACTTAGTGAGTCCAGGGACAGAGACCAACAGGTTACATGATTATAGATGTAACCAACCGTCTTATTAAATAAGAAACACAGAAATAATGCAAAAGAGAAAGCCGAGAGGTCAGAGCTCAGAGCTAAAATCTCACCCTTCGGCCTGCGGTGTCCCAGCTTCCCGAAGGAGACTCTATTTCCTGTCGGTTCGTCTATTTAAAGTATTTTGTTCTGCCTTCTCATTGGTTGCAAACCCAAACACGTGACTGCCTCGTCACTGTCTGAATGTACAGCCCCCTAGGTCTTAAAGGCATATGTCTCCAATGCTGGCTATATCCCTGAACATACAGATATCTATGGGATTAAAGGCGTGTACCACCACCGCCACACTCTTGCTATGGCTCTCACAGCTCTGACCCCCGGGCAACTTTATTTATTAACATACAATCAAAATCACATTTCAGTACAATTAGATTACCACCACACATGATTTTTCACCTAGACCAGCTACTTTCTCACAAACACTTCGTTCACCATGCGAAGTTCTCAAACATACTCCAAAATAGATAAAATGTTTGTATTCACTAATTTTTTTTTTTATTTTTAATGCAGAACATTAACTCTAAGTTGTTTTAACTGACTTGGGAAATGAAAAGCTACCATACTTCCACTCTGAAATGTGAATAATTCACTCACATCAGCTGAGATTTGTGCAGCAAATTGGCTCATGAATCATAGGGTTAGCCATAAAAAAAGAAGTATCCATGTGACAAAAAAAAAAAAAAAACAGATCAATTTTAAAATTTCAGCTATCTGTCAATCTCAGAAATGAGGGTATTACATTTTACATTTTTAGTAAGAAAATCAGACTGGCCCAGGGAAAGATCTTGGTCACACTCAAATCATAGATTTCATGCTTACCTAGGACTTTCACTGAGTATATTGAATGGCATTCGTCTTAAAGATAAAGATGCTGGGTTCAGAGAAGTTATACCAGTTAGCATCCACATCAGGACCACAGTTGATGTGATCAAGTTCACCCTGCAGCTATCAATGGGACTTTTCAGGAGACCTAACCATACTCTGAGCTTCCTTTCAACTCCCACATTCTAGCTTGAAGTTTCTTTGTGGGGGGGGTATCTAGGTGCTCTGCTCCCATTTGACAATCATCCTTGTCTCTTCCCATGAGCACTGGGAGACAGACGTGTAACTATGAGGGTGGTGCATTCTTGTGAATGCTGGAGATTGTTCATGGTAGTTTTTGATAGAGGAAACCAAGAAAACCACAGAAGTCTTAAACAGGGCTTCTATGCCCATATAGAAAGGAATCTCAGGCCAGAGGTAGCAGCCACTGTGGGGTATGATGAAGTGGGGTGAAGGCCCTGAGTCTGTGTGGTAGATCTGGAGACAGGAGCCTACACTCAGCCTGCCAACTTGAATGAGCCCTCAACACCCAAGCCTTGTCTTCACCTACGGGTCTTGTTTTCATGGCTGCAGCCAAGCACTAGCTAGAGGTGGAGGCGTGGAGCCTCTCTTCTAAGCCAAGAATGTGCAGGCAGAGGGCCATGCGAGCTGTAGGAGATGCTGGTTTGGGGACTCATGTGTCCCCCAATGTGGCTGCGAGACCACACCAAAGGGACTGCAACACACTGTCCTAGGGGCTGGAAGTGCCATGGGCTCCACTGCCCACGTGCCACCGACACTCAATGCAGCAGCATGCTGACTGTTGCAGAGTCAACCCAGAGCAAAAGGCGACAAGTCACCTCAGCCTGCCACACATCTTTACTGTCAAAGCTGCCAATGTGGGAAAATCAGGTCGAGCACAGCATCAGATGGAGAGGAATGCTTCGTGACAACCTCGGTTCCCCACAACCATCTACCTCGTCGACCTCTGTGTTCTAGAATGTTCCTTGATGTTTTTCTTTTTTTTTTTTTTTTTTTTTACTAAATTGTGCTTGAGTCGACATGCTTCTCCAAGGCTCGTACAAGACTTTTTCTTACCGTTCGTGCAGCTTCTTTTCTATTCTTATATTTGTAGCTTCTACTCTATTGCGTGCTTTCTTATCTCTTCACATCTTATGCGCTCACATCTCTGTCATTTTAGTGCCTTTTTTTTTTTTTTTTTTTTTTTTTTCCTTCTGTTCCTTCCACCCTGGTCACCTCCTTTAGTTCTCCTCCGAGATACCCATGAAGCATTCTCTTACCTCCAACCCCATCTTAAAATGAACTGCCCCTCCTGTGGCTAGCAGAGCCCCCCCCTTTCCCTACCAGGACTTTAAATTACATTTTGTTCCACTAGACTCTGAGCCCCCCTAACCTGAGCACCAGCACAGTTTCTAGCCACTAGGTCCGAGGTAAACTCTACTTCAACTTAATTGATTTGTAATTTGTAATTGTGTGCATTTTATTGAATGTTTTAAGAACATTGTTCTGAAAAGCACCTACAGGTTTCATCTCGTTGCTGAGGGAGGCCATGATATAAAAAATAAAACTTTAAGAACATCTGTTAGATGCTTGCTAAACATATGATGATTGAGTAGTTAGATAAACGAAGGAGCAAATTAAATTCCCCACCAGGAGTCAAAGAAAGGAGGTTTGTAACAGTCATGAGAATCATTGACTGTTGAAATTGAAAAGAAAAACAGGCCATGGTTGTTTTTGTTGTTTGTTTGTTTTGTTTTGTTTTTTAACATACCCCTGTGAAAGCAGCCACAGGCACCCACCCTAATGTGTACTCTTTACTTCCAAACTAGTCAAGTCTACCTTCTTCTATAGTGATCAAAGTAGCTTGAGGCGCCTGTGTCCAACCACAGACACACTACCCTGTTATGTCAGTAACATGTAAGAGAAAGTCTGCTGGGAGCTTCTGGGATACAGTCCTTCTCTAGAAAATCCAGATATATCCTAAATAGATTTCACAACTACCCAGCTTTGAAGGTGTAAGGACTGGAAGCATGGTGGCCGTCTGTGTCCAAGGTGTGATAAGTTTAAGGATGAAAAGCGAATGTGCCAAAGATAGCAGACTGTAGATGGAGGAAGACCTGGATCTTCAACAGTGTGATTAAGTCTACCTCATCCATGGGAACACCTAGCCCAAGTGCCTTAAAAGGTAATTTTCTCTACTAGTCAGTCCACTCTTATGGACGCAGCACATCTTCTATAGCAACATTCTCACAACACCTTTGCCTGCATGCCAATCAGGAAAGGACTTCACTCCATATTCAGTTAATACTTCAAGCTAGGATAGATTTATTTTTTATGTTTTTTCATTATTTTTGATCCCTGAAATACACCAGAGAGGAAAAAGAAACATTGGCTATGTTAGTCAGGAAATGATTTCACGACACTGTAATCACCACCACCAGCTAAAATGTTATAGGTGTCCCACTCTCCTGAGGCATAATGTAACTCCAGGCCAAAGGCCATGGTCCATTCTGAAATGGCCAGATTGCTTAGATTCACCCAAGCCTCCATGTCTCATTTTCCCTGTATCCTTCACTTACTTAGTCTTGCTGAGTATTGGCATATCTTCACATTAGACCACAGGTTCCTTTAAAGTCAGGAACTTTATCCCGTGGATTATTGTATCCTGCTTCAAACATCCAAGCAGAAAATTAATAAACAGTCAACAATCCTTTCTAGACAGTGTAGGCCTATTTATGAGAAAGTTGAGAATATAAAACTATATCCTTGTAGAGAAAGCACATATGTGAAAATAATTATAATTTCAGGCGGCTATCCAACAGTTGCATGAAGGAGAAAGTCAAGGTCACTAGGGTTTAAACCATAAAGGAAGGTTCCAAAGATCTTTGTCAAACTAATCCTTGTGGTGAATAAGACTTAGACAGGATGAGAAATAGATGGCCACGCCAGGCACAACCCATGGTGTGAAAAATGGAAGACTGAAAAACTGGTTAGGGACAGCAAAGAATCAACTTGGAACACTAAATGGGAAGAGGTGCTTGACATCAACTGGCCGCAGGTCTTTACTGCCAAGTCAAGAGCCTGAACTTAATCTTAAAGAAACAAAGAGTCATTGGAGGTTGTAGGAAAGAGTTGGAGATATTTACTCAACAAACAACAGTTTTCTACATTCCTTGCTGTGAAAACTGAATGACTCTTGGAGGATGAGGCTGGAGGCTTGGCATGCTGCAGCTTTTTCCTAGCACGTGAGGCTCTGTGTCCGACCCTCAGCACCACAAACTGCTAACGATGGCAGTACTACTTATGTGCGAGGCTGTAGCATCTGTCAGGAGATGATCTGGAAGTACAAGTCCCACAGCCGAAGTTTCTGTCTTCCTGGTGAACTTGAACAAAACAAACTCGATGCCTCCCTATGCGTGAACTGTTTCTTCTAATACTCATGCTTGAGTTTTTAAGATATTGTCACATTATTTTCCCCGAGACAGAAATTAAAGTTATACTCCTTCTTTAATCCTTCCCTTTTGACCCCTAGGGCAGAGGCCTACGGTAATCCCGCCCCCGTCCTTTGTAGCGTCCCATCATATAACTCCACACATGACATCTGCCTTCCTTGTTTTTCTTCTTCAGGGCAGATCCTCACCCATGTTCCTCCCACCCTCACATAGGTACTTCCTTATCATATACACGTATCATATGAAATGTATGTGCATACATGATATATATACACATAAATATTTAATATATACACATATGCAATGTCTGCTGTTATTTTATATTTAATAAATTTGAATACGGTTTTGAAATTTGAATAAATGGAACTTTGCTTTAATTTTTATTCCCTCTTGGTTTTCATCACAATTTTGCCTTTAGAATTAATCCATATGCACAAAATAAATAATATTTCCTTCACCTGCTGTATAGTACCCCATAGAAAATAACCATTCAGTACTTATCTATTCTTCTGGGAGAAGGCATAGATAAGATTTTAATTGCCCATTATCACAAAATAATGCTAAAAAAGATATTTTTGCTTCTGGTTCCTTTCAACTTTTCTCCAGGACATGTGTTCAGAAATAGAATCGCAAAAGTATGGGGACAATATAATTTATTTTCCCAGAGGCTTTTGGGAAATGGAAGGGAACGCCATAAACAATGTTGCAGAACCTTGATTTCCCTCCTGCCCTGGAGTAGGGGGCCTCTTTGTCACCTTCCTCTTACAGAATGCTCATCCTTCATTTCATTACGATTCTCGAATTATTTCTGAATTAGCATCATTTCCTCTTCCTGCAATGACGACTCATAGCCCTGACACAACCCAGGCTTCTAAACTTCGTCCTTCTGACAAGGTTAACATCTGTACTATTCTTCATACCTGTGGCTTTGAGCTCCGGACAGACACCAGCTCATCACCTGTCGTTTTCTGACCCCCTTGCAGGAATTCTTTGTACATTCTAACATTAATCCAGATTTGGGAACGGCTGGATGTTTTTAAGAGTAAGTTTTAAGCATTGCAAACACCTTTCCTAGTCTGTCATCGGTCAGTCAATGGTAGAACACTTAGTTTACAGTTGCCTGGCTCATTGTCCGCTCTTTAAGTAAACAGATAAATGTAAACAGCAGATGATCAGTTCTCTTTTAAAATAATCAAAAAGACTGACTCCAGCTGACTCTCTAGCTTGTTGCATAGTGACTGTCTCTAATCAACGATAAGGTGAGCTGCATCAAGCCACTATTTTCCTTTATGCTGATGGTTCTTCAACTTCAGTGTGTGTCTATACCACGTGAAATCGAGCCCAGAATCTGCATCCTTAAATCATCTCTTCAGGGATGTGGATGCCCAAATTCAGGGACCACTGATACAGAAGTGGGGTTGGATATCAGATAGTGGAGTCTTCAGAAACGGTGACAGTCTCCAGCGGGCAATCACCAGGAGATCACCAGGCAACCCCTCACTTGCAGATCTACGTTCCCAGTCAGAAGACAAGCACCTGGATCAAAGGGCCAGCGCCTCCGGCTCTTCTGCTCATTTCCAGGTCCAAGCTGTCATTAGCACACCAGACAGGAGGAAAGGAGAGCGCTGCCAGTCAGCTGCTTCATCACCAGCAGCCTCTGGCCAGGAGCAAGCCTTCCATTTCACACTCCGTAGACAGTCCTCATTGTGCTTGACAGTTGACTTTTTAACCAAGTCTTGAGATGACTAAAAGATGAGATGTTTCCGTTTTAGGATGCCGTCATCAGCACACTGGAATTAAGTAGAGCACCAGGACTAGTTCATGCACTCTCAACATTTTTAAAGTAAAGAGTCGAACATACACTACCCCCAACTTTGTCGCGGATAGCAGTCTCTGCAAACAGTTCCTACAAAACCTCCAGTGTCCAGAGTAACCCATAGTGTCCCCTGTTTCAAATTCACATGATGCAAACAAAACGCACTGGCCAAACTGATGTCATTGCAATTTGCTTGGTGGCCAGCATTTAAATCACCAAGATTGCTGCTCCGTGTTTTAGGGTGTTATTCCGCAACCCCGTAGCCAAGAGCTGGGAAGGAACAAGCTCAGAAGAATGGTAGGTTAGCCAGCCGGATGTGCTGGGGGCTCTCCTAGCAGGCAACTAATTAGTATTCCGCAAGGTATCTGCATATTGCTCAAATAGACATTGTTTGTGTCTTCCCTCAGTGACAGGAGGAGATTGTTCCATAGAACACCTTACCTTTTAATATGCGGGGTTTGTTAGAGGGACGGCTCAATTCATATTTCCCTTGGTTTGATGGTAAGTGAACAGCAGTGGCAATATTAATCTGTAGTAACCTGTCAGTGAACTCTGCAGCTAATATGATGTAGTTATGATTTTACCATCAATCAGGACTGAACAGGCTCTGGGCAATCCTTACAGCACAGCCTCAAAAAATCTAATTGTGCAAAAGCTTCATTGGTTTCCAACATTTCTTTTTTATCTGTCACAGGCTTTAGGCCTGGTACACAACCTTTTATTATTGGCCTTATTGCATTAGCTTGTCGGACAGAGAAGACAAGACGAGGGCAGAGGGCCCCCCTGCATTCCATCATTTGTTTGCATGCAGGATTTTATTTGACAGTCCCGTATTGTTTTAGATGTAGATAAAAATTATTAGGACATATGGCATGATATGAACTTTTGAACTGCCAGTTGCCCATGCGTCCTCCAGGACTGGAGGCATTTACAAATTCGGCTCTACCTACGGAGAGAGATGCTGCCTGGACTAGCAAATAAGGTGTCCCCGGGGAATTGTAGTTTCCAGTCGACGCAATCTGCGTGTTCTCCTTGACCAGTTTTTATGCAGGGGAGGAGGAAAGTCATTGGGAGATGGAATATTAGCAGCTGAAATGATTTTTAGACAAAATGGAGGTTAGATGTCTGTGATATGATCATGGAGACATAGTCCACTTTCTTCCAGAAGCTGCACATTCAGGGTGAGGTGGATGGGGCCACATGGCCTCTGTCCATGTTCGTGTGCGGATCATGTCTCTCATGGGTGTCTACGAGACAGTTGGATTCAGCTCCAGTAACAGCATGTGCGTAAAACACAAATCCACATCAAAGTAGCCCCAGCCTCTTGAATCTACAGAGTGGAGCAGTAAGACTTCAAACATATAAAAGCATTTAGGAAGATGAACTATTAACTTTATCTATTGAGGCATTTTAATCTTTTGCATCTTAAATGCAATTGGGCTTTTGGAACTGGGAAATTGCCAATCAGCATGTGGGGTAAATGTTTCTATTTTAAAATGTGCATATTCAGAAATAACAGCTGGCCATAAAGTACATATTTATGTTTGTGATTTAATGTATCACAAACTTCATATTTTATTTCATTTAGCTTCACAAAGAGAGCATGCTATTTTTTTTTCAAGCATTATGTGAAGTGTACAGCAGCTTTGTGGCTCAAAAAACACATTTAGCCATAAATCAGATATGTGGACAATGCCTGAGATTTTCAACTTTGAAATGCCTTTTAATAAAAAAAAATTTAAGGATTATATCCACCTCTTACATTGTTCTAACTTGTTTAAAAATTCAATTGAAATTTCCCATTCATTAATCAGGAAAAATCTGCATAGAATTACAGCTACTGTCTTCTGAAGCACTGTGCCCCTGCTTCAAAGGAAACATATTGTGAATGAGAGCACACCAACTGCACAGCTGAGTATTAACTCTTCACGTGCCAGCACGGGCATTGTCCCCAGCCTAATAAAAATAGCTGCACAAAATGAGGAAATGGCTGGGGCATCCTGCAATAAGCGTGCAGGAACGCACTCTGGAACTACCGGGGCAGCCCCAGGAGAATGAGGAAAACAGGATGCTGGATTTGTTGTCCCAGTGGTTGTGGCTTTGAGAGTTCTCTGGCTACCTTGTCATCATTTGAGATTTTTTTTTTTTTTAAAGTAGTCTCTATAAGCATCTTTTCATATATTTACATTTAAACGACCTTGGTGACGCCCATCTGAAAGCGTTTTGGCTTTGTCAGGCCATGTGAAAATTGATGGCTCCTGATGTCAGTCTTCCGGACAGAGAGGCTGGCCACAGCACCAGTTGAGGTCTTTGCAGCCTAGAGACATGTTTGCGTTTGTCACAACAAGTTTAGTTCCAAAGTATGAGAGCTTAAGTGAGTATTGGATCTGTGTGCTACTATTCAGAAGCAAGCCATGACAGAGGACATGCATTTGTGAGCAGGTTCAAAGGCTGAAGATGAGTTGAGATCCTCAAACTGGGTAATTGCTGAATGGGAAGTCTGTTTAGACACTGCCCTAAATTCACACAAATGCACCTAGACAATTATTAGAATTAAAACAAAAACAACCAACTACAGCTGAGTGTGAGAGCACACACCAGTAACTCAGAGACTTGAGAGGCAAAGTAAGATCAGGGGTTCCAGGCCGGGCCAATCAGGGCTACTTAGTGAGTTTGAGGCCAACCTGGGCTATCTCTTGAGACCTGCTTTTTTTCTTTTCTTTTCTTTAAAGCAACCACAGAGACATAGGTATTGTAATAAAATGTGTGTATCAAATGAAGGAACAGTGAATGTTTTCTCCCAAGGTAAAAATTTTCATGCAACAGTAGATGAAAAATGTTAATTCAGCCAACATTTTTCCTGGTGAACTGGACAGGAGATAAATAAATTCATTTTATAGATTTTTCTGTTACTATAAACTGAAAATAAATGTCTTTCAACAGAAACAGTACCACAGAGGGAAGTGTGTGATGTGGTGATACACACCTAGAGCTCCAGTCACTTGGAAGGCCAAGGCAGGAAGATAGCTGAAGTCCAAGAGTTTGAAACCATTGTTGGCAACATAGCAAGACACTGTCTCTGAAGCAGAACACCGTGAAGAAAACGTTTATAGACGGGAAGTGAAGGGTTGAGATGCGACCCGGAGAAGGAGCCTTCGTCTACCATGTGCGAAGCCCTGGGTTTGACTCAAGAAATAGTCTCTCCCAAACAGGGCATTGGAAGGCATGGGAGCAGAGGAATTCCTTTTATACAAAGACTATCTGATCATCATAATAGGCAAAGATTAATGTAGAGTTATTGGGGAGGAAGATTATAAAGCCACATGCTAATTAGCTGAACATTTGAAACATAGATAAGAAATATTAACAGGCTCTAACATTCATCTACACATGTGTATGTATTTAAGAAAGGCTTTCTAATAAAGTATTTATTCAAGGCTAGCTTATGTACATATCATTTTGGTGAATTTTGGCACCCTGGAGAATATTTTCTAGGTCCCACAGAATGTAATTAAATTTATGCAGTTTATGTTTTTAAGTTATGCTAACATTTGTAAACTATAAAGAGCAATAATTACTCCAGGATTGCTGAGCTGAGGACAGACAGAACTAAGAAGTAATGTAAAAACAATAATGAAAAAATGTGTTGGAGTTCAGCAGCCAGCAAGAGCAAAACACTCTAGCTGCAGCTGGCCAGAGCACAATAAAATTGATACAAATACAAAGATTAATTACAAAATGATTAAAATGTCAAGTAATATATGAATTACATGGTTGGATTATTTAGGCTCCCCTGGTTATCTTCACAGCCAGAAATGAGTAGAACTGAAAAAAAGTCTCCAAATACATTTACTTGTGTTCCTCTTTGAATAACTTTACAGTATCTATATAAAAAGTGAAATGGATGCTATGGGCCAAATGAAGTTGGCTCTAGTGTGTGAAGCTGATATTTAGTAAGACAAATCGGCTGAGGCTTAACAATTTCATAGGGTTTGTCTATTATTGTACATGTGCAATATAGGCAATTTAGGCTAGTTCCTGAAGTCCAGTGATATGCACAGATCCTGTCTCAGTTCAGACATCTCCATTTCTGCTTTCGTCTCTCCTAGCTTCACAGAGGGTTTGTCCCCACCAGATGGGAGGCTAGTTCCCCCTAACAATGCTAAAGCCATAGTTCAGAACTCAGAAAGGAGAGACCCTAGGGTTCTCACGAGCCTTCTAAAAATCCCCATGACCTTAAGTATTCTGGGCATCTGGTCACCCTCCAGGAAAGCCACACTCAACACAAGCTAGCTGTCCATGTACAGAAGGACATCCCACCGGAATTCACTTTGATTTAACATCTGTTTCTTCTTTGAAAGATCTCCTAAATCTTGTTTCTTCACACACACTCCCATTCTAACAGGAACGAGAAAATACTCAGAAAACCCAGAGAATGATTATCCGAAATCCAATAGTTGTTAAATTGAGGGTAAGGTAGGTGGGAGTTCATGCCAAGCCCCTTAAGCGTTATAAACAAGCTGATAGCTCCTCAATGACCATTGCTATGATTGCTCTCAGTCTGACGTGAGTGACCTACTGCCCACCAGAGCCCATCTTCCCATTCCTCATCTAGTCAGAGAAGTGGGTACTTAGTAACCATGCAGGGTGCCAGTAGGTGAACCCTGGTGAGTCCTTCTCACAAACATCTGTTCTGCGCTTCCCAAACAAGCATCTAGCACAGTGCATTTCCCTGAGTCCCAGCTCTCAGGCTGAAGGACATGGCACCCTGTGAGTGAACTGTGGCATGTACAGGGTGAGGCCAGTGATCTCTATGCACACTCTCCCATTCTCATATCTGAGGGAGTTCTCCAGCTCAACCTTTCAAAGACTCGGGAAGTCTTTGAATCAGAGTTCATAACCAGAATACCCTTGTGCCCCAGAAAAAATGAAATATGTTACAGAGTCTTTGCTGGTTTGTTTTTTGTAGACTGTCCACATCAAGTAGCTATTTAAAGATATACAATTGCCTCACTGTGTATGCTAATCTTTCCCATCTCCTTCAAAACAGGTCAAAATCACCCTGCTTTCCATCCAGGCGGCCCTCCTCTTACATGGTCCCTATGGTTAACCTCTAGAGGAAACTCACTCAGTGAGCTCATCCATCTATTATTTGCAATTTTAGCTTTTTTCTTCCCAGTCCTTGTTACTGGATATTTCTCAGCTGCAGCAATGGCACTCTATGCTACAAGTTTTTGTGGCATTAAAAAATATAGGACTTAACCAGTCTGCACCGTGCAGGGTCCCCAGAACAAATCCCTATTCTGCATTGGAGGGATGCGGCAATGGAACCAAGAGAATTTGCGGAGTAATTTGCTGTACCGAGGCTGCAGCTGGCAGGGACTGCAGAGGGAGCCAGCAGATGTTTGTTTGCTAATGGTAGCTTTCTGGAGTAGTGACAGCCCAATGCCCCAACTATCCATTAGCCATTCTGTCCAGCTTAATCAAAAAGGATAGGCGATATTAGGCTCTGCACCATTGGTAATGTCACCTGGGCTCCCCGGCCACCACTCATTGCAATGTTCTGTTTTTTGTGGTTAAACATGGAGTGATAACGTATGAAGTTTCAGGTTTGTTGAAGTAGAAAAAGGAAGAAAGACTTAGATGCAGGATTTGATGAACATTTTGTTATTAGGGGTCAAATTTCACACACACACACACACACAGATACATACTCATACATACACTCACACACAGAGACAGACGTACATTCACACTCACACATACTAACTCACACATACATTCACACAACACTCAATGCACTCACACACACATACATACCCACTTACGCTAGCACACACACAAACAAATACAGACACACACTCATACACACATGCACATACACTTGCACACAGAAACATACATATTCACACATACTGATAGACACACACGTACATGCATATACATATTCACACATAGTCACACTAACTCACACACTCACAGACCACACACACATGCATACATACAGCCTGTATACTTCACCATGGACTTTGTGGTTAAAAAATAAAATGGCCCAAACGATGGTAGGAAGAACATGTAGGATTTCCTTTGTTATCACAGTGTACCAAAACTCTCTATAAAAGACTATAAACTTGTAACAACATATAAGACTGAAGAAAACAGGTCCTTCTGGTCTTGTCTAGCTGTCTGTCTGGTCTGTCTTGTCACCCTCCTGGGAGAATCCAAGGCTCCAGGGATCACACTGCCGTCCCTGCTTTGAGAGCCCCTGACAACAGAGTACTCCGCAAGCTTGCTGTAAGCCATGGGATCTCCTTTCATTCTGTTCCCTCACCTGGAACTCATCTACGAGACTAAGGTTTTATCTATGAAGAGTAATTTTGGCAGCATACGTTTTCTGAAGTTTACTAGAGCAAGGTTAAGAGTGAAGTCCATGAGGGGACAATCATACCGTATGAAATAACTACAGCAAAAGATTAGTATAGACATTGGGAGATAGGGCCATGGGGGATATTTAACGTAGAAAAGATGAACAGCAGTCTAAAGAGTGACTGGCCAGCTTAAACTCTTAGTGGGAGTCAGACAAAAGAGGGAAGGAGAGACGTGAAGGTAAGGGACAGTCAGGTCATTGGTGATCAGTGGGCAGACTGAATTCCTGCATGCAAATTAGCTAGAAGTTAGGGGATGCTGGAAGTGTGAACTATGGCAGTTTCTGTGGGAGTGCTGCGGATACTAAATAAGAGGGAGACACTGATGGGTTGGAGAATCCAGTCTCCCCAACGACTGGATGGATTTGGTGAAGGGCAGTGAGCCAGGGGAAAGAAAGGTCAGTGGCAACTGAGTTTAAAATGTCAGGAACTGGGTGTCATTAAACAAAATAGACCATCAAAAAAGGAAGTGATTTGGAGACACCGCTGAGCACCTCAGCATGTCAGGCGCATTTCATGCACCATTTCATCTTATGCTCACAATTTTTATTGGTAGCTATATCATTCTCACTTTATTTCTGAGGAATCTGGGACTCAGATAATAACCAATTTGGCCAAAGTCACACAGGCAGCAAGTGACACAGAGATTTGAACTCAGCTCAGGCTGGCTCCAAAGCCTATACCCATCTAATGGTCACCCATGTGTGTTTTGAAGAATTCCAGAGATCCTCAGAGCCTCAGAGCATCTGGCTGAAGATGCCCTTCTGTGAAGGAATTCTGCTGCCGGCAAAGTCAGACATTCTCTCCCATCTCAACAAAGAGAAAAGCTTGCTTTCAGACATGCAAATAAGGAGCAAATGAAGGTGTCCATATGTGAAAGGTGAAAGACTGACCTGGAGATGAAGAGACAGCCCAAGAGCATGTGTGTAGAGGAGGTCAGCAAAGGAGACTGTCTTTCCCTGCTGGTATCAGCTTCCCAATGCTAGTAGCCGCATTCCAGTAGGTCTAATATCAACCAACTGATCAGTCAACTGGCATGCACTGAAATGGCTGAAAGTTCTGCATTATGCTGCAGCTAGCTCTGCTGCATTTTCATGCATATACGCACCTCCCTTGGTTACCCAACTTATCAAGAATAAACTCGTAGCTGCTGTGGTAGCACGCTCCTATTGTTGCAGCATTGGGGAGGCCGAGACAGGAAGGTGGATGGGATTACAGATGCAGCCAGCCTGGACTACGGGAGAGACCCTGTCTCCATAAACAACCAAGAATAAACTTGAATCCGTTTCAGTTTCGTTTGTTCTTGTATTTCATGTTTTTATTGATTGATAAAGTAAAGTTGTTTTCATGAAAAGCAAGTTGAGTTGCTGAGGAGTAGGTCAGGTCCTTTGGTCTTCCAATGAGACATGGATGAGGCCAGGGAAAGAATACAGATGTATAAACACTGGTGGATCCTGGTTCAGGTTCTCCTACAAGTGCCTTTAAATGTGTACATGTCTAAGAAGCTGTAACTAGAAGTTATGTATGAGAAATTATAGATAGAACTACCCGAGGAGGGTGGCTTGGATTCCAAGATCTTGGCCCTGCTTCAAAAGTGTGAGAATTTAATCTATAGTTTTAAGTTTGTATGCATTACTTTCTGTGATTCGTAGCTCTAAATGACTTCTTTATTAAGCTGTAGCCACCAATCTTGATCAGGTGAGGTAAGAATGGACCCGCCATGTACTTTATTTCATGAACAGAAAAGAAATGTTTTTAACCAGTTTAAACATAAGTCAATCAGTTTGATCAAGTCCATTAGAAAATTTGGCAGCAAACACACAAACACTGGAGCTCCCCATAACTCCTAAATACTGCAGAGGGGACAGAAAGTGAGAGTTTACGTTTTGAATGACTTAATGATGATGTCCATTTGTAAAATCATGTGGAAAGAGATCTTCTCTTGCCTGAAATAGATGTTAGTTCAGTTATTACTAACAGGCACCCTTCTGTCTGTCCTCACAATGACATAAACCACGGTTCTCAGCTTGCAGGGGACGGAATGGGGTGAAGGCATTTCTAGCTGTGTGTTCAAGGTCGGAATTTGTTTTTCTACCAATAGAAATGTGAGGGGCTGGAGTAGGTAGAAGTGGCCACTGTGCCTTCTCAACAGCTGGGGGCCATGACCCAAATGCTCTGAGTACTGGGCTTCACGGCCTGGGTCTCTAATCGGCACTACAGCCAGGGGTGCCCTTTCTCTTTGTGCATCGCATGTGGAGGGGGGCATGCTGTGTGTGCGCATGCGTGCAGATGCGTGCGTGATGCGCACAGTCACCTGCTTCCCTCCTCTCGTTGCCATGGGTTACAGAGCCCAGAGCAGAATTGTGCGGCCAAGCACTCACTCGGGGTAGAAATAACAGCATCAGAGTCTGGGAAAAAAAGAAATTAGAAATAGGAAATGGGGAAACCATGACAAAGAGCAAAACATCAACGTTTCAAGGCAGCCTGATTGTGGGCAGGAAAGCCGGGCAGCCCGAAGGGAGAGGCTCTTCATAAATCTCGCTTTCACTAGACACGCTGGTCTAAACAGAGATGATGAGAAAAGAACAAAAACACACATGTCCAGAGCAAAGCTGCCTCTCCACCTTCCAGGACCTTAGATGGGGGTCTAGCTCGGGGAAAAATAAACAGCCTTGTTAAGAGTTAAGTCAACATCTGTCAGGGAGCTGGTGATCTGCAGGGCATCATGGTGTACCAGGCACTGAGGGGAGAGACACCACCAACAGGAAGGAGGCTGTGACCTTGAGGAGGTCACCATTTTAATTAGGCATCTCAAGTCAGGCTTGGTGCGCACCCTGCACCCAAATACTCATTACTCCTCCTATCTGATGGTCCATCAGTGAAAAGCCTGGTCTCCCTCCTCCCACCCACGGCATCTGTCTGTCTTACGGGAGCTCTGATAGCAGTGCAGAAGCAGAGAGGCATTTTCAACTAATCCAGTCCCCTGTTACTACAGACTTAAAAAAGCGAAACAGGCTCAGATGGGTTTCTTGCCCAGTGAAAACTAGGGAAGAAGGTCCCAATGGTGCCATCACGCTAACTCACTTCAGGCTCCTTTTGGAAGTGACACCCCACCACTCTTCAGACGGAGCTACTCAGAAAATGAGTAACTAAGGCAGCAGCTTCTCACACGAGGCCACACACAGCCTCTGAATGCTGCTTGCCACGGAGGCCAGCAGGACATTGGAAGACATTGGAGAGGATGTAACTGTTGGGTACTGTCTAGAAGTTCCTCCTCCTCCTCCTCCTCCTCTTTCTTTCCTCTCCTCCTCTTCCTTTCTCCTCTTCTCTTCTCTTCTCTCCTCCCTCCCCCCCCTCTCATACTAGGGATTAAACCCAAGTTTCAATCATTCTAGACAAATTACCACTGAGCTACATCCCTGGCCCTCTTTTAACTTTTCATCTTGAAATATGACCTCACTAAATTGACCAGGCTGGCCTTGAACTTTCTCTAGCTCAGGCTAGTCTTAAACCCTTGATCTCCCTGCCTCAGCCTCCTCCTGAATCACTAGGATTACAGGTCTTTGTTATCAGGCTTGATTTCTATGAGCTTTTATAATTCAAATCACCACAAGTAGTGGACTTCAAAAGGAGTAACTCCTTGCTTCTTTGGCCAACCCACGAAAGGGGTTAAATGCAGATTACACTGCACTCCTCCATTCTCTCCCTAGCTGGGGTGGGGGGGAGGGGGGGACCTTGCTCAATGGCTATCCCCTGCTGTGGGCAGGAATTTCGCCAGGTGGTGGTGGCTGTGGCATGCCTTTAATCCCAGCACTCAGGAGGCAGAGGCAGGTGAATCTCTGAGTTTGAGGCCACCCTGGGCTACAGAGTGAGTTCCAGGAAAGGCGCCAAAGCTACACAGAGAAACCCTGTCTTGAAAAAAAAAACATTAAAAAAAAAAAAAAAGAAAAAGAAGAAAAGAAAACAAATGTCTCCCTGCCACTGCCTGTCTCCACAGCAGTCACGCTGTCCCCACTGCTGACATCTGCGGCGCAGTCCTTGTTCCTATTGTGACTTTCAGCGTATTTTGCCACCTCCAGAGTCTAGACTGTCACTTTAGGACCCAGGGGAAATGGGCTCACCCTCACATTTCCGGCAGTGGTGAAAACATACTGTCTGTCCGTACCAGTGCAACAGAGACACTAACCGTGCTCACCCTCAGGGCTCTCCTTAGGAACCCTAGCGTCAGGGAGGGTGCGGCAAGCTGGTCCACTTTTATCTTCCCCTGGGGAAGACGTAGGCAGAGCGCACGGGCCGCGGTGATGACGTCTACAGCCCAGTCACCGTGTTCCTGTGAACCTGAGCGAGGAAGCGAGCGGCAGCCCAGACAATGGGAGCACAGAGAGCGTAGGTTGTAGAGCGTAGGTTGGCGCTGCAATGCAATCTGTCCCAGGAAACAGGTGTTCACACTCACACACCATCAGAAGCACCACAGTCATTCCAAACGCTTTACAGAGGGCTTCTCCCGGCTACAGAAATTAATCCAGGGCCCAAATCCTGCTGTTGTTAATGGCTAGATGGCCTTGAGATAGATCTCAGCTGAGCCCTTTGATCTCACAGAGCCCTCTGGGGCTGCATATTTCTTTCATAATCAAAGTCCAGAGATTCTTTGTCTTTCTCGGGGGCCATGCACGCTCTCTGAGGTTTTCAAAGAGTGCCCCCCTTCTCCCTTTCTTCCCACCCACTTTCTCTACATTGCTCCTTGGTGTACCTTTTACTTCAGATTCTCACACTGAAGTGATCACTGTTTAGAGTGCCGGGGGACTCAAAACTCCCCGTAAGAAATTCTCAGAGAACACCTGCCATATGCCGACGCGGCCCCGGACATAGGTGCAAAGGTGGCCCGTGACTGCCAGCCTCAGCACGCCCATCTGCGGAGTTGAAGGGATGTGAACTCCAACTGAGAAAGAGGAGAGCTGGGACCAGGCAAACAAAGGGACATCACCAAGTTCCTGAGTCCTTAAGGGACACAGCAGGGGGAGGGACCAACAGGAGTGGGGTGAGTGGAGAGTAGGAAGGAAGGATGGTGACAGAGGGAATGAGAGGAGGTTGACAGAGAGCAGGCCGTGGAAGAAGTGTGTTCATCTTCCAAACCTCATCAAAGATTGGAGTCCATGCTTTGGGTAAAGGAAACTGTTATTAAGCAGGAGATAGTCTAACCAGATAACCAGATTATATCATAAAAATATGGATACCATAGAAGCCTGGGATGGAAGAGTTAGCAGGGAGACCAGACAGGGAAAAAATGGGCAAGAATAATCATGGACTTGAGTAGGGTAGTATCTATGGAGGTGGGAAAACCACGAAAGGTAGGGCTTATTGATAAGCAGAGCTAACTTGTGGTAGCTATGTGCCCCGTGGGTGGGCATAGCATGGAAAGCAGTGGATTTCATTAATTACGGAACAAAAACAGTCACCTTGGGTGTCCGTCACTGTCTGTCCTGATCAAAGCCCAGTTGAAGGACGGGAACTTGGGTTCACCGGTACAACCTACTGCTCACAGTTGGTTGAACTAGAGCCGAGCCCTTGACCCAAAGACAGCTGCCCAGCAACCAGTGACAATACTTAGCCCGTGGCTGGGATCTGGCCCAGTTGAGCGTGCTCACTTGGGAAATGAGCTATGAACAGGCAGCGAGAAGAAACCAGCTGGCAATAAGGCCAAAGTTTCCCGAGGTTGCTGTGGGAAGAGGATGCACGTGAAAGTGCAAGAGGAAGCAGTAGAAACCAGACTGCAGAGAGGTGATGAAAATAAACAGATGAGCCAACAGAGGGCAGCTCTGTGGCTCCTGAGAGCAAGACAGTGTAGGCAGCTTCTAGAACTGTCTGTAGCTTTGAGCATTTTCCACTCCCAATGCTGATCCACAAACATCTTTGCCATAAATCACACGTATAACTTAAGAGGCCCTATCAATCGCAATCACAACCAAGGAACGTAACTGCAGTACCTGGCACTTTGCACAGTGACTCTGTGCTTATCTCTGCCAGCTGCCCTGCCCACTGTGCTCCAGAGAAGTCTGCCTGTGCTGGGCTCCTCATGAGGAGCGCTGCCACCTCTAATGACTTACCAAGAGCCACCTTGGTCACACTCAGTAGGTACATCAGAATTGAAAAGAACGTAAAGCTTCATTCCAGGGATTCTGCTCCGTGGCAGAATTTGAAACCCATGACATGTTTCAGTGGGTTGAAAATGCCTTTGAATATGTGCACCCATCTCCAGAGCCATGATTAATTACTGGCTGTTGCTGCTGGTTATGCCTGCGGCTCTCAGCAAGAAAATGAGCAGAGAAGCATGTGAGTCTTTACACCCTGACAACTAGCCAGAAAGAAAGAAAAGTGGGGAAGGAGAAAGAAGGGAAGAACGGAAGAAGGGTGGGAGGGAGGAGGAGAACGGAGGAGGGAGGGCTGGTGTGGGTGAGGGTCTGGGTGTCGGCTGTAACCAGGACTCTGTTTTCTAGCCGTTGTCTGAGTGAGTCCCCGCTGCAGGCAGGTGAGCTGTGTGCTGCCTCTTCTGCACAGGAAGTTCTCTCCTCATCATGCTCCATGCACATTTCTGAATTAGTTCCAGCTAGTTAGTGTCACTGCAGGGTAATTTAGACTGCCATTGTTTGAGTATTCAACGTACTCTTCGATGATGGATTCCCAGAAAAGGCAAAATCCATTATTTACACACGGTAGGAAAATAAACGCTTTCCCCAGCCCAAGTCCGGAGGATCGGCTTTTCATTTTAGACAGTTGGATATTTCGCATTCAAGCGGCTTTGTCAACTCCTTTAATCAATGTCCTTTGGAAAAACAAATTTAGCAATTCAGCTCCTGGATTCAGTAGGGGTGAGATGTAACCAAGGGTATTAGCTATCAGTGGTTCATGGTCTGTTAGCCAGCACGGGCTTGCAATAAAGCATGGCTAACGACAGCCGAGCCTGGAAGTAGTGCCATGCGTCCCGGCGAAAGCACAGAACCCCTCCGGGTCTGAAAGGTGCGTGTCGGACAGGTAAGGGGAAAGGCGTTTCTTTCCAGCTGCAGGAAAACCACTCTAGGCCAGATGAGGTGGTGAAAGCCTGCACTCACAGCACTCCAGAAGCAAAGGCAGGAGAATAGTGAGTTCAAGGCCAGCCTGGACTACATAGTGAGAGCATTTCTCAAAGACAAAAGAAATCAATCCACTCTTCCCAGTAGATGGAAGTTCTCATAGCACAGACTTAGTCATTTTCAGGCCAGCACAGGAGGCTGCCCATGCTCTCAGAGCTGGATTTAGACACACTAAGGTTCCTGAGAATCCCAAAGACAGAAGACTCTATCAGAGTATCACGGGGGCCTGTGGACCTGTTTGGGGAAGGGAAGGAAACCTGTATACTACAGCAAGAACTGGGCCAGTACTACCTTAGCAACCAGGGAGAATCATCCATCGGCAGAATAGGGAGGGAGATAAAAGAGTGTATCAAACTAAGTTACTGAAAGGATTCCCTGCCACAGAAGAAAGGAGTCAAGACCCATCTTCCTGGGGAAAGCAATGAAAAAGAGAAGTCCACGAGGACTTCCCAGAGCTTTTAACAGGCTGATAAGTCTGTATGAGTTGAGAGGAGTCTCTCCAACTTCCTTCCTGGAAGGCCTGTGGGACCTCTGGATGAGCAGCAAGGGTCCCTGGAGACTGCACTGTGGAAAAGCCAGGAAAGGGCAGCCCATTTCCTGCAGTCGGCTTTGAGTTAGCCGAGGGCATCCCTTTGCCCACTCTCTGTGCCCCTGGGGAAACTGCCTTCATTCTGAATTCTCCTCTGCCCTGCTCCATCCTGCTTTCAAACTGTCTCTTTGCAGCCACCCTTTAGCACTGACATTCCTTAGTTTTCCCAGCTAGGACACTGGCTCCATCATAGACCCAGTTCTCCTTGGTTGCCCATTGCGCAAACTGTCACCCTGATTATTTGAAGGCCAGAGTTCTGAGTGTGTGTGTGTAAGGGGAGGGGGGGGGTTCTTCTAGCCACCCATGCCAGCACCTCAATAGGATGTGATTTTGATGGTCCAGGATGCCAGGGCTTACTGGCTTCAAGAGGCTTCAGGGAAAGGAGCAGGGCCAGCATGGCTTCCTTCCCCTGTATATTCTCCCTCCCACAGCCTGTGGCCTTCTCCACTTCCAGGCCTGGCCAGTCCTTTGCAGCTGGTTTTACGCACAGCCACCCCAGAGAGGATGTTGGCCTTTCCAGCAATGCCCCGCCCCTGCCGTCCTGATGCTTGGGCTCCAAGCTCCTCTTCCCTCGTCGCCTCCCTGGGGACTTTCCTTCTTAGCACAGTCTCGACACCTGTATCTTTACATAAATGAGATTCTAGACCAGAGTCCGTCTACCTCTCGGAAGACATGTATTTTCAGTATGAGGGGATTAAGGAATGGACTGAACGGCCTTGGGAAGGGAGGTAGAGAAAATTGCCTTTCAGATGTTGGTCCTGCCTCAGATTTTAAGCAGAAGAGCAAATGAAGGAGGTACCAAAAAATCTTGGGTCAGGGCAGCTCCTAGGTGGCTAAGCAGGTCTTACACTTTAGAAATTTGCACCTGAAACCACCCACTGGGTACTGCAGTTATGATTTACCAGTCAAATTTTTATTTCAGGTTTTGTATTTTATTTCTTATACTAGAAAATGGCATCATCATCATCATCATCATCATCGCTATTATAAGACTTTGCAACATGGGAAAGAAAACCAAAAAAAGTGACCTAAAGGGCCAACCACACACTTTCTCTCTTCATGTTGATGGACTGGTCATTTATTCAGGCTTAGGTGTCCAGCTCCAACTGAAAGTGAGAGAGATGGCTGGTGGATGTGGGAGGAGCATCCTGGGCCCTCTCCCCGAGGCACCAGAGAGCCAGGAGCCATTTGGTGAGGATGGCAATTGCCGCTGAGCCAAAGGCAGCCTGCACAAGCATGGCTGTGTCAGAGGACACTCACCCTTCTGGAAAGCTGTAAGAAGGCTGGGGCTTTTGCTCACAAAGTGATACGTCTCTTTGAACACCTTGGCCTGGCATCCGGATGTAGTGCTGCCCACAGGGGCAGCCCATGAGGAGCAGGCAGCGTCTTCACAGCGAGTGCTGTAAGCAAACCCCATTACCCTTGGAATCCAGCTGTAGCCGAATTACAAAGCTGGGGTCCACTGGCTATCTTTGTCTTTCCAGTTCTCATTACCTCTTCACCGAGGCCTTTTTGGACCACTCCACATAAAATTGCACTCTACACACACACATATACAACATACTCTCTCTCTCTCTCTTTCTCTCTCTCTCTCTCTCTCACACACACACACACACACACACACACTCATACCTCTTCTTTCTTCTGTGTTACTTACCTCTTGTATTATCTTCTGAGTTAACTACCCTTATTTTTTGTTTTCTATCCTGTCTCCTCAACTTATCTCCAGGAATGAAAAGCCATGGCAGCAGTGGTTTTTACATGGCTTGTTCCTTGCTATTTTGCCAATGCCTAGCAGCTAGTAAATGCTCACCTAAACTATATTGACAGAATGAATAAATCCATTCAAATGGTCAATCACCTGGAAGTGGGTATGCCCTCTTAAAATATGAATCTTTGATTCTACACTTTCTGACATAAATCTTGTTCATATTTTCTGATATGTAAGATGCCCAGAAGTATGGGATTGTCAATATCCGTATTTTAAACTAAGTAAGTTTTGGTGGCTAGAAATAACTATTTCAAAGTCATTGAAGATCTTTTCCTTTTGCATGGATCATAAGTCATGCAAGTGAAGACTTTTGTATGGGGGGTGTCGTGAGCATTGTGCACTCGTGTGTGCTGGTACTTGTGCACAAACATGTAGAGGTCTGCATTCGGTGTCAAGTGGCTTCCTTGATCACTCCCCACTTTATTTATGGAGACAGACTCTCTTCCTGAACTCAGAGCTCACCAGTTCTAACCAGTTAGCTGCTGAAGGAATGCCCAGCCTCTGCCTCTCAAGTTCTGAGATGCAAGCTGGTGACTGGGCTCCCAGCTTTCATGTAGATTCTGGGCATCTGAATTCTGGTCCTGGCATTTGCGCATCAGGTGCTTCATCCACTGAGCCAACTTCAAATCCACACACACATCTGAAGTTCTGTCCGTGCATCAGAATCTTATTTAATCTTGAATGCGAAGTATTTGCCTGTGTTTTTAACATCACCTAGTCAACTAGGTGTCTAATGTCATTTCGGTAGCTAGCAAACCGAGGGGGACAGGTGAGGTTCATTGGGGTTCCAGCAACACAGCTGGAAGAGACGCACTTCAACTCCAGAATTCCTTCAGCGGCGATGTCTCCGCTCACAGAAACGTGCTGCAGAGTTACCATTAGTGCATGTCTAATAAATAATTTTCACAATTGAGAGCGACTTCCAGTGGAAAGTCCAGGGAAAAGACCCTAGGGATATTTACAAGAACCCACAGCCCTTAAAACATCCATTTTGAGATAGAAGCCTATTTTAAATTGTATGAAGCATTTCTAATTAACTTTTATCACCAACTCAATAATTAGAATCCTATACCACCCAGAAACCTTTTAACCTTTCCTTTGTAAGACAGAACTGAAAGGACTTTGGCCATAATCTGCTGAAGCCTCTTGCCTGGACATGAGAAATGTAAGGTAATCAACAGTCACATAAAGACCCAGGAGAGTTAGCGGCAAAGCGGCGCAATGGCACATTACCGACTCCAGGTACTCACTCAAATGCATTTCACCTTCTCTCACTTCAGAGCAGCTACTTCAAATCACATTGCTTTTCATGAGAAGGCAGTTTTTCCAACATATTGTGGACCTACAGATAGTTAAGTGTTTGACGATGTAAAATTCCCCCCGGGGGCGAGGAGTTAGAAAGATAAACCCATGTTTCATCCAACCCTGTCAGCAATGACTCTGTGCCCAGCTGTGTAGCCAGAGCAGGCCTTGTCCTTGAATCTGTACAGAGCAGAATGTGGCCTTGGACACTGAAGGGTCTCATGGGAAGTCTTGGTCAGAGGAACTGGGAACTGGGGCTAAGCAATGCATTTGGCCATTTCCTGTAATGCCTCCAACACCCAGCTCAGAGTTGGTTGGACTGAATCCTTTATACTGAAAGCCAGTGTGGTGCAGATTCTGATGTTAGGAGACATCATATGAACTGCCATTTCTTTACTTAATCCCTGTCCTTGCGACCTTCTTAAATGAAAACTGTTATGCTGGAGGATAAGTAGTCCTATCATTCGAGCAATAACCTAGCAGGCTGCAGAGTTTAATAAATTTGTGATGATGGCGATGATGATGATGATGATGATGACGATGATGCTCTGTGCCATCTTCCTGCAGAGACAATCACATTGTTTTCCATGAGAAAGGGTAGTACGAAGTCTTCCTGTGGAGGTGGAACAATTCTGTATCTTGATCACGGAGTTGGTGCATGTAACATGCAACGACATTGCATGGAACTGTGTATACATAAAAGCGAGGGCACACAAAGCAGGTGGGATCGAAATAAATCCCATGAATTGGATGCATATTGGTTTCCTGGTTGGACAGTATATTACAGTCTTGTGAAATGTCACTATTGGGAGAAACCAACTAATGCCAAGACTTATTTATGCTATTCCACAGCTTCCTGTGAACCTAAAATTATGTTTAAAATAAACATCTAAAAGAAACTCAGGATTTTTCATTTTTTTGAAACCTCCAAGAGAGGTCATTAAAGATGTTTTGAAATGTTTTCTCTGTTATTGAAAAAATCCATTGGATAAAATCCTCAGATCTTCCTAAAGATTACTACCATTAAAATACATAGCTTTTTTACCAGTCAATGTGGTCGTAAAGTCTGAGACATATTATGTTTATGGTTTACCTTTTATGCCACTCATTTAAAAATATTACACTTTGAAGTGTATATTATCTCTCCTGAAATGTAAAATATTCATCATCAGTAGCAGACAAGTTTTAAAATTATAATAAAATCAGAGTGGCCATTACTTTATAAATGTAAGCTGCAGGAAGAAACTAGAGAAAACAGGTTTAAGGCTTCAACATGTTCTTAATAAAAATATAGGTACACGCTTCATCTCCAAAATAGCACATTTTAAGTATACGTTCTGAGAATTCGTAGAAAAAAATGGTAATGCTTTATTTTTCATTTACTTCCCTGGCAGACTCGGAATGAAGGGACTAATTTGGATTTGGCCACTAGGTGGCACTGTTGGTGGCGTCACGGGCGAGACGGAGGGGGAGGGGAAATTGAAAGCAATCTTCAGGGACTTTTTTTTTTTTTTTTTTTTTTTTTTTTGAGAGAGAGTTTGCTTTAAGAAAAAAAAGAGAGAGAGAAGAAGAAGGGAAGAGGGGAAGAAAGACATCCTCTCGGTTACATCCATTATCCCTCTCTTACCCCAGAGGGATGACGTGGAAAGGAACGCTTTAGGCAGCCCCTTGTCACCACCGCTCAGACCACAGTAGGATGTGGTGATGGTGCATCCTTTGGAGCTATGTGACACCCAACAAAAAGGCCTATGAAAGACAAGTTCAATATCCCCCAGCCACAGGGCCGGAAAGCAGAGCATGGTTCTCGCCTTCCCCAGGCTGCTGGCTGCTGGCGCAGAAGCGATGAGATGCATAACGTGGGGCCCAGGCCAGGGGCGAGGAGCTAGAAGATCGCGGACAGGGCAGTAAACAAGATTCCTGCATGTCCTTGAAGTCCAGTTTAGTTCTGCTGGTGGCTCTAAGAAAGGGGAACCCTTTCAAAGCCGGTGGCCAGCCCATCCAGGACAAAGAGACTGAACTGGTGTAGTCGCCAGATGTGTGCGGCTGAGGGTCTGTGGGCATGGTGCCTGGTTCCATCCAGCCCGGGATTTCTGGGTCCAACCTGCTCCACAGGCCCGTGACATATCAAGGAGGTCTCTGGTTACAGCTGCTATTCTTCCACTCTCCTGGGCGAGGGAGGGGGAGAGACAGTTCTAGAAAACCCACGAGTTGGCATGGGAGATCAGTAGGAGCGGAGAACCTGAACTGGGCTTAAAAAACTCTCATGATCACATGGAGAACCGTTTTAAGCAGAGGGATGGATTGAAACCCACAAACCTCAAACTTCCTGCTTGAAAATACCCCTCGCTAATTAGTGGTGTACAGGGTTGCATTAGATGAGCATGTCTATGCTGTGCTGTTCATTCTTGGCCCAGGGTTAGTGATTTTAAAATGAGGGGGAAGTTAGCAACTGACTACATGCCAGGTGTTTAGCACCTTCTGCGTATTAGCCCACTGTGGTGGTATGAGTGGGAATACCACGCCCACACTGGCTCCAATGCTCCAATGCTTGGTTCCCAGTTAGCGGAACTGTTTGGGAAGGATTCAGAGGTGTGGCTCTTCTGGAGTAGGTGTGTCCATGTTGAAGGAGATGTGTCTCTGGGCTTTGAGGTTTCAAAAGCCTACTCAGTCCCTGTCTGGTTCTCTCTCTCTCTCCCTCCCCCACACCCCTGCTCACTCCTTGTGCACCAGGATGCAGCTCTCAGCAACTTCTCCAGCACCGTACCTGCCTCCATATTCTCCACCGTAATGACGACGGGTTAGCTCTCTGAAGCTGTAAGCAAGCCCCCAGCTAAGTATTTTCTCCTGTAAGAATTGCCTTGGTCATGGTGTCTCTTCACAGCCACAGAACAGTAACTAAGACACCCACCAAGTCCTCAGACAAACCTACAAGCAGGTACTAAGTATTGTTACTCCCACCATAGAAGAGAAAAATGTCAGAGAGCCTCAGGATCTTGTCAATAGTTACAGGGCTGTCCCCAGCCCCCCCCCCCCCACACACACACACACACCCACACACACCCATCTCTGAGCTGCAAAGATTAGGACCAAACCTCAAGCTCTGTCCAGGTAATCCAGCTGCCCTTTTGAATCTGCCATCCTGTGTCTCATGAACTGACTGTCTATCCAGCTTCAGATGTTAACTCCCCAGACCCAGGAAATGTTTCACAACATGCCTTGTCTACCTGCTGCACCACAACCAGGCACTACACCAAAGACACACGCACACCGGAATGGGAGGTCTTTGCTGACTTTGCCTTTTGTGGCAGCTCCAGCCACGACTGCATCCAAACCATGAGACATCTCTCTGGATGAGCTTCTCATATTCCCATATCTGCATGTAATTTCTCATCAGAATCAACCACCTATATGAGACTAACTAGCAAAGTTTCACTGAATTTTATACAGTATTAACTGCTAACAAGCATTAAGTGATGATGCTCAGTAGGAAAACACATTTCCAGGCAGTTTCTTTCTCTCTTTCTTTCTTTCTTTCTTTCTTTCTTTCTTTCTTTCTTTCTTTCTTCCTTCCTTCCTTCCTTCCTTCCTTCCTTCCTTCCTTTCTTTTTCTTTCTTATGTCCCAGACATGTGCATACACTGAGATTTTGCCGCAGTGAGTCAAGCCAATGATAAAAGTATACTTAAAATAGATGGAGCTACGAAAAATGCCATTGGGGAACTGTCTTGGAAAAAAACCAACAGAAACATGCTCCCTAATAACGCTGGTTGCTGTGCCTGCTCTAATGGAATGAATAGATTCTATCCAGCAACAGTATTGCAATTTGTCATTAATGGATGTGAGGAAGCCAGTTTCCTTAGTTGGAATGAAGCCATAATTAGTAGATAACTGAAAAAAAAATGGAAGGAGGGAGAGAGAGAAAGTTCAGAAATAAACCCAGAGGAAGTGTATTACTCTGAAAAACAAAAGTATCCGAGCATATTTAAAAGGTTTTGTGGTGGCCCTTTCGTCTCTACTTTCAGGCTGGACACTATGTGTGAACAGTGTGCTGGGCTGTGAGACTCCTTGTTCCTGTTGTCTTTCCTGTGAGCCAGGGTCGCTACTGTCAATGACTTCCCTAATGTGCCCAGATTCACATGTACATGCAGGTGATGGAAAGCAGCCTCCACGGTTATGCGGTCACTGTATCTGTAGCACAAACAGAAATGGGAAAGACTAACAAGAAAGCGGCACTGGAGTTGAGAGCAGCTACACAGAATTGCTGCCTCAACTGTTTATGAATGAGGTCCATCCCGATGGAGACTTCGTGAAGCTGCTCTCCTCGATGAGATCTTGGATGTATCAAGAGCATCCAACTTGTAGGTGATGGCATTAAGCAGCAAACCCACCCCAAACCCAAGGATTCTAGCCAGAGTCCTTGCATGTAAAATTAGTATTCTCTGCAAATCTACTTTCAGAAACAGTTTCCACGGCTGGGCAGGTGTTGGGGGAGCATCAGGTAAGGAGAGTGAATGGACGCGTCTGCTAGAAGGGCTGCAGCAGCAGCAGCAAATTCTCTAATCTAAGCCCAATACTTGTTTTTAAGAAAGCAGGAAGCAGGCAGGCAGTGGTGGCACAGGTCTTTAATCCCAGCACTCGGGAGGCAGAGGCAGGCAGATCTCTGTGAGTTCCAGGCCAGCCTGGTCTACAGAGCTAGTATGAGGACAGCCAGGGCCACACAGTGAAATCCTGTCTCAAAATACAAACAACAACAACAAAAAAGAAGTAGGAAAGACAGGAAGAAATAAAGAAAGAAAGAAAGAGAGAAAAAAAGAGAGAGAGAAGAAGAAGAAAAAGAAGAAAGAAAAGGAAGGAAGGAAGGAAGGAAGGAAAAGAAAAGAGAAGAGAAGCAGGAAACAGGTTTTATAGCAGATTTGCCCCCACCCTACCCCATCCTCTCCCTATAGACATGGTACTACTTACCATCACAGGGATCTGTTAGACATGGGACTTCCCCATAATAATTCTCTTACCAAAGCCTTAAGGGGCTGAGATCCCACCTCGGTCTTTTCAGTGTTCTGGTATTGAACAATGTGATGCCAGTCTGACATAACGTTTTATAACTGATATATTTATTCTAACCATTGTGGACCTATAGGAAATGTTGATTTCTTTTCCTTTTTGGTTTTGTTCTTTGCTTTTTCCATAGTCATGAAACTATAGATTTTAGTGACAATAAAATCTTGAACTAGACTGGTGGTGAAGGAGATGAATAAATTTGGTGGGCAGCAGGGTGGCAAAACCAGCAACAGTCTGTGGTGATATTGTGTTCCCCAAAATATTGTTCACCCTAATAAACTTATCTGGGATCAGAGAACAGAACAGCCACTAGATACAGAGGCCAGAAAATAGTGGCACACATGCCTTTAATCATAGCATTCCAGAGGCAGAGATCCATCTGGATCTCTGTGAGTTCAAAGCCACACTGGAAACAGCCAGGCATGGCAACTCATGCCTTTAATCCCAGGGAGTGATGGCAGGAAGCAGATAGGTATATAAGGCATGAAGACCAGGAACTAGAGCTGGTTAAGCTTTCAGGCTTTTGAGCAGCACAGTTCAGCTGAGATCCATTTGGATGAGGACACAGAGACTTCCAGTCTGAGGAACCAGGATCAGCTGAGGAATGGGCAAGGTGAGGTGGCTGTGGCTTATTCTGCTTCTCTGATCTTCCAGCATTGACCCCAGTACCTGGCTCCAGGTTTGTTTTTATTAATAAGAACTTTTATATGCTTGAGCTTTATCAGATTCGAACAAGATTCTGTAGCGAGCCTGCTACCAATAGTCAGGGGCAAAGTAAAGGACCGTCTGAATCCCCGAGACGTGCTACAATGGAATGAATAATGAAGAAGAGAAGGGGATTTAAAGAGACCTGAAGTGATTGAGTGGCTTACAGAATGATCAAATAATGTTCTTTCCAGAAAGGTGTGTGTGTGTGTGTGTGTGTGTGTGTGTGTGTGTGTGTGTGTGTGTTGGATAAGTCATGAGCTTCATTTTGGATGTCGACCACCATGG
Organism: Peromyscus leucopus; assembly: GCF_004664715.2. Lineage (NCBI taxonomy): Eukaryota > Metazoa > Chordata > Mammalia > Rodentia > Cricetidae > Peromyscus > Peromyscus leucopus. Next base: position 52,046,946 of record NC_051066.1, on the reverse strand, counting down.
AGAGACCTAAAGGTAGCAACTGAATACACAAATCTGAAGTCTACAAAAGGAGTCTGGACTAGACAAAAAAATGTGTCAGTCATCTAAGTATAGAGAAAGAAAAATCACCAGGGAAAGTTCATGGAGGAAAATGGTGAAAGACCTTGCAAAAGGTTGGTGTTTCTGATCGGCCAAGGAGAGTGAGCAGAGGAAAGGAGCAAACGAAAGAGCAGAAGATGACTGGTGTCTGTGCGGCACCGCAAAGGCCCGCCTCCCCTCCCCGGAAGCCAGCATTTCAACCAGAAGATGGTTCACAGCACAAAGTGCTTCTAGTAAGGGCTGAAAATTAGCCCTTGAACCCCTTGAACTTGGCCATCAGAGGACACCGGTGCTTAGAGGGAATGCTTTCAATTGTTTTCTCTTTCCAATAAAAGAAGACAAATCAGACCAGATTGACAAGTGACTGTCCTGTGAGAGATGGAGCCCACACTCATAAGCTACCCTCCTTTGCTGTGCCGACTACTCTTCCCTGGCCACAGTTACTCACTAGAGTCCAAAAGCTCCTTCTCTTATAGGAAAGCCCAGTTAGCACCCATAGCAAAGCCACCAGGGCACGGTTGGCAGTGCTCCAGCATTTCCTAAGACGTCACCGTGATAGAAGAATTTGAGTTGCTTTCATGCCGGTGGAGATAGATAAGGGTGTGAGCTGAAACTTTGGCAGGAAGGACGCACATGGATCAGAGGGCGGTGGTGACCACGGGATTGAAGTCTGGTGTTGCTTCTCATCGGTATCCACCCACACACAGGAGTCATCAGTTGTCAGCAGTGAGTTCCCATGGAGCCAGAGAAAGGTGTACCTGTTCCGTGGGCTGTGGTCAGAAGGAGGAAAGAAAGGGATTGTGTAACAAGGACAAACACCGTTCCTCCAGCCACAGCCAGCAATATAACCTGCCCAGTCTTGGGCTGGGCGAAGCAGAGGATGAAATGGGGTAAACCGAATAGAGAACATGAATCTACCAAAGAGGGACATCTGAAGAAAAGGTTTGAAAATGAGATTCTTTGGCATGGGCTACAAAAGATGTTTGCAGCAGAAGAGAATGGAATGCTTGGAAATGATTAGAGATCAGAGGGACAGAAACAAAGGAAAATAGAGGCATCGATTCTAGCTCTTTTCAAAAGGATCCCAGTCCTTAGCCTGTAATCCTCCAATTGAAAAGGCTCCCCAAAACTGAATGTTTACCTCAAGTTCACTGTCTGCTAATACTAACTAGACCTGACTACATTTGATGGCAAAACCTGATCTGAAATGGTGTGAAAATATTTACAGTGAGCTCATTTGAGGTGAATCTTATATTCCACAGAATTAATATTATTTCACAGAATAATATTTTATAATGATATTATAATTATGAATATTATTATGTTTAACTATAGAATGCTCCTCATTGTGAGTGTTGAGAATCAAATACAGAAAACATTGAATTCTGAAACATGGAAAATGCAAAATTCTGAAATATATCTGGCCTCAAGGATCTGGATAAAGCATCCTGTCCTGTAGTGGGAGAGAGGTGGAGGAACTTCCCCCTGATGGCACTAAGACCAATAACACAAATAGATGACGACATCATGGCTCAGGCCAGAGGCCACAGTTGGGTACGACTGGAAAGGTTAGAGTATGCCAGAGGCTGAACTCGGCCCTGTGTCCTTGGGAAAGGGAGTCTAAAGCATCCTGATGGTCTCAGTCAGGAAACTCACATCTTCCAGAGCCTGCTGTGTGGCAGGCCTGCCTGCTTCACTGCCTCTTTTTATCCTTACACCTGCCCTCTGTATGGGGAAAAGAAACACCCAAGCTGATCACAGGGTGAACCGCACAGCTGAGGTCACACCAGGTCCCCACAGCCCCAAAGCTCTTCGTCCAGAATACCCTGAAAGTACCTTGTTGAACTCAAGACAACTAGATCTGGGCTAAAGAGGACATTTCCAGCAAAGTAGTCTATACGCACTCAGCTTGCTATGATTCTCAGCCACAAATATGTAACCTTAGCACTCTCAGTGTTGAAGCATGAGTGCCACAAGTTTGAGGCTATCCTGGGATACATAGCTAGTACCAGGTAAGCCAGGGCTACATAGCAAATCTCTAAAAATTTAAATCACCCTATCTCCCATCTCCACCATCCCCCCCCCCAAACCAAGCTAGCATAGTGTGCTAAGACTGCATTTTTCAGAATGAGAAACTGAGGCCTAAAGAAAGGACTTGTTCAAAGTCTTATATGCATAAGAAGAGGTAGAACCAGATCTCTCTGAGACAAATAAATGTCACCCCTGCTGCCCTGTATCTTACGCCCTTTCTTAACATAGTTTTCTGGTGTCCATGACCAAATTTTCCACATATACATCCCTCTCCATGATTATCCAGAGATAAGCATCAGTGGCCTTCTTGATTCTCTCTGCTGGGTGAGGAGATAAAGGTCGTAGTGATGGCCACACAGAAATCTGTTCATTATCAGGAGATAACGTTGCCTGTCACTTTGAATGAGTCAGAGACCTCCAGCTAGCCCAGCAAGTCTCCCATTGCCCAGGGAAACAGCTCTAACATCAAAAGAGAAAGAGGTCCAGGCAAAGGAGGGGAAGTGTGCTTTTCTTTGGCTGTTGACGGCTGGTCAAGAGAGTCTAATAGCTTCTTAATAAGAAGCCAGTAATTGCACAACTAGCCCAGTAGTTATAAGAAATGAAACCCCAAATCTGACACATGAAGGACATCAGCAATCGAATAACTGCTCAAAAGCAGTTTCTGGTGCTGCTTTGCATCAATAAGGATGTAAAGAACAAAGAAATCGCATGCAACCTACTGTGCAATCAATAGATGCTCAAAACACAAAGGCTGAGCATACGGAGACGCATGGGACCTCGCCAAATGTGGATATCCACTCTCTGAAGAGGAACGCAGGATTCAGGGGACGCTGAGTGGAAAGGAGCTCAGGAGGCTGAAGTTCTCTTCAGCATCAGACAGCTTCATCTCTCATGCCAAACATCCCACAAATTACAAGGGACCCTATTCCTCCCCAAAATGGGAGAGTGAGTGCTTACTTTCTCCAAGCAAGAGACAACCAGCCCACTATCAGGCAGGCAGTCCTGGCCTAGAACACTGAAATGCAAAGCCACTCTGGACTCTTCCAGTAAGTTCTGATGAGCAATTCTACAAGAAATCACAATTTCTGCCAAAAAGAAGAAGAAAAATGGTCTGGATATTTTTGTCATGAGAATTCTTATCACAAAGCTGGAACTCATAAATTTCAACTAGTTGAATGAAGGGATCCAGAAGCCACTTGGGGAGTGCCTGGGTCAGTGTGGTAATGGTGACAGCCTGTGCTACTTGGCAGGAAATAGGATGCATAGCACAGCATGCATGTGGAAAAGATGATCATGGTTTACAGCCATGAACTAAGAGAGTTCTCATGTGCGCGCACAAACACACACACACACACACACACACACACACACACACACACACACAGACGGAAACTCCAAGGATGAAGAAGGTAAAGAGTGAATGTGTTACAATTTAACTTACTGGCTGAGCCCATAATGCTTAAGATTACCACTGGTGTCCCTATGTCCAAAATGTCTTCAGTTCCTATAAATAAGGCCAAAAGAAGGGTCTGCGTAAAAATTTGGGGATATTTTGATGTCTCTGAACTCCATGGGAACACTGGCCATAAAAACAGAACAGATTTAATGATCTCTATGGCAAGCAATGCTGTTGCCTAGAAACACTCCCCCAACATTAGTCAGTGCTGTTTTACCCATCCTCCTGATTTTTTTTCAGGTTTTTACACTTGTTCGTTGAGTCAAAGAGGACATGTGTAAAATCTGTATGAGCACAGACATTATTTCTTTCTCTGGATGCTTTTCTGGGAAGCACCAAAGGATTCAGAGGAGCTTGAGTCATTTTGTGGTTACCAGAGCATTCCTTCCAGGTTAGGTGCATTTGCTGGTCAGTGAGGGTATTATCATATTGATGCTGCAGTGGAGGAAATAGAAGCAAAGACTTAAGGCAGAGGCCAACATCTGTAACAGCAATCCCTTTGTTTCTGGCCAAGACATTATATTGGTATAGAATAATCTCTCTTGTGAGACCTGAAGTTTCCATACAAAGGCAATTCGTAATGAGACTTTTTCTCTAGTTAAAAGACTATGTTCTAAATGATTTGAAACCCATGGGCCTCATGTATAAAACTGGCTGACACAATCTAATTTTAATGCGGCCGTGTGCCATGCTGGATTGGAAATGTGTGTAAGTGGTCAGGTTTGGGCTTTGATTTGAAAAGCAGTTGGTAGCTATTTGTACACGTGGTCTTCCTTGCCCAGGGCAGACTAGCTACTGTCTTAAATTAGAAGTCTACCCAGATGACCTCAGGAAAGGTCCTCATGGCTATCTCTGAGACAGCATGGGGCAGTGACATGGTGGCACCATCACGCCTTTGGAGACCCAGAGAGTTCTTTCATCCTGAACTACCAAAGGACAGACCCATTTTCTCAGGGACATCCATGTTAGAGTGACTCATCAAAATATACCATCCTCTGCTTGGAAAGCAAGAACTCAGACATTCACTTCCTTTTTAATACACAGTCTCCATTTTCTTCTCTGCTGAGTCACAGGTAGAAAGACAGGGACCACTGGAACATACTTCTGCCTTATGCTTTATCTTTCTTTGAATCCAGAGCCCTAGGTAAAGGCTTGTGCGTGAAAAAAAAAGTCCATTTTAAGTTCCACCGCTGGTACTTAATTCATGATTAGACGGGTGGCTAGATCTGAAACTCTTCTAAGAAGCCTATCAAATGGTAAGATCTTGCAAATACATCATGTCTCTTGGGGAAAAGGAATGACAGAATTACTCACTTCTATTTATCTGTGTGAAATAACAACGACTCTGAAGACTGGATATATATGGAGAGAGAAAGAGAATGCACACACATAAATACATCTTCTCTGTGTCTCTTGCTCTTTCTGTTTGGGAAGCATCCCCATTAATGAATATACATTGAGTGTCACAGATGCGCTAAGGGAATTTTAAAATACAAAAAGAAGCATGTCATCATGAGCCCACGGATTAACATAGGCCCATATTTTATTGCATGCATGCTATGATGCTTTTATGCATTGCGCCCATGTTATGTATCCAGTAAAACAAACAGCCTTGGCAATAGTTTGTGTGCATCTGTGAGCTATTTAGACAATTACGAGCAAGAATGGATTTTTTTTTCCCTTTTTATGTTTTATCAAACTTGTTAATTTTACGGTGTGAGACACTAGCTTCTCCCCAGGACTTACAAGTTAAACCTTAGTGGCCTGGGCAGGCAGAAGCCCGCCACGGGCCTGCTTGGCAGGCACCACTATGATGAACATGCACGTGGTGGAGGAATGGGAGAGAAGGAGAAACAGAGTGGTTCGCGCACTGTGGAGAGAAGTGGAACTCAAGAAGTGGTGGCAGTGAGGAACAGGCTGCTATGGGTGGCCCACGCTGCCGCCTGGGACCATGTGGAGTCCCATCCTGCGCTGCCGCCCAGGGCCATGTCTGGGTCTGTGGTCCTACCACAGCTGGGGTCTGTGTTGATTGCCACGGCCCATGTTACCATAGGGGTCATGGAGGAGCTGACCACAGGGAGCTGGTCCCATCCCTCGCTGGCCACCTCAGTGGGAGAGTTGTCCCCCTCACTCCCTCATCAGCACTCGGGAGAACTGATCCCACACCTTCCCACGCCTGCAGGGGAGCTGAAGCTGAAGGCATGGGTACAGGAGAGCTGGCCCTGACCTTCACCTGAGCGGGGGCAGTCGCGGTGGAGACTCAGACTAACAAACTCAGCGACCACCCAGGCCCACCCCAACATCTGCCTCATCTGTGACCTGCTGGAGTCCATGAAGGGACCAGTCCTGCGGAACCACGGCCTCAGGATCTCCATGACTGAGGCAACAACAGGATGGCTGAGAGAAGTTTCTGTGAGGGTCCAGTATAGATGGTGCAGCAGAAGCCAGAGGCCTTGAGCCTGACCAACAACACAATGCAATGAGTATATCGTGTGACACACTGCAACTCCCAAGGCCACCGCAACAAACGAATAGGTGCTGGAGAGGCAGGAAAGACCAAGGAATGAAATGTTTTGTTTTGGTTTGTTTTTTAAATTATTTTAATTTTTATTTTCTTTGCAGGGAAGACTACAAGGCTGGAGGGTGAACATGGAAGGTCTGGTTAATGAGAGGAACGGGGGTGCATGATGTGAAATTCCCAAAGAATCAATAAAAATGATAATATTAAGAATTAATAAAAAACTTAAACCTTCCCTGTTGAGTACAGAATAAGTGAGTTGCTAAATAGGAATTAGGAAATAGAAGAACATGATAAGTTCTTTGCCTTCTATGCCATGCTAGAGCCTGTTTATAACTGGTAAATGCCATGAGTCACTGCCATGTACATGCAGGACTGGAGAAACCACTGTAATGTGAGCATGGAGGCTTTCTCTAATGACTCCTAGAAGGGGAGTAACAGATGCCGTCTAGAGTCTTGAGAGTAAGAGTTGAGGGACTTAGAAAAGGAGAAACTACCACTGAGACAGCAGGAAAAGGGAAGCTTAAGAGACTAATAACCTTGAAGGATCATCGTGTCAATGATATGCCCCATGCAGCAGGCCTCCGGTGCTCTGGCCTACTCCACAGTGAGAAGTAAATTAAGTCTCAAGAACATGAGTCCATAGATGCAACCTACCGAGGCCCATGAACCACAGGCATCCCAGAATAATTATGAATGCAGCTTAACACACCAGTAGATAACAACTTCATGTCCCAATGTTAAAAGGTTGGGAACTCTTGAAAAAAGTACCAGTGGGGTTTTGTTGTTGGGGGACGTCCTGGGGCTTCATGTTTTCCAATGTGATAATGAAAACCCTATCTTGTCCAGGAAACCAGGTACATCACTATTTTCATCACGCGATCTAGAAACAGTGAGGGCAGGGACATTAAGCCAGAATATGGCAAGAGATACCTAATTTTTTTAATGCCCTAGGTCTTCCATTGTGATTGTCATACATGGTTGAATAGACTGATTTATTCCAACTGAAAGAGGCAAGAGATGGCGACATTCCAAACTATTCCTCGATATTACTACTGGCAAACTAAAGGCCAGAGAACAGTGTGCAGAGTTCAAGGTCACACAGCCAGGTAGAAGAACCTGAAACAAGATGTCAATACTTCTAGCCAAGGGGAGGAAATGTTCATGGGCCTGAAAAGGTTTACTGGATGGGAGCGGTTCTGCCAATCACTTGGAAGAGTGACGTCATGGAAGAAGGCACTGTGGCAGGAGTTGTGGGGATTGGAGGAAGAGTCCTTGCTGTGGTGTTTTGTCAGAGACAGTTCAAGTAAACGAGGCAGCAAACTGGAGAAACAGGAAATAAAGGGCAGCAGGAAGAAGACTCTTCAGAGTGTGTTGGCAGAAGGTTTTCTACCGAGACAACCCTACCAGAATCACCAGTGGTGTTTGTGGATGCCATTAACCCATGGGTCCTAAGCTGGGGCTAGGGCAGAAACCAGATGTCTATGGCAATCCCGGGAGAGGTGAAAACTCATGCGCAATGCCTCAGCAGGCTTGATTCCACACAGCTCACAGGACTGGAAACTGTCAGACCTGAGCCCAAGCCCACCTCCATCTCTATCAACTGGGCCACACTCTGTGACCTTAGTGTCCTCATCAGGGTTGAGTGACTGCTGAGACGCCTTCTGGGGGCCATGGGGGATGTGGCACAGAGGCATAATTAAATTCAGTTTAGGTTAATCTAAAATTGTCCGTCCTGTCCTCCTCTTCAGCCTTTCACTGACAAATGAATGTAAACCTGAAATTCATTTTGCTTCCAGAATGCCTGGGATGCTAAAATTATTCATATTTTAATCAGCTTTTAACAAGAATAGGTAAGAAAGAAAATTAGGACAATTAAGAAATAATGAAGCCATTATAAAAACAGTAATGATTTAAAGGCAGGTAGGGGAATGCTGTTATTGGAAATGTTGAAGACTTGCAAATGAGCAGGCAGATGATGGGCACACCATGGGAGTAAGGGATTTCACAAATGCACAAAGCGAACCATTTATAATCATTTCCTCCCCAAACTGAGGATAATGCAAATGTCCTGATTATTACAGGAAATATATATTCTCTTGAAAATTGACCATCCTGAACAATGGTGAATATTATATCCTCCAAAGATGGTATCGGTACTTTGTACACATTCATTGTCTTCTCAAAGACAGCAGCTTTCTAGTTCTTATAACTAGAAGATTTTTTTAAAAAGCAGGAGGAGGGATGAGAGGAGGATCTGTGGTTAGTATGGAAAATGAATTAAAAAATTCTTAAATAAATAAAAATAATAATAAAAATATTTTTTTAAATCTCCAGATTCAGATTTACTCTCATAAAAACAGCAAATACAGTGTTGTGAAGTGTATTAGTTACTTTTCCATCACTTTGAAAAAACACCATGGCCTAAGCAACTTACAGAAGAAGAGTTTATTTGGTGCTTACAACTCCAGAGGGATAGGAGTCCATCACCATCCTGGCAGGGGACATGGCGGGAGGCAGGCAGGCATGGTGCTGGAGCGGCAGCTGAGAACTTACATCTTTAGTGCACAAACAGGAAGCAAAGATAGTACACTGGAGGTAAGATGGCTTTTGACACTTTAAGCCCACCCCAGTGACACATTTCTCTAACAATGTCACATCTCCTAATCCTTCTCAAACATCAACCAACTGGGAACCAAGTTTTCCAATGCCTGAGGCGTATGGGAGACATCTCCTTCAAGCCACCATGTTAAGTGATGGGATAATGTTAGCAGCAGTCATAAGCAAACCCCCCCCCCCACACCCATATCTCTGGTAACTGTCCTTTCAGTCTAGTGGGAGCAAGCCCTCCTCCTTCTCCAGAAGCTCTCCTGAGAACACCTCTTCCGAGCAATGAGTCCAAGATCTAGACATTTTCCATCATGTGGCTCCCCCAACTTCTAGGATCTCAAAGACCTCACTTCCAACCCCAGGGCAGTGATGGGGAGAGCTTGGGAGATGGTACAGAAGTCTTTATGCCTGGCTCTGAAGATGACCAGTGAAGATTCACCTGGAACTCAGTGCCATGTTCCTCCCTAGATCCCAGGGACACAGTTTGATCATGAAGTTTAACTATGTGCTCAGAAAGGAGGAGAGGAGGATCCTCTGGTAATTCATAGGTGGGAAAATTATCTGCTGCACATTCTTAGTGAACAAAACCAGACCCTTCAACATAGAGAGCGAGGAAGGCATAATCCAGAAACAAAAACAGTGTCTCACTTCTGTTACTGATAAATCTAGGGTGTGGTGTGGAAAGACAGACAGAGAGATGGGTGCTTTTCTGTGTGATATATCATCTCTACCACATATTCACAGTAGCTGACTCTGAAAGGATGAATTCTTGCAAAATTCCAATGGCAGCCACAGGACCTTGCTGCCAGTGACCAGCTGACCAGGCCTGGGATATATCTTAGATGAAGCGTAGAAATATGATTAGGGCAAGGGAATAAACCTTCAGTACATGGCTTCCCAGTCTCTCCTGCCCCATCTCTCTCTTTCTTTATTATTTTCAATTATCTGTGTATGTATGGGCATATGTATATGAGCACAGGTGTCTCTGGAAACCAGAGGTCTTAGATGACCCTGGAGCTGGAGTTATAAGTGGTTTCGAGTCTCCTTATGTGGATGCTAGGAACCGAACTTGGGTCCTCTGTAAGGACAGAGTGAACTCTTTTTTTTTTAAAAAAAAACTTTTTTTTTACTTATTCTTATTGTCTTTCACATTATGCATCTTGATCCCATTCATTTCCCGGTCTCTTTGTATCTTGTCCCTCTGCCCTTGCAACTCCCTACCCAAAATAAAATAAAATTTAAGAGGAAAAAAAAAAAGAAAGGAAAAATTCTCATCATGGAAGCTGTAGTGTTACACAGTGAGACACACAGTAAACCCTTTAGTCCATATATCTTAACTTGCAAGTGTTCATTGCTGAGAGTCATTGGTGTGGTTCAAGGCTTCCGGTTTCTGCTACACTGTTGATGTTGGGCCCTCACTGGGACTCCTCTGAGATATTTATTGTTGTCTTGTGTCATGGAGATCCTGCAGCTATGGTTCTGCAGGACCAGCCCCTTTACATGCTCCTTCAGATCATAGACAGCGTGGATGTTGGGGTGGGCCAACTCATAGCCCTGGTTCTGGGCCTGGGTTGGGTTGATCAGCTTGCCAGCTCTCCTGGTCCTCACCACTAGGGTGAGCTCTCCAGCATTGCCCTGGCTAGTTCACCCCTTGCACCAGTGAGCAAGGGGAGGGGCCAGTTCTGCTTTCACGCCCTTAGGGTAGGTTCTCCCACACCTGGACCATCAGCGCCAGCTCTACTGTGGTGTCCAGGCAAGGTGCAGGGGCCACTTTCCCGAGTGCTGCAGCTGGTAAGGGGGAGAGTCAACTCCCTTCCCCCCGTCAGGTGGCATGGGGAAAGGGGGAGGGCATCTTTCCTTCACCCTCACCACCACATGGCAGATGATGGAGTATGACCAGCTATCCTACTCACACAGCCTCAGGGCCAGCTCACCCACACCTTAGGATGAGCTCTTAACCACTGAGCCATTTCTTCAGCGCTCTATTGCCTAGTCCCTCTTTTCCAATCTCTTTCGGGTCTTTGCCAGTCTCTCTGTTCACTCTCAGGCTTCTGTTCATATGGTTCAATCTGTCTTTACAAGGGGGGAGGGGGCTATGAGGACCCAGAAACATACAGACATAAAACAAATGGAACTGGAGAAACCCAACACCACCAGCCTCAGAGCACGATAATGATGAAGGAAAGCTGCCGCCAGCTGCATCTCGTGTTGACGCAGGGGATCCGATTCTCCTATTATCAAAAGCTGCAGGTAAAGGCAGACTAGTGGAGTTTTTTTTTTTTTTTTTTTTTTAAAGAATCAAAAGCGTGCAGGTTTGCTAGAACCATGCTATCTGATTTATGTCTTTTCAAAGTCCGGGCGTGTGTCATGCACTGATAACAGACTCCAGCCATCAAAACTTTATTTTATCTGCTGTCTGGATTTTAAAGAATGGTGGAAAGTGGCAAATGGAGCTGCGTTATTTATGAAATGTTTGAAACTGAGTTAGCCAACTAGTGAAACAGTGGCAAGGCACACAAAAGAAGAAACTCAAAGCTCAGGCTGGGTAATAATATCACGAAAAGCAGTGGCTTTGGTATTGTTAGATGGTCAGTGAGGGAGAATATACTTTCCTAAATTAGAACAAACTTACTTTCATCATTAAGGAAAGCGGATGAGTGATGGATTGGCATGTGGCTGCCCACCAGATGAGACCCCCTTCTTCCTAGCGTGTTGCCATGATTAGAACTGGAAGCCCTTGCTGACGGCAGGTGGAGGCACCACTACCAGAGATCCCAAGTCAAGAAAGAGTCAGTTGTGAGATGCCAAGGGATGTGAGGGTCTCCTTGCAGCAGATACACTAGAAACATTAAAAAGGGCTTTAAAGTCTAAATAACTGAACATAAACACTATTTAGAAGTTTGACCTAATCATTTTACATTTCATACAGTTTGGAGAAGACATCTTTTTACAGGAGGGACTAGACATTAATCAAATGGACCTCCATACTGGAGAAGATAAATGCCAGCCAAGGAAAAGGAAGCCTTCCATGTGTTCGCCTTCCTTTTGAAAGCACAGGCATTAGAAATGAATGGGACTTTTGACCATTTGTCATACGGAGAGACCGGTTGTCAGGCAGGAATTGTTTCTGTCAAGCCACACCTGGCTGTTCATGTTTGTCTCTTGATTCACGGGCCCTGGATATCATTTTACAGCATCATTGGGCGTAAGCCAAAAGTAGCGTGTTTAAAACCTTGTGGACTCAAGTTAGGTGTAATACAGAAAGAAAGGGGGGGAGGGGAGCTGCCTTGCAGACCCAAACCTACGGATACTTCTGGGTTATTTATTTAGTGTTTTAAACATACCATCTAATGGGATTGGGCCAGGTGTGGCATGTTGACCTTCCTAATGAAGTTTGACCCAAACCAATGTCAAAATTAATGTGTCCTCCCTGGGCAGCCAGTGACAGGGTACAAAGGAGCTAGCTCAAAAGAGACTTGTGTGGCGGTGGGGAGCCAGACTGGCATTAGAAGTTAGCCATGGACAATCGGTATGTGGATGACCAAGACCCAACTGTATCACCGTTAGAGATTCCAGGGACCATCTTTTCAAATCAGGCATTGTGCTCACTGATCGGGACGTGTTGGTAGGAAATGTTGGCTTCTGTGGCTATATCTATGGAAACATGAGAATAGGCTAAAAGGTCCTGAAGGTGACTTCTAGTGGAGAGATCACCACCACAGGTGTTAAAACTGCATGGTCAAGGGCAACCACTGCAGGCTAGAAGCAGTGATTAGAGTGGACCCCTCCTCCAGCGCCTGCACGTTCTGTATAGAGCCAGGCTCCCTGGAGCCTCTGTGCGTATTTCAGAAGTTATTCAAATTTCACTCATTAGCTGGACTCCTATTTCTCACTCCCCAGCATCACGGAACGGAGTCCAACCTCTCCTGCTGCCCATGCAATCCCTGAGGGGTACAACCTCTCAGGACCAACAGCATAGGTGAGAGAGGTCGTTCCTCTCTCCACTTGCCCATTTTTGCCCTTCACTCGCCTCTTCGCCGTGAGTCTCGACTGAGGTCATGAGAACTAGCTGCATGGCCTCTCCTCCTCGGTTCCCTATGGTCAGTTTCAAAGGGATTCAGTGAGACTAAGCCTGGAGTCCATTTATATGCCATTGCCTGGTCACTTCACCACTACGTGACTTGGGAGGAAACTGTTCCTTGGCTGAAAACAAGCGGGGACAATGGAAGAAATGAAATTATATGCCCAAGGCTCTTAAAGACAGAGGCACCACCTTGTAACAGGAAGTGGGGTGGAGCAGGGACAAGAGTCCCCTTATCCTTGTAAGTTGAGAAGCTGAAACCAAGTCTGAGGGGCCAAAAGCACCCACATCCTCACAATCATTATCATACATACCCTGACACTGACACACACACACACACACACACACACACACACACACACACACACGTCCAAAGAGGATAATTTCCATCCTATATCTCCTGAATGAACCTTGGGGTATGTCCTCTGAGCAGACAAACAGGTGCTTTTTGTACTTGAATCCCCAGTCTCAGTGGCCAAGGCAAGCTAGACGAGGGAGCAAAGAACAGAGGTAAAGGATGGCTTTCTTCCAGGCTTACCGACTTCAGTTCATATTTAAGATACCGAAATAGTTCTTCAAATGTGCTTGCAAACGGCAGCTCTGCCCTTGAATGTCTTCCCCCAGCTCCCGTCTGAGTCAGTGTAATGAGTCCGCATTTTCTAAGAGCTGAACCTGGTCCAAATGGAACCATGTAACTGTTAGAAAGATTAATGGACTGTATCATCCAGCAGTTGACTATAAACTTCTAATTGTGTGAGTCTCAGTGTGGTGTCTAGCGCTAAGCCAGAGCCTGCTTGCTTCCTCAGTCACTAATATCCACAGATATGTTCGTTGTTTTTCTAATTCCAGCCGCGGGTACATCAGCGCCGGGCAGATCCCTGAGGAAAACAACAGCTTTCGTTGTAGATACTTGAGAGTAGCCATTATCACCGTTACCAATTAATTCATCAATCAGTGTTTACCGAGCTGCCACTGAGAACAGGGAATGGTTCTGGGCCCTGCGAAGTGAGAAAGGGGAGAAGAGCCTGTGAAGACAGAGACACTGTCCCAAGAGAGATGGGAACTGGGCACCAGCCGTAAACAGGAGCCGAGAAATCTAACTGATGTGACCTATGATATCAAGCAACTCACCCCTCTGTACCTAAAAACTAGGAGTCAGAACCCCAGTCAAGAGGATGTAATTACTGAACAGTGGACAGAATCTGATGAACATGCATTTTGGAAAACACTAATGAAATTATTTATCATAATCTAGATTCAAAAGCAAAGACTGCATAGATACAAGGTAAATAAGGGTATTTGGAACCCTTGAACCCATTTTCTTACAAGTGACAATTTCCCCACATTTTCAAAATATTTCTAGTGTTTTTTTCCACATAAGAAACCCCTAGTCTTGCCATGCTTTGAAATTACCTGCAGAGACTTCTTTAACCTGAACTTGCTTGGAAGCATACTCTATTAAAAGAGTCATCAAATACCAGCTGCTGGTCAGAATCACAGGCAGGTTAGTTCTTCCTCTATGCCTACTCATCTCCTGTCTTTCTCCTGGCCCGCTCTTGCTGCCTCTGGACAGAAAACCCTTAACTGCTAGCCACACAGGATACCCTTTCCACTGGATGAGACCTGGGGCATCCAGCTGAGACCCAGTGGCCTCCGAATCTTTCATCCTTGAACTTAATTGTACCCAGTTGCTTTGAATCGCTTTGCACAATGTTCTTTTCTCCTTCCTTGCAGCTGCCTTAAGTGAACATGTTCCCTCATGTTCCAAACAGTCCTTCACAGGAAACAGAGTTGAGAGGAGTATTAGTTATCTCCAGTGCCATGGTGTGTTGTGAAAGGCACAAAACTTGTTGGCAAACGAGACGATAAGTCTCCAAAGTTAATCAAGTTGCTGAGGTTTTCAGGATCCGGATGTTGGCAGAATTTCCCCATATGCCTGTGCCAATTTAGGGGCTTAAATATCTAGGGAACAGCAAATATAGAACACGCGACTGCAGCATTAACCAAGATTGCTGTCCTGTCTAACCGGCATAGCCCTTCTGTACTCAGACTTCCTTTTTGACAAGGTGGAGACGGGTATACTTGCCCTCCGTCATCCTTCAGAGAGAGCCACCTTGTCACTCTCCAAGCCAGTCACTTGTCTGTCATCTCACTGATAGCAACCTGATGTTTGCTCTGTAGATCGGAGATTAGGAACAGGCTCATGGAGATTCATATCTGCTCTTGGATGATGGAAAGCAGGCTGAGGCCTGCTGCATTGTAGAGTTTAGGAATGACCGATCCCATAAACTGTCTCCAGTTGTTAGCAATGAGGTCTGTAAAAGGACGATCCCCAAAAAGCCTGGAATTAATGAGTTGGCACAAAACAGGATCAGATTTTACTAGCAATACCATAAAGTTCTTGACTATGGAAAGGCTATGTGCAGGCCAAAAGTCCTTTTCATATCACCAAAGGAATAATGGCCAAGAGTGCCTGGAGAGCGATGGCCAAATATTTTCTGTTGCTCCCCCTCAAGGACGAATTAAGAATGTAACTGTAGAAGAAAATTTGGGCAAGAAAATTAAAACAGGAGAAAAGAATAGAATTAATCTCTCTAATTCCGATAGAATCGTGCTGCTTGCAAATGTAACTTTCTCTAGAATCTAGACCATGTGGACATCAGTAGGTGAGTGAGCATCCCCAAGCTGCCATAGGGAGGAAATGGCTAACACCCAGCGGATCCTGAGAAAAGGGTTTATGGAAGCTGAAGCCACTGGTGTTTATTTATTTTATTTTTTTCTCATCCTTAAGAGTATAAATTGTGGTTGATATGAACAAACAAAAAGCCCAATGAGACTACTTATGAGGAG
This sequence comes from Peromyscus leucopus, assembly GCF_004664715.2. Lineage (NCBI taxonomy): Eukaryota > Metazoa > Chordata > Mammalia > Rodentia > Cricetidae > Peromyscus > Peromyscus leucopus. The sequence continues at coordinate 52,031,322 of NC_051066.1, read as the reverse complement.
AAGCAATAAAACCCACACAGATAATGAATGGCAGAGACTAGGAAATGAACCTTCCAAGTGGAGTCTAACATCCTCTTCGTAGGTGCAATGCACAAGATTAACGATGCCACCCTCACACTTCTCGGTGGCATTTCAGGCCCTTGCTTTACAGCTTCCTCTCATTTCATTGGGATGTGAATAATTGATAACTTGAGGGGACCCAAGAAACCCACTGCAACCGAGCACAGATATTTTTTATGACATCAATTACAAAGCCAGTGATTTGATGAGAAAAGGAAAATATTTCAAACCACATTTTAATGATCTCCTCCAAGAACCCCTAGTGTTCCAAATGAAACGTGGGTCTCTGGGCCTTGAGTTTTTCCTCTGTCTCTCTATTTTTCCTCCTTGGAGGGAACATAAGTTACAGCTGAGCCGAAGGGATGGCTAATTATGTCCGTGTCTGTGCTTTGCAGTCATGGGTTACAGACCTCCTTCTTCTAATGGAGAAAGAACGGCCCGGGAGAGCTGAGGCTTTGCAGGGAGCTCCCTTGGGTGTGCCACATGTCATATGACAGGAGGTGTGGCGGAGTTATGTTTGGCCACAATCGTGGTCAAGCTTGTCATGTGTGACACTGTAATACCAACAGCCAAGCGTGTGAGAAAGCTATGGTGAGCAGCCCCATTAAGGCTGTTGAAAGGAGTCAGAGTTCAAGGATTTGTGCATGAGGCACTTTATGTGGTGACGATTTCTGAATTTATAGTTGTTGGGGCAGGATTAGCGATGTTGATTTGGTCTGAAAACAAGTCTGTTTGTGATGTTTGTGTCTTGGAACATGGAGTCAAATCATTTTTCTTTTTTTTTTTTATGGTTAAAATTCTTATAAGGCTGGCTGTGCTTCATGAGAAAGGTCCAGAAGTATGCCTTGGGAGGTTATACAAAACTTCATAGGATGCAGTATCATGTAGTTGTTATGAATGCTCACTGTGTAAGAATCTTGAAGGCAATATCTTTTGAGGTATTCCTGGGGTGAAGAGAGAGAGTCTAAATGGAAAGGGGGTGCTGAAGAATGCTCTTCGGCACAGTTTCAAGAATAATAGAATCCTATTATTCCTCAACTGTGTGCATTTGAACCCAACACAGGTCAAAGAACACCCTGAAATATCATTACAGGATAGAGAAAATGGCTGCCTAGATTGGCTCATATAATGAGCTTGTTTGCATTTCTCCACTCCAGTAGCATCATGGCTACTGTTTCGCATTCTTTTCTTTGTAGAGGCCTGAACGACTGAGGGATGAACTTGCCCCAGTTAGTTCAAAACTCCAAAGAGCTGTCAACCTGCTACTGTCAAGTTGGAAAAGACACTATTCGACCAGAATAGGGATGCCCCCCCCCCACTAAACCCATGTCTTTACAAGTTCCCAGATCTTACCAAGAGCTGTTGATTGACTTTGCAACTGAGCATGAAGGAAAAAAGCAAACAGCTCAGTGAAAAGATGTCTTCTAGTTGAAGGATGTCGCTCAGCCGATAGAGCACATGCCTGGCATGCACAAATCCTTATGTTTGACCCCCAATAACGCATCAACTATGCCTGGTGTGTATGCCTGTAACCCCAGCACTCCTGGCAAGGAAAAAGGAAGATTAGAAATTCAAGGTCTTCCTTAGCATACTGAGTTCAAGGCCAGCCTAAAATATACAAGACTGTCTCAGATAAAGTAATTGTGGTGGTTTGAATAGGAATGGCCTTCATAGGCTCATACATTTAAATGCTCGGTCGCCAGAAAGCAGCACTCTTCGGAGGTGTGGCCTTTTTGGAGTAAGTGCAGACTTGTTAGAGGAAATGTGTAACTGGAATTGGGCTTTGAGGTTTCAAATGCTCAAGCCAGGACCCCCGCCCCTTCTCTCTCTCTCTCTCTCTCTCTCTCCCTCTCCCTCTCCCTCTCTCCTCTCCCTCTCCTCTCTCTCTCTCTCCTCTCTCTCTCTCTCTCTCTCCCTCTCCCTCTCCCTGATGCCTGATGATCCAGAGCAGAACTCTTGGCTCCTTCTCCATTACCATGTCTTCCTGCACAATGTCATGTTTCCCATCATGAGCATAATGAACAAACCTCTGAACCTGTAAGCCAGCCTCAATGAAATGTTCTCCTTTATAAGAGTTGTCATGGTCATGGTGTCTCTTCACAGCAATAGAATACTAAGACAGTAGTTCCTCCCTACATTTTTTGATGCAAATATATCCCTGTTCCCCCGTTTCCTTTCTATACCATTTTCCATACTTCTCTAATATTCCACACCATCTGACAACATCAAATATGCTATGCAATATATAATCATGACAATATCAATAGTAAAGTATTGCTTGTGCCTTTCATTTCTGAATACACAAGGAAATAGCCATCTGTCCTTAATAAGTATAACAAACCAGTGTAGTCTATTTAAGCAAAATTAGTCTCACTCTCAGATGAGAGTTATTGAAACATTCTTAAAATACCTTCATTCATTTGCCTATTACAAATTAAACATCCGCAAGTTAGAGATGGATTTGGGGGACTTTTCAGTTTGAGCCTGTAAGTATACTTCATGATGAAAACTTCTCCGCAAGTAGATATTTTATCACATCTGTGTTAATTTGGGACTGCTGATTCGTCATTAATAAAGCATTTGGCTAGAAAATGATGTCCATATTTGATGGTCTGGTAACTTCTTTCTCCCATTTTATTCCACTGTAACTGCCCAGTCTTATCATTGCCCATTATAAATGTGTAAAGTTTTATGGAGTAAGTAATGTCAAATGAGGCAGTGTCAGGCAGACCTGGAGACAAGTCAGAGCATTTGGATGGGAGAGAGCTGTGTGGTCCATGGCAGCCCAGCTTGTCGTTTTACTGGGTATTGATCCCGTTTACACACTGATTTAGCATCCTGAATTATGATGCACTATTTAAATTTAAATACCAGTTGAGAGTTCCCATCTCAAAGGTTGCGCTAAGTCATAGGCATTTTGACTCCAATGGTCTCTGCTTCTCCAGAGTGGATATTTTTATTAGAATTGCTCATAAAAGACTGCATGGCAGTTAACTCTGTGGTGAGGAGGCTACGTGGTGCTTTATGCTTTATAAATGTCTGAGGTGCTGGGAAGCAAAGCAACACAGATATTCACAGAATCACCGCTCTGAAAGGAACTGGTGTGGGCACTCAGTCCAGGATGCTGTCTCTGCCTGGCCTTGGGTTTCAAACCTTGCCCCCCAAATCTGAAGGCCCAGGTTTTCTCTAGAACAAAGTCGGCTATCAGAAAGCTAACACCCGGGCAACTTTCCCCAGCACCTCTCCAAATCCCCTGTGGTTGACACTCAGCGGCCCATTTCTGCCTCCTGGAGGGATGCTGAGCTCAACCACAGGAGGAAGCAGAGTATCACGGTCAAACTGTTGGAAGGTTAGAGGTCCATGCATTTTTAATTAAGCATAATGCATTACACTCTGGCTATTACAGAGGTAGCCTCTGGTTGCTGCCTTTTCACGGGTGGGGGGAGGAGAGGCTTTCTCCTGAGTGGAATATGTTTGATTACTATGCTGCAACTGCTTTCTTTTGAGTATCAGACAAGACAGATTGGGTTCTAGAGTCTCTCCGTCCCTAAGGGGGCATCAGTTCTCCGAATCACAAAACATGCACTGTTTTCCTAAGATATTTTATGTCCAAATACAGCATAGAGAGAAGGAAACCGGGGGGGGGGGGGGGGGGGGGAGGCTGCTTGAGAGAGAGAGAAAGAAAACAAGGAGGCGATGTGAAGAAAGACTCTCTCCCTCTCCCTCTTACTATTTAATTTTTTAGATTGAGTTTCACTCTATAGCTTATGGTGGCCTGGAACTCACCAGAGTCCTGGCTAGCCTCACAGATTACAGGTGTTAGCCACCGTGGCTTGTGTGGTGGCTTTAAGTCCAGATGAGAGCCATGCTCGTCATTTTGAGACTTCTGTGAAGTTATTCTCCTTCTCACTTCCTGTAACTGAAGGAAGGGTAGAGAAAATAGAAGAGACAGAAAAACCCCATTGGAGCATAGACTGCTTCGTGTTCCCCAAAACCACAGGCAAGCCGAGTCACTGGGGTCACCTCCATTGCTAGGTCTGGATTCTGAGCACAGGAGGAGCATGGAGGGGCAGGGTGTGAAGAAATGTGATGCTGTCCATCTGAGATGGTTTCCGCCCTCTGTCCCTCTTTCCTTCTTAGGTCTTGTAGCAAAACTATTCATTCTTCTTGTGTGGGAGTGGAAGAATAATAGCTCCAAGCCAAGACCAAAATGCTTTATGAAAACATACAGATTTCAAAATGAAACAATTATCTGGACTCCTCATTGATCTCATTTATGAAGTGCAACAATATACCAAATTACTAACAAAATAAACCACCTCTTTTCCTTCCATCAAAATGACTAGTTCATGGTATCATGAGTTTGGTTGCAACTGTAGCATACAATCTTCAGCAATTCAGCCAGGCAGTAGTTCTCAGTGTATGGCCCTGTGCCTGCAGCATCCCCTGGGAACTTGTGAGAAATGCCATGTGCCTAAGTCCCAGCACAGACCTACTGCATCAGAAACTCTGGCAGGAACAAGCTCCGTGTTTTAACAAGCTTCCCTGATGAGAATCTCCAAGTGAGGGGGTGTTTCCATTTTATTGATAAGGTTTCTGGAACATAAAAATTTAAGCCATATTCTCAGCACCACACAATTGGACGTGGATCAAGACTTCATGAGCCCAAAGTCCTTTCTCATCACTAACCACCTTAGGCTTGCTATTTGATAGATAGCGGTTTCCTTGGGAACCAAGGGTCAAGAATTTAGAAAAATGGGAAATACTCTATGGAGAAAGAATTTAGATTTTCAAATGAATAAGAACATATGGCTTAACACAATTCACTTGGCCAAATTTCTGTCTATAAAATACTTGAACTGACGACATTATAATCCAAAATGTTAAATTGAAATGCCAGGTGAGTGACGGCAAACGATGGATGGGATCAGGAGGCCAGTGAGGTGATCCACTCAGCTGTGTTCCAGGACGGTCCCACGCCAAAATAATCTCTCAGAATAAACCGGGAATCCAAATTTGACTCTAAGTCAGGAGTGAACAGAATTTTACAACTTCAGAACATTAGCTATGGAATCATAACTTTTTTTAAAAAGAAAGCTATGCAGATCAAAACCAACACAAAAGAAAACTCATGGATTTCACTTGCAGAATGCCATTTTGCAACCTCTGGCTGAGAAATCTTCCTAACATTTGCTGAAGCCAGATGAAAAGGCTGAAGGGACATAAGGTCTACAGAAAATATGTGTGAGGAGAGGCATGGGAAATTGAACTCACGGAACTGTGCTAAGTGATTCCTTTATCAAGCATCTGCCTCAGTGTCTGCTTTTATTCATTCTGGGTTTGAAGCAGTGTTTCATAATATCTCCATGCTTATATAATCATCATCGAGATCATGGGACAGCAGACCCTGGTTTCATGAGTGAGTGTTAACGTGCTGGGGAATTACCTTTTGTGATGTATGTCATGTTCATACGGGCACCATTGTAAATGTTCATTGAGAAAGCTACTCTGTGGACTAAAAACCATTCAGAGGAAGCAGCTTTGCAAAATCCATCTCAACAGCAAACAGAAGTGATTTTAATGCCTGTTATTTTGGAAGCAGTTCAAAGTTGTTTTTTCCATTGTAAATAGCGTTAAAGTGCTCTGTGGAGGCAAGTATTACTTTTTTCTTGGCCCTCTGCACTTCAGTAATGGCTCTTATACACTGAAGGCACCACAATACAAGCCAGGAAGTTATGTACAATATATGGGGGACAGCAGGGGAGATGTGGGAGGGGAGGCGAGGTCATATGGTAAGTATATAGAAGAGAAGTTGGGGCGTAAGGAGTGTGCATGGGAATACCAGCCAAGCCGGGGAACAGCTGGGAGACCTGGTCTGTATTATGGTCATTCCACAAACTTGTCCAAGGAATCACATAAGGAGAGTATTATGTTTTAATTAGAGCTGGGACTACTCCAGAGAAAATAGTGGGGGGAAGAGGGTGGTTCGGTGAATGCATTGCTTTGGAGTTTGGCTGGGTCCCCGAACTGCAGTTAACCACTTAGTTGCCTCTGGCTGCCCCCTGCCTGCTGCCTCGGGCTAGTGATTGCCTGGAAGAGCACCTGGGCTCCGGCCCCGCCCAAACACGGAAGGAACAGCAGGAGCAGAGAGCGTCAACCAGAAAAAGCCACACCTGGGATGCTTTTGTGTGGAGGGACCAGAAATCCCACATGATTCCCCTCCTCCCCGGGGGGCCGCTTTGAATGGGAGTATTTTATTTACTTTTACGACTCCTGGTATACATTTAGTGTGTTTCTGAAGCATCTAGTTAGTAAAGAACCAATGGAAGTGGAGAAATGCAAAAAAAAAAAAAAGTGATGAAAATAAGTAATTTCTTCAAACTAATATTTTTCTATTTCATTTTAAGAGAAAGTACAATATGCGCCAAGAAATAAAACAGTTCATATGTTTTCAACCCTCCTTAATGCAAATCAAATGCTTTTTCTAAAAAACTGGCAATTTGTTTATATTTTAAATTAGCATCTATCAAATTAAATATTTAAATTTAGTAAATATAATATTCATGAAAAGATAGTAAAAGCTATGAAAGGAATGTTTCTTAAAACTTTGTTGATAGTTCCCTTTTGTTTTTTTGTTGTTGTTTAGCACTTCCTTATTGTATATTTATTGCCCTCCAGCTGTATACTGTATACTCCTGGAGAGTTTGTGGGAGTGTTATAAGTCACTCTTCTCAAAGAACTGGCTTCCAAGTCACAAGGCATAGAGCCTTCATATGTTAACAGCATTATCAGCAATGATCTTTACAGTCACATTCAGTCAGCTGGCAAACTATTTCCTAAAGAAGTGCTGTGACTCTGAAGTGTGGTGACTTCCAGGAGGAGGTAGAGCTTGTGCTGGACATCGAAGGCCAAACAGAACAGGAGAAAGTGAAGAGGAGGAGGAAGAGCAGCAGGCAAAGTACCAAAGTACGCTATGCTGGGTACGATCCCAGGAAGGCATTTTGAGTATTCAAAAATCATCACGGCTGGGCAAAAGCTCCTGGAGGTAATACAGTAAAGGCGACATCCGAGAGGAGCTAGTGTCCAAGGAGCATGGGACATCACTGCTAAGTACAGACTAAGTACGAAGGGCCTTGCTTGAGGAAGGATCTCTCTATATGGAACGATGCCCAAGAGAACAGAGTCCAGAGCTAAGAACTAAACATCGCAGCAACATACACACTAAACATACACCAGGAGTTATGAGGACACCATGTGTGAGGAATTCTTGGATGTTTCGTTGCTGTTTGTTTTTCCTCAAATGAGGTCTTCACGGCATGCGACCATTTGGAAGTAATGTTCATTGTGATTCCTAGGTTCCCTTCCCTTACTTCCCAGGACCCCAAACTATTCTACCACCTGAGGCAGTCTGGACTCTGGATCCTCCGTGTTAGCTCCGCTGATAACCCCTTTCCTTGCCTCCTGCCATGTATCTTCTCCCCCAGGCCATTGTCCACATTTGCATTGAAGCTGCAGTCTTTCCAGAATTTGGGCAAAACGTTGCAAAGAAAGAACAAGCCATCTGATTCTTGGAATTCTGCTTCCTCTCCACCCTTGCAGCTGCTGTGCATGCCTGTGCCACTTGGTTTTATTAAAAAAGAAAGCTCAAAACCGTTCCCAGTTCAGAACATAACCCTGCACGCTGTTCCCTCTAGCCTAACCAGAAATCCCATTCTCCTCCTCTAACTCGATAAACCAAATCTAATTGGAGAATAATTATAAAATACACTGATGTGCAATTTGTTTCACTAACTCAATAATTAATTAATATGCTACTTATGGTTCAGGAGATCTCTTAAGACACAGCACAAATTCCACTGGATGAAAGAGAATGCCGAAGACATAAAACAGGGCAGCATCTTCACAGGAGGCAGGCCAGAAGAAAAAGATAAGAAGGAGGAAGAGACAAGCTCTCTGTAGCCTCTGGAATCCGAGATGAGACGTGTTTTACCTCAATGAGGGAGTCTCCTCTTGCCCTTTTCTACAAGTGCAATTGACTGTCTGTTCTGCAGATGAGTTATCTGCAATGTTCATGCAGCTGCATCCAGCTGGCAGATGAACTGTTCATGCTTAAACCTCTCAACCACCAGATGCTCTTGGGTGAGAGACTCAGTCCCTCATCAATGGAACCCACCACTGGCCTCTGTTGGCTAGAACACACATACTCCATGCTCGTTATGGTGATATACAGTTCTCTCAGTTTTTAGGGTCTCATATAGCCCAGGTTAGCTCAATATGTCATTGGTCTTCTGATGCCTCTTGCCTCCACCCCTCTGATCTGATTATGAGTCTACACCATCACATCCAGCTTTGTGCTGTGCAGGAGCTTAAAACCCAGGGTTTCATGCATGCTAAGCAAGCGTTTTACCTGATCTCATCCTGTGGGCCTCCTAGCTCCCTTTGCCTGTGTGCAACTGAATCTTCCAACAGGCAATGCCTTGGATTTTCCCATTCATTGTTAAAAAACGGCAGTGCACATAAATTATTCCAGTGGCTTCATTTTAAATGATTGGGATTCTATCTAACTTTTGTCTTTCGAGGAGTGAGATTTTTAAATTGATTTCTTTGTAATTAGTGCAATGAGCAATTATTAAATATTCATGAAATCAACTGAATTTTTTAGAAAAACATTTTTTTCTCTCTTGACATTTGACTCTATTACTGAATGACATTCCGGCTGACATCAGGCAAAGACTGATGCGTCTGTCCTCACAACTTGGAGGGGGTTTCATTTCGCTTGAGCACTTTCCAAGCTTTCTCAGAAGCCTGACTGTTCTCCAGAGAGGTTGCGTGAACTCTCCCAACCCATCGCTGGGAACAGTTCGTGTTCCCCTTCTTCACAGAGCTGTCGGCTGCCCTTTGTCCCGTCGCTCCTCACCCTTGACAGAGCTCGCCTAAGTGTTTCCCCAGCTCATGTGTGTGTGCCAGTGTCTCGGTCTGTGTTTCCACAGATCTCCTGCTTGTGCGGCAGAACAACTTGCTATGGCAGGCTGGCTCCATCCATGACAAGTGAGGACCCAAAACCTACAAGTTCAGCTGATTTCTCTAAGCTCTAGACAAAAAGAATAAATCTGTTGTGATAGAGTTCCTTGCTGGTTTCTGGCATGTGAATTTTGCTTTATTATTGTTCTTAACATGAGGTTGAAAACTCAACTTAGACTTTCTTCAAAATGGCAACTGACCAGGGCAAGGAAACGATAGCCTCCCCCTCCCCCTCCCCCGCACCCTTTGCCACCTGCCGCAGGCCAGGTCAGAGAGCTGGCCCCAGGGTCATGGAGCAGGAGAACTGGCCCCGCCCCTAACTGGCTTAGCACTCAAGAGAGCTGGCCCTGCACCTCACCTGGGCAGCACAGTAGAGCTGACCCTGTTATGGGATGGGGGGGCACAAGCCGGCCCCCAAGGGTGTGAGAGCAGGAGAGCTGGCCCCACCCCTTGCTGCCTGGGGCATTGGGTGAGCTAGCTGGGGCAGTGCTAAAGAACTCAACCTGAAGATGCAGGAGAGTTGGCAGGCTGACCAACTCAGCTACCACCCAGGTTCAGAGCTGGCCCACCCTAACATCCACCCCATCTATGAACTAATGGAGCCACGAAGGCGCTGGTCCTACAGATCCAAAACTGCAGGGTCTCCACCACACAGGACAGCAGCAGTATATCCAAGAGGCGTCCCAGTGAGGCTCTGGTATTGGTAGGGTAGCAGAAGCCAGAGACCTCAAACTGGACCAATGACTCATTGCAATGAACATTTGCAAGTAAAGATGTATGGACTAAAGCGTTTACTGTGTGGACTAAAGGGTTTATAGCTTCCACAATGAGATTTTTTTTTTTTTTTTTTGAGGAGGAGAAAGTTGTAAGGACAGAGGGCAGATATGAAGGAAGGGGGTGGGGGATGAGAGGGATTGGGGTGCGTGATGTGAAATCCACAAAAGAATCAATAAAAAAAATTTTTTAAATAGTAACTGACCAATTGTCTTCTTATTGTGTATGACAAAAGCTGTGCTTTGAAGTTCCTGTGGTTTTGTCTACATTTCTTCTACAGTGGGAAGTGCTTCGGAGAACCAGGGGCTTTCTAATCATATTCAGTACACAAGTCTCCAGTGTATCATTCAGTTCATTAGACTCTGTATTAGACAGCTCCCAAACCTGACCCAAATGACAATATTTATGCAAGCTTCTTAGGAATGTGGCTTTATTTTGTGATGCTTCTCTTCTTCAGGAAAATCATCAAGCCAAATTCTCGTCTTATCCTGTGTCAATTCATAAAAGGAATTTGTGATGAGGAAATTCCATTTTTATTATGTGAAGCCATATTGGACAAAGATAAGAGAAACTCGCTTAAATGAATTATCATTTCAGGATTAAAGGAATTTCTGAACTACAGGAAAATGAAGGGCTGCGCCTCCCTCCTCCTCTCTTTCAATTTGACATTGTCTTCAGTGGGACTGTCATATTTCAGCTTTTAGCCATCTAAAGTCAAGAGGAAAATATTTCTACCTGCTTTTCTCATTTTACAGAAAACTCTTGATCACAAAAAAATGTGTGTGGATGTTCTTAATAAAGATAACTATAGTTATAAAATAGATAGATGCATTCAACACTAGAAAACACCAGATAATCTGATACAGTAGATAATAGGTTTCCTATGGATCATTCTCTTAGCATGGAGACTAAATTATGCAGTGAGCAAAAATGTGATCTAGTAAGTGTTTGCCCCTGGTAATGATAAAGTTTATGCAAGGGAGAACTCATACTCCTTTGTACCATAAACTCAAAGGGAATTCGGTAGCTGTGCAGACTCCTGAACTCATCCCAGAAGTGCTAAGTCCTTTGGCCAAGATGCGGGAATCTGCAGTTTTGACCAACACCTTGAGTAGTTTAGTACAAAGGGTCTGCAGGACCCTCTGAACAACAATATTATGGGTTATTGATTTCGAGGAAGGCATAATTTATCTCCAGCAAGTCAAGAAGCACTTCCCAAAAGTCATGGAGTGGCAACTGTTCCCTAAACAGGCTGGAAAAGAAGGGCATGTCTTCACTTGTGCGTTCACCCTGTCCTTCCTCCTTACAAACCTCAGTCAGTGTTTATTAGAAAGCACGTGCCTACTTACTGGCCAGGCCCTGGGCTGCTCTTTGAGACAGGCTCAACCAGAGTCAGCCTAGAGAAGCCTGTTGTTAGAAGCAGAAGTGGAAGGTGCAGGTGAACATTCCTTCTGTGTCCAGATTTCCTTTCTCTGAGGTTGTTCATCACCATCCTACAGACAATCCTCTGGTTCCAGAGAGACTTCACACAGCATACATGTCCTCACTTTGTGACTTCACTAACTGGAATCCCTTTTGACTCTGGAGGCTTCAGTGGCTGGTGTCCAGATTTGCCCACAATCACTCCATGTGAGGTTGGACCATCTTCTTCTGGGAGATGTAGAGCATGGAAATGACGATATTCTCTATTGAGAGAGTGAATTCTATTTAACTCAACTTAAAGTTAGTATTTCACTGAAGATAAGTTAATGACACAGTATGACTCACTTTCAAAACATATTGCTTCTTTTTCCTCAAGATAAAGGCCAATTAAACTAAGTTTTTAAAATAGACAGCATCCCAAATTCTTTAGAATTGTATGGAAATAAATCTCATTTTATACACTCATATGCAATACCTAATGTAGGGCTGAAATGGACAGGATTCTCATAATGTCTCTAATACAGGACTTTATTAATGAAAAACTCTGGAACATACATTGTCAATACTCAGGGGAAGCAGAAAGTAACCTCCCTGCTCTGATTTTTTTTTTTTTTTTTTTTTTTTTTTTTTTTTTTGGTTTTTCGAGACAGGGTTTCTCTGTGTAGCTTTGCGCCTTTCCTGGAACTCACTTGGTAGCCCAGGCTGGCCTCGAACTCACAGAGATCCGCCTGCCTCTGCCTCCTGAGTGCTGGGATTAAAGGCGTGCACCACCACCGCCCGGCTCCCTGCTCTGATTTTTGAAGCTCTGACTTTACTCAGTGTACCACAGTACCATGCCATTGACTGTCAGCTAAACTCCACTTTATATTAAAAGAAGTTCTATTTCCAGGAGGCATATGACTTAAGAAGGGCTTTGTTTTTAAAACTTATTATAAAAGCCAACTGAAAGTATCAGTGTTAACTAAAAACATCTCATAAAACATCTATATTTTAACAAAGCAAAACATCCATAGTCTAACAAGGATGTAAGGATCCACCAAGTCAAAATTTAAAGAACAGAGGAAAATAAGATAGAAAAATCAAGACCTGAGCACCATGGGTTAATTTATTTTTTGCTTAATTAATTAAATTTGTAATTTAATTATAATAGCAATAATTAAAATTGTTAAATGTTTAGGTTAAATTTTACTATTTTTAATTACATATATAACTATTTAATTATACATTAATAAATAAATATAATAATAAATATAAACTGTGTGTGTGCCTGTGGAGGCCAGAGGCATCGGATGCCTGGAGCAGGAGTGACAGACAATGTTGAGCCATCAGTGCTGGGAACCAAACTCGGGTCCTCTGGAAGAACAGCGAGTGCTCTTAACCACTGGGCCATCTCTCCAGCCCCACATTTGCTAACTCTTGTTGGTCTCATGATAAAATGTACAGAAGCCAAAGAAAATCCTTCCCCAAAAGACTGCTCTCTCAGAGTGTGCATCACTTAGAAATTGACAGGTCTCCAGACACCCTCAATCGAAGAAGATGACCGCAAAAGGAGGAAGCGGAAATCTACCCCTGAGACACTACATACAGCAGGCCAACCTTCCTGTAGATTGGCACCTGGGTTTGTGGATTCCCAGAGCTGGAAACTGAATTCAACTGGAAGCACTCACGGGCTGCTCACCAGCCCCAGGCAAAGGTAAAGTTCCTCTATAGAGATGCACCTTGGTGTTAGATTCCAAGACCCCCACAAGTAAGTTCCCACAGACAATGACAAAATTACACACAAAACTTACCCAACACAGAAGCAATGTACCTTGGGAAAGTTCCTTATATGCTGGGTAGGCCTAAACAGTACCCCACAAAGGGAAGGTCTCTTGGAGAAGAGGAGACATCTGTCTGACCCCAAGGCACAGAGAGGTCTGCTGATCTAAATTAGTTCTTTGGATTGAAGGCTTCCTCAATAGACTAATGGAGCCATCACAGTGCTGTGGCAATACAAACACTGAAGTTTCTTAATTTTGTAACTCATGGTAACTCCCAACTGCCCTGGAAAGGAAGAAGCTAAACAGACTAAAAATCATCAAATACCTCAAGGTAAAACTTCAACTCCTTGGAAACAGACCTGTATTTGTAAATAATTCAAAGAACACAATTTTAGTTAGAATCTAAAAAAACAAAAAACAAACAACAAAAACCTATTATATCACATGAAGGATTTGGTGTGTTTATTCATTTTCAGAGGCAAAACTGTCTTGGAAAATGGGATCCCAGTCAGTAAAAAAAAAAAAAAAAAAAAAGTCCAGAGTGACACAGAGAAGCATCCTGTGGTCTCCTTGGGTTATTGTATGGCAGATCACCTTAGGCCAGCTGCTGTGTTCTGAATCCATCAGTCAGTCCTCTTGGTTTTGTTCATGTGTTTTAGATTCCAAAGAAAATGTATTTTGTTAAAATTCTTCGCCTTTAATTTTTAAAAAACCATGTGTGTTTTAGGGTCAATTTAATCTGCATGTTTCCTATTTTGTTATAATTAAACCATCAAAATGTTGTCTTTTAAAAACTATTTGATGTCCAGAAAATCTTCTGAGCCCTCTCAATGTGCCTCTTAAAAGCATTTTTATCCCACTTAAAAACAGAAGTTGCCCTGTGTCATGGGTCACCTGATTCAGAAACCAAAAATCCCCTTTAAATTCCAGAAACCTTGAAGTCTGAATAATTCCTGGCTCTGAGAAAAGGAGTTCACCCACTGTTAAACTCCTGTGTTGCTGAAGACATTTGGAGCAAAGATGAGCTCCCTCAGAGGGGACATCAGAGCCTGCAGGAGAAACGGAAGGTATGCGACGTTCCCCAAGGCCTCCAAGGGCTTTCTAAGGACTCTTGCCTGCCGCGTTGCCTTCGACAAAGCCAGACAAAGCTCGGAGGCACATCAAATGTCTGACTAGACTCAAAGGAAATGTGATGACCATATGAAATAATATTTGCTCCTTACTTCTAAGAAAAACAATGCGATACGAATGTATGGATTTCACCACATCCAATTCCTGATCTCGTCGCATCCTCTGCTGTTGGCAGCCTACAGCGGACTCAATAAACTCGCCAAGACTGAATAACGAATTTCTCCGAAGAATGACTAGCACATGTGACTGTAACGCCGGCTTCTGTTGTGCGAAACTCGGGAGTGTGCTCTCCGGGCCGGTGGGTGGAAAGGGGCTTTCACGGGAGGGTGTAAGTTTGAAAGCCTGGATGATGAGGCAGACTGTAGAAGAATCCCTCCCACCTTTGCTCCGGCAGCACCGGTAAGCCGAGACACGTAGCCACCCTGAGGGCCAAGCACCCCAGCCAGGGTCCAGGGGACTTTCTGCAGCCATTTCCAGAGAACCTATAAATACCTCTGTGCTGAACAGCTCACATCCAGCTCCTGGAGAATGCCGGCCTGCTATCATCAAGCATCAAATATCGAGCAGACAGGATACAGGGGTTTCCCCACAGGGGAGCTGGCACACGAGCTCTGAGGAAAAGGGAGCTGAGTCCATTTCCTGCGATTGTTGGAGGAGGATGGGCGTCTAGCCCTTGGGTATGGTGGAGTCCTGTGTGCGTTAGCATCCTCATGGGATGCTGGCATCTCAGTCGGTGCACCTCGATCTTCAATAGAGAAACCCAGGCGCTCAGGCAGAGGATTCAGATACGTTGTAGTTATTACATTAGTTTATAGGGTACTTCACAGTTTGCAAAGCTCTGACACAGATCTTTGTATCTCATTTGGATGTTGCTAATTTTTGTTTTGTTTTATTTTTCGAGACAGGGTTTCTCTGTGTAGCTTTGGCGCCTTTCCTGGTTACTCACTCTCTAGCCCAGGCTGGCCTCGAACTCACAGAGATCTGCCTGCCTTTGCCTCCCAAGGCGTGCACCACCACCGACCGGCTGGATGTTGCTAATTTTAATCACAGCCACCACACGAGGAACAACAGCAGGCATTGTTAGAAAGCCTGAGTTTCATGAAGTTGGGGAATATAAGGTTGCTACCTAAAAAATCTGGTCTCCTCAGACCGTATAAAATTTCAGCCTATCACTAAAACTGGGATGAATTTCTATGTAATTATTAGCAACAAATAATCAGCTTCATTGCGGTACCACTGACACACAATAAACCACACATTTACAGGGCACGATGTGTTGCTTCAACAAAGAAAGACACAGTACATTTCTCATACATGTATATCTGCACACGTGCACATGTGTTTGCACTCTTGAAATTATCACCTCCATTAAAAAAAAACCCGACCCCTCCCACCCTCGGAGTTTCCCATGCTTTGGGGTCCCTCTTGCTCGTCCTCTGTTAAGAGCCTTGAGTTGCCCTGCGAGCCCATGATGCCATCTCTGTTTGAAGTCCTCAGGAATTTCTAATCTCTGGATTTCACTATTTTTCCTTCCTTAATGTTTAATCTGTCATTAATTCTATGGAGTAAATTTTTCTACTCCAGACACTGTCATTTTCATCACTAGCAGTTAAATTTAGATCTTTTTTTTTCTTAAACAGTGTGTCAGTATAGTATTTTTCACCTTTTCTCTGTTTCTAGAAGATACAGAATACAAGTACAGGGCCCTTCAAAGCACCCTGGTCCACTAATTCTACCATCTAAGTCAGCGGTTCTCAACCTTCCTGATGCTGCGGCCCTTTAAAACAGTTCCTCATGTTGTGGTGACCCCCAACCATAAAATTATTTTCATTGGTACTTCCTAACTGTAATTTTGCTACTGTTATAAATTGTAGTGTAAATATTTTGGGAGATAGAGGTTTTCCAAAGGGGTCATGACCCACAGGTTGAGAACCACTGGTCTATATCATTTCTTAATACATTTGTAACTGATGGGATTTTCTCCTACTTAGAGATCACACGTCCCAATTCCTTTGCTCACCTACCAGAACTTTGCCTGCTCTGTCTAGTACTGATATTTTTGCATTCCCAAGTAGCCTGGGATTTCCTTCTGAGGTGGTTTTTATGTCATACTGTTAGCCTTTGTTAGGTGGGGCCCAATCAACCCTGAACAGCCTAGCCATGCCAGCATGCTCCAGGTTCAGCAAGAGACTCTGTCTCAAAAACAAGCAAACAAGACGGTGGACTATTAAGGAAGTCAGTCACTCAACGCCAGCCTCTGGCTTCCACGTGCACCCTTGCATATGTGTTCATGTGCCTGTGTACACACACACAAACATACACACAATAAAAGAGATCTC
Organism: Peromyscus leucopus; assembly: GCF_004664715.2. Lineage (NCBI taxonomy): Eukaryota > Metazoa > Chordata > Mammalia > Rodentia > Cricetidae > Peromyscus > Peromyscus leucopus. The sequence goes on along the minus strand of NC_051066.1, from coordinate 52,014,815 downwards.
AGGGGGAAAATGTAATATGTGCAAAATCCATATGCTGAAAAATTCCAGCACATTTTAAAGAACTGAAAAATGTATCCAAATACATAGATGAATTGCATGCATTTGTCATTAGATAAAATATGTTAGGACACCAGTTCTTCCTAGACTAACCTATAGATTCATAATTTCTATCAGATATTAGCAAGGCTTTTTTGTAGAAATTGATCAATCTTAAAAACACACATAAAATGCAAAAGAAGATCTCAAAAGCTAAATTTAGGCTAATTGTGTAAATTTTTAAGACTAGGAAACTGTGCTAGTAAAATGGTGTGGAATTGTGTGAATACAGATGTAAGTATCAACAAAACAGAGAGGAGATCCAGAAGTAGACTCTCCCATCGTCTGCCAATTGATTTTTATGAAAGATGCCCAGGTCATGGGTGAAGGAAAAGCCACTCAAGTAACAGTCAGGGAAGAGGCAATCGATTCCATGAAAACACAAAGAATCCCAGACCTCACATCGCATACAAAAATCCATGCAAACTAGATCACAGACTTAGAGGCAGCATCTAGAACCTACTAGAAGAAAACAGTCTTTACTGGGATTAGGAAAATATTTCTTAGACAAAAAAAAATCAGTGAGCTGCAAAATAACAACTGGGCCAGACGGGCTTCCAGAAATGAAAAAGCACAATGAAGATTCTGATTGTATTTTGCTGGTGACTGTGGCTGCTGACAGCTTTCCAGCCCTTCCACTTCCCCTTCCCCTCTGCCCCGCATCTGGGCCAGCTGATAAGAAAGCCCAGGTGCTCCCACACTTTGTTCAAAGCATGCCAGTCCCAGCCCTCAGTCACAGGAACCCTCACTCCAGCCCGATTCCCCAGTCACAGCAAAAGCCATGCCAGGCTCTTCCCAGCTCTCTGATGACATTTTTGGATCTGCTTGGGAGCCTGTCCTGTTCTCCTCAGAAAGCCTCATTGTGTGAGTAATAAACCTTCTGGAACGTGAGTGTGTGTGTGTGTGTGTGTGTGTGTGTGTGTGTGTGTGTGTGTGTGTGTTCATCAGTTTCAATATCGGTAGGACCCTTCCTCTTTCTGTGGGATAACTGCAACAAAAACCTTTACTATTGAAAAGTAAAAATGCAGCTAGGCAGTGGTGGTGCACATCTTTGATCCCAATACTCCAGAGGCAGAGGCAGGCGGATCTCTGAGTTCAAGGCCAGCCTGGTCTATGGAGTGTGTGAGTTTCAAGACAGCCAGAGACACACAGAGAAACCCTGTCTCAAAAACACCCAAAACAAACAAACAGAAAACAAAAAACCACCACCAACAACAACAACACCAACAACAAAACAAACAGAAAAGAAAAAGAAGAAACCCAAGCCACCTACCCAGAAAAACATCATTTCTATTCTTGAGGTTGTTTCTCTGGAGTAGATGATGAATTCTTAACCATCACATAAGGAAACCAACTTGAGAAGTTATCAAAGATTTTACTGTCTAAATCTTCTGTAAAGAAAGCATGCAAATGACAGACAGTCACACCAAATGACACTAAACATCCCTTGTTGTTAAGGAAGTGTGAATTAAAAACACAGGTTTCCTTTCCTATCCACTGGATTAACTGAGAGGAAAAGGACTCCGTGTTGCTATGGGTGTGAATGACTGGCCCCGCCCTGGCTGCAAATGCAAACTGGGCTAGCGCTTTGGAAAACATCCTCAGTTTCTTGTGAAATTAAATTAAATTGAGGCTTGCTATGCAACCCATCAATCTTGCTTTTGGATGATTATCCACTAAAAACCAAAGTACATATTTATACATAGACTTGTTCTCCAATAATTATAGTTATTTGTTCATAATTGCCCCAAAATGGAAGCCAAAAAAATGCCAATCAACCAGTGAATAGGAAAATAAAATGTTATTTCACATAATGAAATATTACTTAAAAGTAAAAAGGAAATTTTGAAATATGCCATGTTGGGGATAAATATCAAAGGCATTCCGTCAAGAGAAAGAAGTCAGGTACAAAAGACCGTGCAGTGTGTGAGTCCAGTGTGTAAAGATGATTACAGAGTGAAAGCAGGGGTATGTGGGAGATTCAGGGCAATGACTACGACAGAACACTTTAATGTGATGGAAACAGTCCATAGCATAACTGTGAGGTCAGCTTATAATTGTATATGTTTGTCAAAACACATTGAGTTGTGCCTTCAAATGGTACTCTTAGTGCATACAAAATACACTGCAAAGAGAAATGTCGACCTCAACAGGGAGCAGCTACTGCCTGATGAAACAGTGCACTGGCCTCTTCGGGTCCCTCTTTGTTTCATATACCAAATCTTATTCCATCCTGCCATGCTTACCAGTAGCGTTCTCTGGGACCATTCTGCAAACAGGCATAGACAGCCCAAGACACTTTACAAGATCATGCTCTCTGTAGGAAATTTGCAAAATCCAACTGTTTTATTCCGTAAAGCCTCTTTTCGGTGGAAATTCACACTTTAAAATCTTCCTTTGACATTTTCAGTGTATTGCTGTCTTAGACAATTTAGGCTGCTTGAGCAAAATACTGTAGATTAAGTAGTTAATAAACAAGGGGGGTTTAGCTCCAGTGTCTCTGGAGGCTGGGAAGTCCACATCATATCACCACCCATTCGGTGTCTACTCAAGACTTGCTTTTATGTTTCTCAAATGGTGAGAAGACAAACTTGTTCCCTTGGGCCTGTGTTGTAAGGACATTGATCCCACTCACAAGGACTCCATCATCATGATCTAATCACCTCCCAGGAATGTCCCCTCATACTAATATCACTTTAGAAGTTGGGATTTCAACATGGGAATTGATAACGGACACAAGTTTTTAAACCACACTACTGTTTTACATTAACAAGAAATCACGAAATAAAGATACGGGTATTTTTGTTTGGTTTGGTCAATTTCCTTTTAAACAACAGGTAAACAAACTGTGGGTGTTTTTATAATTCTGAACTGTGACCATCTTACTTAGCACTTGTTTTAGATTTTAATTCCTCCTCTTGATAGGTAAATAAATGTAGAAAGCAGCATCTTTTTACTTAGAAAAAAATTTAGATGTGCCATTTTATTTGTGTGTGTGTGTTTTGCCTGCATGTCTGTATGTGAGCGTTCGTTGAGCGTGTGAATGTCATCCAGGAAGCAGAGAGGTTAGAGTCATTCTGAACAGATCCTGGCTATGTTCTGCCTGATGAGGGACAAACAGTTGAAAGACAATGAGGGATTCATTCAAAGTCCTGGAACCCAGAGCCTGGATAACGGAGTGACCTTTGATGGGCGGCGAACATCTCCAAGGTCACAGAGAAGTTTCCAGAAGAAAGCCAACCTGAGCATCTGTCACAGGGAAGCCCCTGGCAGCATGCCTATACCAGCTCCAGCAAACAGGTTGCCTGTTGTCCTCTGGTCTGTCACCTGGGGTGAAGTTCCAGGCAGCGTCCAACAGTGGAGGACAAAATTAGCTGTCGTTCGGTTCCCGCTGCCCGTCTTCAGGAGCAGGGGTCTACATGGCAGAGAGTGGAAACTGGCGTGGATACAAGATGGAAATTTGAATGCTGAGTTTTCATTTGACTCAAGCTTCTAATACGTGAGCATGAGACGATTCAAATCCCCGACACTGCGTTTTAAAGTTCTGAAGTGGCCTAGACTCTCAGTCACGTGGTGGGGATCTGGCTCAGTACGTGGTAAGATACAAGCTGACAGACAACGAGATTATTTCCTGATTGTACTGAACTGAGTTCAATCCGTTCATCAGTGTTTAAACTCTCATTCATGTATTACCTAAAATACCACACACACACCATGACCTACCATTGCATGTTCACATTTTGAAAAAGACTGAGTCACAGGACACTAGCATCGTGGGGACAGAGAGCGCAGCATCGCTGCATTGAGAAGACAGTGGGATTACATTTGCATTTTTTGTGACAGATGGTGACAGAATACAAGTTTGGGACTTTTGACTTCTCACTAGGGGTTAAGCAGAGCAGGAGAGAAAAGCTAGTGGTCACACATAAGTAAACACACAAATGTAAAGAAAACCAGTTTTGTGTATGTGTATGTGTGTATGTGTGCTTGCATGTGTGTCTGTGTGTGTATGTGTGCATGGCTGCATGCATGTGTGTCTGCATGTGTGTGTATGTGTGTGTGTGTGTGCTCATGTGTGGATATGTGTGTATGCACCTGTGTGTATCTTTGTATGTGTTTGTCTGTGCCTTGTGTGTGTGTGTGTTTGTGTATATCTGTATCTGTGTTCATATCCGTGTTTGTGGTTGGCCATGTGTGCTGAAAGATGAATTTTAGATATTAATGGGAAATATTTTCCTGCTATCTGTAGATGAAGCTGGTTGGTCTGAAGAGCCCAGTGAGAAGACATCCACTGTACATTCCTTGTACATCTTCTCCCAGTGGGAGACATCATGGACTTTTGGTGCTGATGGGGCATGAGAAACAGCAGGAGGTGCAGTGTGCATCCAGACCTGAACCCCAGGGCCCGTGTGTGAGCTCTCTCTCCAGCCCTCTGCGCAGCAGAGGACATACCTGAGGAGACAGATAGGTTATTGGGGCAATAAAAGCAGAGCTATGTGGTATGAGAGTCATTACTTGCTCTTACTGTCCAAACAATGAGAAAACATAATTTGTAAGTACTCTTTCACGGTGATGTGGGGGAAGGAATCCTTCTTCCTCCTCCTTAAGCTGTGAAAAGGCACCCATGGGGATAAGTGGAAGTGTATCATGAATTTTTCCTTCGGCCTCCTGCTTCTGCATCTGCTCAAAGTGGGATTGATGTGAAATCGCCCCGGCTCTCCCTGCAGTTCACCTACTGGCACAGATCACACACAGTAACGGCTGTCTGGCTCAGTTCTCTTCCGTCCCATGTAACAGAGTGGCCCCAAGGTAACTGCTCCCAAGCTCTTTTCTGTCTCCACTTGGGGAAGTGCAAACCATTGCTGCTTTATTTGACTTTGAAAACAGACTCATCTTTGCACCTCCTGTTTAGTCACGGTCCTGGGGATGAGGTGTCCGTCTTGAGGAGTCCATGACAGGGTTTCCCACAAACCCCTGGAATTGGCAAGGTCTTCCAAGCTTACAGATCTTCCTCTTTGCTCATCTAAACTGGGGCTCCAGCCAAGCCAGCTGATCTTTCCTATGTTTCTGGAGAGTCCCTGGCTTGGAGACTATTGCAGGCTGAATTAGGTTCCTTTCAAACTTAAAAGGTAAAATTCTACCCTCCAGTAACTTACAATGTGACTATTTGGGGAGGAGGTCTTTGAAGATCTAATTAAGGTGGGGTTCATCAAAAAGGACTGCCACACTGAGGCCAGATAGATTCAGAAGGGAGAGCCAGAGAAAACACAGCCATTCACAAGCCCAGGAGAGCGGCCTCACAGGAATCCAGCCCTGCCCGCTCCTTGATCTCAGACTTCTGGCCACCAAAACTGTGAGAAGATCTCTCCTGTGCACTGCACCATCTGTGGGACTTGGTGGTAGCAGCACTAACAGACTCCTGGACTGACAGAAGTCACCTGCCTTACGGTGTGGAAAGTCCTCTTGGGTCAGATAAAGTCCCTACTTGCTCGAGGTAGTGGCCTTTTATTTTGCCTTCATGAAAAGGTTAGCAAGCATTCAGAAAGCAGCCTGAATACATCAATCCAGACTGTCCCGTGGGCAGGGTTGGAGACAAGAATTGCAGTCATTACTTCTTACAGGTGAGAAAAATGAACCCCAAAGAGAGACACCAAGTCTCTTTTGGTCGTGGCAGTCAGGGCCTAAGGATGGGCATAGGTTCCTGCCTCTGGCCAAGTACTTTCTAACTCACACCAGCATAGTAAGTACTTGGGGTGTAGGGTGAGTCAAGTGGGTGGGGACAGCACAGAGAGCCAGGGTGCAGGTGAGTTGGATCCGTGTGCACGGTGGGTTTCTATCTTCGGGGGTAGTAAAGTTCATGTAAAATCTTAAACCTCTCCCAGGCAAACACTGGGGCCTGGCAATACATAATAAATCCCAAGGATCTCCTGGCTATTGACAGTCTGCCGTTCTGTAACAGCACAACTCACTTCCTGTGGAGAGGCAGAGGGCACACCTCACCCTGCCATGTTATACCCTATCACTTCATGGAAGCCCCGCCCACCATGCTTCCTCATCCCAGGTAGTCATTCTGTCAATCTGCCCCCCCCCCAAGTCATAGTCATTCTCTTTGTCTCTGGCTTTTTCTTTCATTTCACAACCATCTTTTCCCCAGAATGCATCTGGATGAATTTCACACACACACACACACACACACACACACACACACACACACACACACACGTATACAGAAAAGGAGAGACAAGATGCAGTTTCAATTTTGTTATCTAAATAGAGTCGATAGAGTTTCTCTTCCCCTCCCTTTTGGTCGCCAGCCCCTCCCTCCTCGTTTGAAGATGGGCTGGCAGGGTTCCCACCCAAACTGACAGCTCGAAGCAGCTCGTCCTGCCTCTGGCTTCTCTGCTGTTCCTGCAGCATATTGACCTCCATTTCTCTGCACATGGACACCCACCAGTTCCACTGGGAGCCAAAGCAGGGGCAGAACCCGGTGATGTGGCAGCTGCCTGGGACCACTGCCCCTCAGAAGCGTAGGAGCTGCAGATGGAAGTCAGAACTTGCCATGGCCTGGAGCAGTGGTTCTCAACCTTCCTGATGCCGTGACCCTTTCTTTAATCCAGTCCCTCATGTTGTGGTGACCCCCCCCAACCATAGAATTATTTTTGTTGCTACTTCATAACTGTAATTTTGCTACTGCTATAAACTGTAATAGCTGATATGCAGGATAACTGATATGTGACCCCCAATGGGGTTCCGACCCACAAGTTGAGAACCAGAGGAGGGGTAACCCTGAGCTCTGACTTCCACTGGGCATAGGTCCCTCACCTCAACCCTCAGTTCCTTAGGCCAAGGTCCAAAACAAGGTAGACCGTCTGTGGCAGAACCATGGAAGGGCTTGTTGAAAATTCAGAGCCCTGAACTCCATTTAAGACTTCCTGTTTTGCCTGTTGGACAAATGTTCTAGCCCTGCATTTTGCTCTTCCTAGCACCCAGCTTCCTCTCCTCCTTGGAGGCCAACACGGTGGCCAGGGCATGCAACAGGTTGACTTCTGCAGGTCATCCAGGCACAGCGTTTCTCTGTCCTACCGGGAAGCCAGGGCTTGAGCACATGAACGTGCGCCGCGATTTGAGGTCACTTTAGTCAAGACATTCGCTCTCAAGCAAGTGACATCTTTGTAGCTGTGACAACCCCTAACAGGGGCAGAGATAATCACTTCATCTCATGGGTGTCCACTAAATCATAGTTCCACACGCTCTGCTACAACACTCCAGACCTCTGTTCGAATCCTGGCTCTGCCACTGTCTCCAGGCAAGTTCTTCCGGATCTTACTTGAATCATGCAGAACAGGGGACATCATGGCCCTCAAGCCAGTTGGCAGAACTTTAGTGAAATCCAGACTTAAATACGTGTGATTTGTAAGCTGCAGAATACTACAGACACATTCATGGGAATTGGACATTTTAAATGTATCCATGCTTTCACAGAAGCTGAAATTTTTTTTTCATGAGAATTTTTAGAAAGAGATTTCTTAGCTTTTTTGTGACTTTTAAAATTAATATCCAACTTTCTGCCTTTTACCATGGTTTTTATATTTTCCCACATCCCTGTTGTTTCATTTGTCTTCCAACAGGCAAACTCTGCTAAGGAATGAAAAGCATTAAATAAAATGCTCCACACACTACAGTAAAAGCCAATGGCTGTTCTCCTCTGGGGCACAGAAGAAAACAAAACAAAACTTTCCATCCATTTTCCAACAGCTGTTGCTTTTTAGAGAAAGCAAATATTTTTGGGAAAAGCTGCAAACATTCTGGACCCAAACCATTTATAAGCTTTGCAAATGGAACACACAACCAGCTTGCCAGCCTTAATCCTGGGCTTCCATTAAATGCACCACAACTGCATCATAAAACAGAAAAGGGAAGAATTTATAAACAAATAAAGCAGTTAATTGGGGCAATAAAATAGCAGTTCCCTCCCGTGTGTGGAATTGGGAGATCTCAACCTTCGGAATCTTGAAAACTGTGTGTTCAGGGGTCTGGCGACAGCTAGAGGCAAACCCAGATCAAAGAGCTCAAGACTGCTGTTGGGTTGACAATGCTTATCTCTGCATCCATGCCCACAGCCCCTCTGTCCCCTGACCTCGTGTGGGTTGTAAATCATTTCCAGGGTAAGATGAGCTCCCTGCCAGTATCCTAAACACTGCCCCATGGCCACTGCTCTGATCCAAGATGGGAAAGCTCAGAGATCCACAGATGCCTTTATCTGCAACGGAATACTTGGATAGAAGGATGGAGACCTGAACTTATCTAGACTGATTCTCTCACTCCATGAAAAGCAAAATAGACTTTGGCGCCTCAGGAACAGGGTAAGGGTCCTGTTCTTGCCTCCTGCTTGCTTTATGGCCACAAGAAAAAAGCTGGATCATTAATTTAAGTTTTACACATTTACTTATTCATTCAATAAAATCTTTAGATTTTTTTTAAGAAGTGGTGATACTAAGTCTTGTCACTTGTGAGAATCAAATGAGAGAACACACACACACACACAACCTATACATATCCCACGTATGTGGCTATACATGTACATAGTTATATAGATGTTTGAAATAAAGTATACATCCTATCACAGCGCAGATGCTCACAATAGTTAGGCCACATCTTTTTAACATTGCAGCACAGCATCACTATCTACAATGTTCACATTTGAGAACTACAAAACTGTGTTACAAAAAGTAATCAAAACAGTAATCTTTCAATGTTTGAAGTAACTATGATTTCCTGTTGGGTCACATTCATAGCTGTCATCGGTTGTATGTGGCTCACGGGTTGTAGGCTGGACACAGCTAATTTATGGCATTCAAACAGGAATTGTAACAAAGTTGTCGTAAGTAGACGGACAGTGGTAGCCCCTTACATTATTTCTCTTATTCAAGAAAGAAAGGGAGAGGAGAGGGGGAGACAGCTGGCGGGAGAGATACTCAGCAGTACCACCCTGCCCATGAGCCCCACCCACTCTGGACAGCCACACAGTCGGGGTGGATTTCGGGGCTGCAAGGGTTACTGTGACCATGGGCTGCCGCAGAGCCACTGGGCCGTGTGAAGAATTCACTCATGACCTTTGCCTCGTTAATGCCTAGACCTGCACTCTCTCCCACCCCTGGAAATGTTTATGGTCCATTCATGTAATCAGATGCACACACTATCTAGCAGGAAATAGGCCCTCTTCACAGAGGTCTGGCTTTCAGTATGTTTTGTTTAAAGTCTCTGGAGATAGATGGCCATTTACCTTTGTTTAATAGCCCTCATAATGCATAGACTAGTGCTGTACCTCAAAGGTGCTCAGTGAATAACTTCTAGCGCCCAGGGTCCTTGTAAACTATTTCCTGGGTCCTAAGTCAACCTAAGGAAGAAAATTCCTGGTCAGCAGATTCTGTGTGCTGATGGCTTGCAATCTTCCTAGACACCGCAGGTGTGTGTTCTTTGATACTTTAGAAAATGTCAACTAAGAGACTACTTATAGAAATTAGAGCTCAACATTAACCGTGAGAGGAAGTGTGAGGCATTAAATCCTATAGGTTAATATTTTAAATACTATTCAAATGTTTCCAGGATTCACAGGCAGTGTTGTGGGTTAACCAGTTCCTAAGTAGATAGGGTTTGCTGAACCCTAAACCTTTTATTTTTGGGAGCATATGTGGCCAGAGATTGAACCCACGTGTCTCATTCATTGGCACAGTGACTGTGGAAACATCTTGAGGTTACACTTGTGAAAAGATCCATAACCCTTAAGCAAACATGGCACCCCTTGTGCCCGGAGGCTCATGGGAAATGTGGCGGGTGGTAGTACCTTCTCCTCGCCCCTACGCCTTGCCTCGTCTTGTCTCCTCTTCCACACAGAACCAGCTCCAGTGGAAGGCAGCTGGGGTACTGTCCTATCATCAGCTCACCTGGTGTTCTAATGACATATTCCAGAGGCTCACATCTGGTAGGTAATAAAATGCAGAGCAGGAAGGAGGAGCCTGGCTGTTGGTGTGTTCTAGCCACTAGACAAAGCCAGGGCAGCATTGTTTCAGCCATAGCCAATGCCAGGGCCTCAATGGGACCAAGCTGAGAGCCCTGTCTCTTTCTCCTGTGCCAAGTTCACTGGCTCCGCTGCTCTCCCGCAGCCGAGTGCTCCATCCATAGTGTCATCAAAGCAACTCACAGCCCAGACAAGGAAAACGCTGCCTGACCTGACAGAAACAAACACAGTGACGCTGATGTCTCACAGACCCATTCCCCCAGGGTGCTGGCATTGAAGGGTGGGGCTCCTTTTCAGGCCACCTCTTCTTCGCCTCCCAAATAAGAATAAATGTTAGATCTCTTTGCAGGGAGAGACGGCTCTGCCAACCACAGGACACGTTCCCGCTGTCAACCATGATGGATGGGATTCTGTACATTTAATAAATATAAATGTCATAATCCAACCATCAAATTTGATAAACAAAAATACCACAAACCATCTCTCCTCTCTGCCTCATGTGCTCCTTTAAAGCTGATAACATTAGAACACATTTTGCCCAAACTATAACCTCACCATCTGCCTGGATCAACTTCTGAAGACTTGGTGCGGGCTAAAAGGCGAATCAAATGACTTCACACTGAGAAAAAAAAAAAAGGAAAAAAAAAAAAAAACAGAGAGGGGCCTAGATTTTCCCCGCTTTCTCCTCCTTTTCCTTCTGATCCATTTGTTAACTCTACAACCAGATGTAACCATCTACGCATAAGTTCAACCCTCAAAAGTTATTAGGGAGTCGGGTCATGGGGGAAGATTTTTCTGCATGAGGTAAACAAATGAAACTAAAAGGCATGCTTTGCCAGCAGGCTGAGTGGTGTGTGTCAATGCTTTGATTTGGAAATATGTGCAATGAGATACAGAAAGTTGCTGATTAAGGATACACTTTCTTTTGATGGCAAATTAATAATAATCAGAACCACAACAATAAACACATACCAAAGAGTAGTTTCATTCCCCGGGGTACAGAATGGGGATTCAAAGCTTGAGCTGGAAAGGGTCCTCTGTGTTGAGGGCATGAAACTTCGGTGACTAAGGGAATGCTGTTCGGGAGAGCAGAGCCCAGAGAACCTCTGAGGACGTCTCATGTGCAGAAGGAACAAAGACGGTCTAGACTGCATGGTTCTCAACCTGTGGGTCGCGACCCCTTTGGAGACGTGTTGCAGATATTTACATTATGATTCATAACAGTAGCAGAATTACAGTGTGAAGTAGCAATGAAAATAATTTTATGGTTGAGGTTGCCACAACATGAGGAACTGTATTAAAGGGCTACAGCTTTAGGAAGGTTGAGAAGCACTGATCTTGACCTAAAAGTTTAACATGTGCCTGTCATGTCCTGTATAGCTTATGTTCACTTTAACAGTTTAAAGTCATTGAGTCCTTTTAAGAACACACAGTCATTAACCCCATTCAGTAGCTGGACTACATAGGGACCATCTATAGGGTCATGTTTATAGCACTGAAATACAAAAGTAGAGTAAATGTGAACTATTCTATCTTCTATGGGACACCCCAGTACTGCTTTGGGAACGTGTCCTCCCTCACAGTCAAGCCACATAGTTGGGTTCCTCCTTCCAGTGCTGGGATTCACATTCACGGCACATGACTCCAAGCCCATTTTGTAACTACTATGCCAAGATGTGGCAGATGCTCCCAAGACGTTGGTAGCCTCGGTCATTAGAAGCTGTAAAAGAGATATGTCTTCACCCCTAAAAACTCCACAGTATTTGAGCTGATCCAAAGGAGACCATGGGCTTCAGCATCCTCACACTGTTTTTTCCTATGCCCCTTCCCTTCGGTGGTCTCCAGGTAGGAGCCTGTGACAATACCTGCGTGCCACAATGAACTGCTTGGCTACTTCCTGGTATGGTGAAAGGTCCCCCCCCCCCCCCCCCCCCCGTTTTGGTAACCAACTCACTTGCTGCACTTCTTCCAGAGCACAGGCCATACCTCACACCTCTCACAGTAAGCCTCCTAATGAAGTCAACACCATTTTGTTCTCCTTCTGGCTGTGGAGGTCCTGAAGTAGCTCAGGAGGTCCAGGTCCCAGGACACCTCAGTGATGCAGAGAAATATGGGCCAGGTGACAGAATTAAACTAGTGGAATAAAGGCGACGTGAGGCCCAGCAGGCAGAGGGTATGAGTCTCTGCCCACCTGCTGGTCTTGACGAACCCGACTGGGGACCTCAGAGTGTTGGCAAACACAATCCAAACGCCCAGTGCTGCACAGCAAGTGACGTGAGAGGCTGGAGGCTGAGCAGGAATGGAGGCTGAGCGGAAATGGAGGCTGAGCAGGAATGGAGGCTGAGCGGGAATGGAGGCTGAGCAGGAATGGAGGCTGAGCGGAAATGGAGGCTGAGCGGAAATGGAGGTTGAGCAGGAATGGAGGCTGAGAGGAAATGGAGGCTGAGCAGGAATGGAAGCTGAGCGGAAATGGAGGCTGAGCGGAAATGGCCTTTTCCTTTATCCCAAGTCTCTCTGCCTCCTCTCCGTCCACAGTAGAAAGAACGGCTGTCAGAAAAATCTCACGGAGGCCTTGCAAGACGGTTCTGCAAGTGAAGGCCCCTGTTCCTTGCCAAGCCTGATGACCTGAGTTTAATTCTTAGGACCCACATGGTGGAATGAGATGACCAACTCCCACAAATGGTCCTCTGACCTCTATCTATGCTCACTGTGATACACATGTTTCCCATCTCCATACTAAATAAATAAAAATAATTTAATAAGAAGATAAAAGAAACATCTCAGAGATTATGCAACCAAATTACTCCTGTTTACCACATTGTTATCGAAAAATTTTATATTGAGCTGGGCAGGATCTCTGATTACTGATCTCCTTCCCATCTTCTGATTGTGTGCAGGGTCTTACACTAGTCTCTCTCTCTCTCTCTCTCTCTCTCTCTCTCTCTCTCTCACACACACACACACACACACACACACACACACACACACACACATCCCTTCTCTTGTGACAGAGCTCTTAGATGAAGGGCAGCAGTAGTAGTGGGTACTAGTGTGGCTCCCCACAGAGGCCAAAGGACTGTCCAAAACTCTCTAAGATGGTCCATGCTGAGACCCAGGAGTCTAATACACACAAAAGCCATGGTCAGGGCTACAGTTTGGACATTTCTGTGATTTCACAGCGTAGTCTCATACATTGAAGGTCAGAGTTACTGTTATGAATTCTTACTCTGCAAAGTCTTTCAAGATTTAAAACAAACAAACAAAAAAAAAAAAAAAAAAAAAAAAAAAAGAAGGCCGGGAGGAGACAGGAACCAGATTTCCCACATCAGTTTTACCAAAAGACACACATAAGAGGCAGTGGGTGAGAAGTGAGAAAATGGAGAGTAAAAAGATAGAACCCATGCCTCCTTATGTCCAGGTTTGTCCCTCCTTACTTGCTGTAACTGTCAGAAAGGAGAGATTCAAGGAAAGGTCGAAGCCTGCTCCCTCTCTACCCTCTGGCCACACTAATATCAGTATCCACATCTATCTGAAAGAAGTAAGCACCTGTCATCAACTATTCTTTCAAGTTCAGAATACAAAATAATGAGTTAATACTCTGCCTCCTCAGTGATATCTTAAACACCCATGGCGTTTTCACTGTGCTCCTCAGAATCAAGATTCCAGAATGGGTAGATGTGTTGCCCACAAAAACACAGCAAGTCTAAGAAACTAATCCTGGGCAGCTGGCTTACTTCTGAGTCCACGTGGATTAGCAGTGGCTGACTTAAGAGCAGGCTTATTTTGAAAATGCTTGCTAGCTATTTTCCACCACGAGAAATTACCTGGTAGTTTGCCTCATAAATATTGTATCATTATGATTCCTAATACCCCTGCCAGAGTTCGTGACTTTACGATAATAGGCAACTCAGAAACACTTTGCCAGACATTAAGCCATAATGTACAAGTAAGTGACTTACAAATGGGCCAGAGCTATCTAAAGCACGTCTGGTAAACAAATAACTGATGCTGGACAACGGTGGAGCTTAAGTGCTGTCTTTGTGGAACAAAAGGAAATCAAACAAGCACCACTTTCTGCTTCCGGCTGTCCCAGAGACCTGCTGAGGAGCACTCACACACACTGGGCTAGATCCCAGCACAACCGAAATACCGACTCTTCGGTGAGCGGTGAGGTGGTTTAACTCATAAAGGCTGCCCAGCCTCAGAACCAGAGTTCAAGCCCCAAGACCCAAATGGTGGAACTGTCATGTGTATTATGGCCCATGTGTGTGAGTATGTAGGCAAGTGCATGTGGAGTGTGTGTGTGTGTGTGTGTGTGTGTGTGTGTGTGTGTGTGTCACTTAAAAATAATCAACCCAAGAAGAGACTAAGAAAGGCAAAAAATAAAAAATAAGAAACTATTATTTCTGCTGATACCTACTAGCATGGTTTTGAATGAGAAATGTCCTTCCCAGTCTTGAACAGTTGGACAATTAGTTCCCAGTTGATGGTGCTGTTTAGGGGGAGGTTTAGATGGTATGGCTGAAGGAAGTACGTCACAGGGGGCAAGCTTTGAGATTCAAAGCCCCCAGACCACTTCCGGTTGACTCTCCGTTTCACGCCAATGGTTGTGAATGGTTGGGAACCCCTAGCTTCCCGCTCCCACTGCCATGCCAGTCCAACATGATGGACACAACCCCTCGGAACTGTAAGCCCAAAGAAACCCTTCCTTCTGTGGTTGCCGTGGTCATGGTGTTTTATCTCAGCAACAGAAAGGTGACTAAAATGCCCAGACTAAATCTATTAGTGTTAGTTGAAGTTTTAATTTCCTACATCTTAATTTCTTTAGATTCCCAAAGGAAGGGGGAAAGCACTGGAGAATTCAGACCTAGAAATAAACTCAGGTTCCCAGTGGAAACATTTTTATACAAAAAGAGGAGAAAGGCAGATTAAAACCAATGCTAAGGGCGAAACTTGAAAAGGATCAAATTTTTTACAAACTCAAACTGTAGTAAAATTGCAGACAGTACTGGAGTATGTTTTTGTTTGGGCAACAGTGAGAGAATGGATGGCTTTATGGATTTTTATTTCATTTTAAGATTTATTTAAATTCCCTGCTTCCTTCCACCAGGGATTGTAGATGGATTACAGAAGTATAAAAGATAACATGCGTAAAAGTTAAGAGATATAACTTAGATATAAAGTGTTAATTCCGAGAGTGGTATGAACAGAGAAGAATGTAGACCATATGATAACAGAATTCCTCTTTAACTTCCTCATAGCCAGAATAAAAAAGGAAATACAGCCATTTATAAGATTCAACATGTCAACAAGGTAAAAACAAACCAAATGTTCAGAAGAATCACACTTCCTAAAGCAAAGCTGCAGTATTTTTCCAGAGTGTCTCATAGGTACCCAAGAGCATCCCCACCACACAGCGTTAGTTAGGGCGTCCTGCAGGTAAGTGCACCCTCCCTTGTTTTCAGAGCCTCTACCAGCCCCACTTAGAAGCACTGTTTTAAGGCATAGGCAGTTCTGTAACCATTGTTTAGGAAAGTCTAATATGGTGGCTTCCACCCTGGCTGTACACGAGAATCTTAATTGAAGAACTGTAAAAATATGCCGATACCCAGACCACATCCCAGATTCTACAGAAATGGGCCCCTGGAATCAGTGTTTTCTAAATAATATTTTCCCAAGATGCTCCAATGGCTTAAGGATTTAGAGCCTTTGCGATCAGAGGTCACCTTTCTTTCCCATGAAAAGACGATTTGGGTTCCTCTCCTGTCTTTTGAGGGGCAGCCGGCTGCCAATGTTACCAGCGAAAGGACAATCGAGGCACAGAAAGAGGGAGCCCATGTGATAATGGCAGGCACCAGTGACACCAGCCCTGTGATGCTTATGCTGGGGCTTATTGTCACACGATGGGATGGACTTCTTTGATGTGAAGACACCATAGCAACGTTCTTACTACATATGGTCCCATGCAGTCTGGCACACAAGCATGGCAAACAGCAGGAAATGAGAGGAGGATAAATGCAGGTGAGAAGCATGAGCTCAGCTATGGGAAGAGTGTCCCTGGTCATGTGTGGTGAAGAGGATGCTGGGAGGACATTTGGCCAGCCAGCACTGGACCCTACTCTGAGCAGCTCCTCCCTTCTCAGAAGGCTTGCTGTCGGGTCTAAGTCACAGCTGTAAAGATGAAGGCCAGCGCACCATGTTCTAAACTTTCCCAGCAGCTCCGCCACACTCTGGCTGTGAGAGAATCTACTGATGGGAGAAGAAACTCCAGAGGAACTGTGGATTTGTTTTTGATCAGTAGGAAATTTAAAGATTAATATGATTGTTTAAAAAAAAAAAGTGGTCTGGGGGTTCTCGAAGCTGAGCTCTGGAGAATCCATCCTTTGGGGCCAGATGATTGTTAAATGAAGTGTCCATTCTACTGACTGAGTCAGTCCAGTAGCTGGGAATTATATTGACCACAGAGAAGTCAAGTCTGGAGAATAGACTCAGATGTTGCTTTGGTGCAACCAGAGAAGAGGTCAAAGAAGGCAGCCGCGGCTTCCATTGAATCTGTGGACCACAGAGTTGGAGAAGGGAAGAAACTTTGAAGGTCCCCTGGTCCCAGGACACTGTGATGCTTCAGTCCACCACCAAGGGACCCACTTGCACCTTGACTTGTGTGCCAAAGGGGCTGTGCAGAGCATGGTGGGGCTGGTGAGAAATGAGGGTGTGGGCTCAGCCCCCGAAATACTCAACGGAGAAGTGAGACATGACAACCCTCAGGGTAGATGGGAAACAGGTTGAGAAGGTAAGGTCAAGTTTTCAAGAAAGAGGGCAGAGGTGAAATCCATCAGGAAAAAAAAAAAAAAAAAAACATTCAACCAATCCTTTGCTGAGTAGAGAAAGACTTTAGCCATTTTGTAATCTTTATTGGACAGAAGGCCCTGGGAGGGCTGTGGGAAGGGTTGACCCCACGGGAGATACCCAGAAAAGAAAACTGGTGGAAATCTGTAAGCAATATCGCTTCACACCTGGAGCCCTGTCTCCTCTTCAATCTTAACTTCTCCAGGGACAGTACTGCCCTTTCATCTGGAGTTCCGATGCCACCCAGAAAGCATGAACATCCCCACCTTCACCCTAACTGCTGCTGAATCCAGGGGCAGCTTGCTCTGCCAGCGAGGCTCCGAGACCATTATGGGAATTTGAAAATTTTATGGTCTGAAAAGTGGGCCTCCGCACTTTAACTTTTATTCTCTCAAGGAGCTTATAAATCCTTCTTCATTTAGCAGTTTTCAGGAAAGTGACAGCTTTTGTTAGTCAGGCTAAAGTGAGATTAGAAATAAAAATTTTAACCATTAATCCTCACTGATTAAAGTGAAACCAGAAAGCAAATTGTTACCAACTGCGTGCTAATTTCAGCTTAAGTCTTTGGCACGAGGCGTTGGAAATTTTCAGTTCGTTGAGCTAATTCACAATGCCTCACTACCGATGGCAGAGAGTCAAGGTCGCTTTCCCTCCTGGGCCCATTGTGGGAACAATGACTATTTCAAAATCAGTCCAGTAAAATGCAAAAATGGACTCCTAAGCCACATTGTTCCTCAGCCATCGCTTTCCCCCCAGCCTCCGTTCACCACCAGTCCGCCCCCACTCCACCAGCAGTGATGAAGTCTCCCTGGACACCAGAGAAGCCCAGCTGAAGGGCTGGCCCCTCACATCTGCATCAGAGCGTCGGCAGCATCAAAGCAGGTGTCGCCTGCACCAGCCGTTGGTATTACACACACACAGCACGGGGAGGCGAGGGAAGACTTCATGCCAATAAGCCACATCAATTCATCAATCAAAATGAATTCATGCACTAATTAAACTAGGGAAAATAAAAAGTAGGCATTTGTGTTACAGACGGAGAGAACAGTGCGGGGAGGGAGATGGGGGTGGGGAGGTAAATTTTCAGGACAGTGAAAATTTGACAGGCACAACGTCGGTTAGAAAAGGCGGGAAACACGACTGGAATTTATAGCAAGTAGTTCTTTAGCTTAAAAATAAGCAAACAAATACAAGCAAAAAAAGGTGTGTGCACATGCGCGTGCGCACCCACACACCCACACACCCCCCCCCACACACACACACTCACATACCCAAGGAGGTTAACATTACCGTGGTCAGGCGGAACAGTGGCTTTAGTAGGAATGTCTGCTGGGTTGGGAACATTCACTGTGGGAGACATTAGAGTTTCTTATGTCTTTGTGTTGATGTCTACATTATTACTGAACTCATTCTCCTTTTGTTGATTTCCATGGCCACTATGTATAGCGTGAGATAGGACAGGGCCCAAAGGCTCCAAGCTAAGGGAGGAGACGGGGCAGATTCAGTCCATGTTCTTTGCATTCATTTCTGTCATTAGAAAGTGGCATTGCCTTTTCCAATCAAGCCCCCCTGCTTGTGCACCTGGAGGGTTGGATGTGAGCAACCGGTCCTCATCCTTGCTTTGTTTTCTTTTCTAGTCTCCTGCCTCTGTTTCCTCGTTCTGAGCTTCGAGTTAAACTCTTCTCTGCTGCTTCTGTATATACCATGTGTCACAAACAGCTGCACAGACAAGGGTGGACCTTCATGTATCCTTTGGAGTGTTTCATCTATGTGACACCAAGTATCCACAGGGAAGGGAGAAAACTCTAAGATTTGCCCCTCATGCTCAGCATTGTGTAGACAAAACATCCCATCAACCACCTTAGTTCATGTTTCCCTCCGATAAGTGTCACAGAAACTCTCACACCTATGCGCAGGCTGGCTTCTCTGCAGAGAGCAAGCATGTAGTTTTCCGAGGTTCTGGGAACACCTCAACATATTAGACATCAAGCGAAATGAAAAGACCATGGGGTCGTTTCCCTGTTTACACTAAGAAACAGTCAGCCTACTGGCTAAGTACCATAGTTTCATCCAGTAGCTATGATGCTTGATTTGACAACGTCTGTGTGTGTGTGTGTGTGTGTGTGTGTGTGTGTGTGTGTGTGTGCACCTCCACTCTATTCACATGGGTGCTGGGGGGTGGAACTCAGGTCTCACGTTTGTTCAGCTTGTAGCCATTGAGTCCTCTGCCCAGCCTTCCAACAATATACTTTCATTGTGTCTTGTCTGTGTTGCAGTTAGAGTAGAAAACTTTAATATCTGCCTTGGAATTCCAATTTTTTTAGTCTTTTGGGCACATCATTTTCTTTTTAAGTGTGCTCTTAAAACCAGAAATCTAGTTGAACAAGCTTCTAAAATTTTATAGAAAGACAAAGTCTTGGTCCAAATCCATTGTCCTCGAGATGATGGAGAACTTGACTACAGTATCTCAGGCACCGGGTCTCAGTCCAGCTTCATCTCCAGAGAGCTCATCATCCCCATGAAGTGCATGGCAAATGCCGCTCTCCCACTGCCCAGAAAGAGCAGCTGTAGGCGGTCAGGTTCAATATTAGATCCACCACCAGACAGTGAGTCCACAACACAGCAGAGAACTTTCCAGATCTTCCCCCAAACTGGCCCCGAGACAACATGGCTGGTGCCTCATGCACAGGAGGTGAAAAATAAAACTCTTTTTCTGTTCCCCGAGGCAGACCGTGAAACTGTAAAGATGAGCTGGCATTTTGTTTTATTTTGTGTAATAAACTGCTCTTTTCGCAGCCGTGGGCCCTGGGGAGTTTCAGATTGCACTGCCTGGCTGCAGCTGTGGGTGTGTCCCGACTCCATCCCAAGACTGCTCGGAGGCCACAGCTGTGTTGGGCCCAGAGGATCTTAAACTTAACATCTGGGCTGCACCCTTTCAAGTTTGCTCCCCAAACAAGTCAAGTCATTTTCGCAAGGCAGGACCCCTGATTTGAAGAGTCTGTTCTTGCTCCATCCGTAGCTATTTGAGGTGTATCAAATTTCACCAAAGACTGACACTCACATTTGGCCTAGGCCACTTTCTGAATCATCCCTGTGTGATGCTGTGGCCCAGGCATGGGAAACTCTTAAGCAGAATTTCTCTGCTATACGGGCAGTCTGTTTCCAAGGTTAGATTTTGTTGGTGGCTGTGGTCCATATTTATGAGTTCTTGCATCCTTCTTATGTATGGCTGTTACTGTCTGCTCTCACATATGGGGAGTGTGTGTGATCTCTGAGCACATCCATCCTCTGAGTAGAGGGTAACCACTTAGGGTGAGCATTTGGCCTTCTTTCCTACTTTGGGATCAGAACAGCAATGTGGGCATCGTTTGAGGAGACAGAGGAAAAGCCCCCACCAGGTCACCTAACTCCACCACATCCTTGGTTGGAGACCAAAGCAATTTTGGGAGGGAGCCACACTGCTGGTAGGTCAAAGCACCAGGAGCGAGTCACAGCCATCATCTTTGGGTAGGACAAGGCCGAGGAAGAGGAGCTATTGGACAGGGAGAGCGCAAGGCTTCAGGGGCCCTTTCACAGCAGGTGGTTTGAGTTCAGTCTCTCCACCTGGGCTTCCCACTGCCTGGCTTCCTCTCAGACCCATGTCCCAGCCCTAACACAATCTGGCACCTGAAGCCACTTCATCTTTCAAGTGTCCCCCAGAGATGTCGGGGGTTACAAACAGCACAAAGGCTGTAAAATCCCAAAGCTAGCCTGAAGGACGTGTGTGGGTGAGGGTAAAACAGGCAGAGAGGAGAGGGAGGACCCAACTGCTTCCTATGTCCAAGCCTTGCTCTCCACCCTGGGAGGGGGTTCCGGCCATCATCGGGAGGGGGTTGAGGCAACCAGAGAGAACCCCTCATTCAAGCAGAAGGCAGAAGAGCCTACAGTCATAAGGCCAATACAAAATGTCTGCTCTGGACTGCCAGGGGTGCCTCCCTCCTGGAGGAAAGGGCAGCACCTCTCTCTCAGGTCTTGTCTGTGGAGAGCCATACTGAATCATACCCTGACTCCAGGCTTAGGTAAGGAACACAGAACACAGGGAAAATCCCTTTCCTGTTAAGACTCAGAACAAGCTCCCACTCACAGCCTCTCTCCTCTCTGGTCAGTCCTGCAGTCCTGTAAGGCCCCTGTCTGTCTACGGCTGGGCGAAATGTGGAAACAGGGGATCTAGCTGGCTGCAACAATTGATGTCACTGGCAAAGGGAAGTCTGCATGTGATCCTGAGAAGAAGGCTCCTGGCAAGTTGTCACACCTGCTCCTCTTAGTCTGGAAGTTGGAGGTACAGCCTGGGCTTTGACCTCTAAGGTGGCAAAGTGTTTTCTTTGGGTGAGTCTCCATTTCCAGATCTCATTGTCTTAGCGATGGTGATCTGCTAGTAAACAAAGCTACGTTGGAAAGACTCAACTCTAGGCTTAGAGTTAGTGTTAAAGGTAGAGGGTTAAGGTTAAGGGTTAGGATGAGGTTTTAGGGTTAGAGTTAAATTTAGAGGGCTAGGGTTAGGGTTAGGGCTGAGGTTATCGTGTATTCACTGAGACCAGCACAGTAACCAAGCAGGGTGACCTAGAGAAGAGGCGACCCACTGAGGAGGAACCAATCCTCCTCCTCAGAAAAGTCTCTACCACTCCCTTCTCAGCACCAAGTCCTGGCAAGGTGGGGAGCGATTTCCAGAGACTCTAATGCTGTGGCTCAGACTTTGTCCTCTGGTTCTCATGTAGGTTTAGGAGGAGACATCCAAGAGACCGGAATCCATTCAAGTCTGAAGCGTGAACACTTCCCAGCATGCACATCGAGTTTTTACAGTGTGAGAAGGTTGGCGGTAATGGCTGTTTTAGCTAACTTTTTTTTTTTTTCTAAGCTGAGAATGTTCCAACAGGGAAATTTAAAGTCTGTGGCTAATGAGGAACACAGAGTTTTGCTTTATTTTTTTTCTTAACCTCATATTTGGTAGTCAGTTCTTTACCCCCTCTGTCAGAAATATGACAATGTAGGTCTGATAAAATATGATTATTTCAAACTATCAAATAGCAATATAAAATATTTACCCTAGATTTAGCTCTTCTAAAAGGTGGCAGATTGATGGAGCATGGATAAAGCCAGTCAGCCATCAGGAATGGCTGCTTCGTGAGAAACGGGCCTTCTTTCTCCTGGGGACAGGGATGTTCCCACCCACATCTCAATGTGCAACATTCCCAACATACAGACCTCGATTTCTTTCCCGGCTGAGGCCTCTGGGCAAGTGTTGGGATTCCTGTAAGAATTCTGTGGTGGAAGAAGACATTCCTGAGACTGGGGTTCACCTGGTCTTTGCACTGTGATTGGCCAGAAGCCAAGAGGACTGTCAGCTCAGCCAAGTCTCCCACAGCCGGGCTCTGCAGTGCGATCTTACAATACTGCTGCTTCAGACCTGCCGCCTGCCCACTGCTCCGCCTCCTCCCGCTCCCTGGTTCCCACAGCTCCACTGCCTCACCTTGCTGGCCCTAGTCCAGAGGCACCGCCCTTCGTCCTCTCCCTCTCGAGGCACTGGCCTTCGCCTCTCACCAGTGTGCTAGCCCTTTGAGGCGGGAATGGCCTTCGTAGGCTATCACCCCGTGATGACAAGAGATATTGGCTGACTCCAAGCCATCCAGGAATCACAACTCCAAATTACCAGAGACTGGTATAACTCAAGACGCTTTAAGAAGAACAAAAAGAATAAAGCTTTAATTTGGGAAAATCGGCCTTCCCTGTGGAATAAACAAGACACTCCATGCTATGTTATTCTAAAAATGATCATTTACACTTGAATGCATGCAGTCATGGACGCTCCAAACATACTCCTCAGCTCAATTCTCCCAAAGGTTTGGCTAACTATCTCCAAGGTTGTTTGGAACTCTTATCAAAAACAAAGAAAACATGTCCCATTTACACGGCACTGGTAGACCATTGTCTCTATGCCATACGTCACTGCTGAGCCGCTGGTATATATATTTATAATATACACAAAGTCCTCTCTGAATGCACGGATTCTAAGCTAGTATTTCACTAGGCAGTGGCCCCTCCCTTGCCCTCTCCTGCCCTCTTCCCTCCTCCTCTCTTCCCTCCTCCCCTCCCTTTCTCTTCCCTTCTGCCCGCTGTGATAGGAGCAGGGAGACTTTTGGCCAACAATCTTGCCATTTACTAGCTGAGTAATTTAGGGCCAGAGCCCTGTCCATATTCCTTCCTCTGCCTGATCCCCATGGCTGCTGCTGAATTTCAACTCGCCACCAACTGTTGCCTACCTACTCACTGCACTGGGCTCTTGAAAGCTCTGGGAGCATTTTCCAAGAAGACATCCCAATGTCAAGATCAACCAACCAACCAATCGCCAGCCAACCCATCTGTGGACCACTGGAAGATGACCCTGACGAAAAGCTTTCCATGGGAAGCAGAACCACTTGCCTTCCCTCTGTCTTGACGAGGCCGTCTTAATCAAGCACTCTGCTAGGCGTTATATAGTAAGATCCTGGGATTCAGCTAGGTTGCTAACAACACTCAGAATTTCTGAAATTAATAAATGGAGTTTCAGGAAGTCAAAAGCTCCCAAAGGCCACATCAGAGTGGATCAGAGGCTCGGGAGCCTAGAGTTCCAGATGGCCAGCTACATGGGAGAAGCAGCGCGCTTCCACAGAGTTCATTTAAACCATTGGGCCGCGTTTGTTTCTTCCTCTTATTGATACATCACCGCTGACAGTTGGCATGCACTGTTTCCCAAGCTTAGCCTTTATAAATATGAGCACATATCACACCAGTATTGTTACAATGATCTGTTCTTTGAGACAGCACCAGGGGCTGCTTTGTATTCCCTGGTGAGGCTGTGGCATCGGAATAAACAGGGCATAAATCTTTTCCAAGGTTCGGCAGTCCCTTCGAGCCAAGAATGCTCTGTGTAAGCGATCAGGTTCCCAGCGTTACCCTCATCCCAACCTTTGTAAGCCCTGCCTCTTCCATGCTTTGATATATAGTCCCAGATTTGGGGATTTCGATATGGCCAGTGATCTAATCACTTTCCCTAATAGAGGGCAGATTTCCTTGTAATCTGGAAATAATTTTCATATGAATATCAGCAGCAGCCAAACATAATAAAATATGTATAAGACAAGCCCCTCTCCTCCACTGCTCCGTGGTTCTCCTCAGATGGAGGCCGGAGTGGGTAGCTCTCCATTTGCTTTCACGGAGACACTGACCTTGATGGGGGCATGTGGGGAAAAGCAATTGCCTTGCATGAAGATGGCTGTGCTGACTGTAGGCCATTGGGTTTTCCCTGTGGATATTCGACACCACACCGGGGTCCAGGGCCATGAAACACTCAGCAAGCTAGACACAGGAGTTTGAGAAGGCTTCTCCGTCCCTGCTGGGAACTGACAGTGATGGTTTGAACAGGTGACAAGCTCTTGGTTCACTTCTGTCTGCCATAATGGCAAGAACAGAAACTATCCATCTCGGAGCTCAGTCAACACCCCCTGTCCTGGAGACAAGGACGAAAAGCCCTGACCCGGAGCTCGCTTTCACCAGCGCCTGACTCCATCGCTCCAGACTGGCATGATGTTTGGTTCATGACCTTCTGAATTGTGCCTAGAAAATCAAGACCCAGGCAAACTGCTCCCTTCAGGGTGGGGTGTGTGGGAGCAATTAGCTAGAAATCACAGTGGTACTGGAAACTAAACAGCTGAATCCCAAGTTCAAGTTCCTCATTTCACACTATTAATCGCACATACGCCTGTGTTGAGAATCATCTTCCAATCATGGCGCTCAGCAGAGACTGACTGTGGACACAGAACTGATCGGTTAGCAGCTGTCCCCTGTCTAAGGTGGTAATTCTTCGGCCAAGCACCAAAAATTCTCTCTCATCAGCGAACCACGCTTGAGTCAGTTAGAAGGAACCTGAGAGAATGTGTTCTGCAGATATGTAACTGGGCAGTAGCAGAAGTCCCTGGTTGCGCCAGTCCTTCATCCAGGCTCCATATCGTTTAATTCGTGACCAGGCTGAGGTGACCTCACAGCCATTTCCTGTGGACTATTCATCCAGAAACACCAGGCCTTGAGGCTAGGTAGAAGGAAACTTCGGGGGTAGAAAAGGAACTCCACCTACTTTGAAGTGCTTCTCCTTTCTCTCAGTTGTCCTGGGAATTTCCTCCACTTCCCCCCGGTTCAAGTGTTTGTGCATTGTCGGTCACTGGCCCTTAGGGCACTCGTGGGCCTCTTGCCTTCTGGACTATAAGCTTTAAAAACAAACCGGTGCCTGTAACTTTTCCACGGTACATGTCCCAAGTCCCCAGAGGCCTGGGAGGACTCTACCCACTTCGTCCTTTGGTGTGAGAATAAACTGGTATGAGCGAAAGGACTTCCATAGCAAACCTTCTCCTCTTGCAACAACCATCTGCAATCTCAAAAGACGGATGTGTGACCCGAGATTCAGGGGCATGGACTGCTCCTCACTGCCGCTGCTCTATTTTACACGGCCCTGCTCCATCTCAGACTGTTTCCTAATCCCTAGTGTGGCCAGATTCTTCCTCATCCTATTCTGGCCCTTCTGGGAACACCTTCTACTAATGACATCTTCCTTGTCTACCTGCCCCCCCCCCTCTCCAGGTCACAGACACTCTTTGAACTGCCCACATTGTAAAAGGCATCTTAGACAAAAGTAGCTATAGTCTACATCCCCAAGGACCTAACTCAGCTCTGCATGGCCCTATACAAATCTGTGTGGGTCCACTGAAATCAAAAGAAACTGCCTGCATATGGTGTGTGTATGTGTCCTAAATATATAGCCTAGAGGGGGGTTAGAAAACAGGAGATTAGAGAACTTTGTCCCTAGGACACTGTTAGAACATCAATCCCCAGGTGCACTGTTAGAAGAAAGCATTGATGATTCGGTTATGATCTTTGTTCAAAGTGAGTAGAAGCTGAAGAAAGATGTATTTGGCTGAAGGGTAAAGAGGTTCATGGGGTTTCTGGAACCTCAACCAAGTCTCAGAAAATAACCTCTTAGGGAATTAGGGATATGTAAAATAAGAAACATGTGGAATGTGTTTCCCTTTATATACATGCAGGCCCAGAAATTAGGGGAAAGTGCTCAGCTAAAGCTATTTAGGGTTTGGCTTCACCCACAACATCTGAAAAGTAGTTCAAGATGTTAGTTGAACCCAGAGTACAACCATGCTCACCTTCTCCTACTGGAAAGAGAGTGTGTGTAGCAGCTGAGGAGGGATGTGTTTAGTGTCAAGTTAATAAAAGGAGAAAAAGGTATGTTGGGGCTGAAAGGGGGAGGGGTGCTCAAAAACACACAGTGAAAACATCTTAAAGCATCCATCAGTCCCCAGGCCAAACAAAGGAGTGAGCAGCCTGAAGTCTCACTCCTGGCTCCACACAGGCACCTCCCAGGGTATAGATATTCTCCCCCCCCCCACCAAAATTAGCTGTTGCACCTTGGTTTTGTAACAGAAGGGTCTTGGGGGAGCCAATGATAGATTTGAAGTGTGAGTGATGGATTTTTATGCCTAGGTAGTTAAACTCGTGCATGCGGAGACATTCATAAAAGGCCAAGCTCGCAGCCAGCTACCCTGCAAGAGTGAAAGATGAAAGACCACATGGGCACAGCAAGAGGTTGAACTGGGAGTCTGTGTGCCTGTTGCTGGCCCTGCTGGGACTCCATGATGGTAGGGGTGCCCCTTCACTGATCAGACACACAACGGCTCGTTTTCTGCAGAACCTGTGGGCTGGGTCTCCATCCGCCTTTCTGCTCCTACCTACCATGTGTAGATCAATGGAAACTGTGAACGGCTCTGAACTCCCTCTGGACTAGAAATAACCCAAGAGATGACGACAAACTTTACTTACAGACCGTCAATGCTTATGAAGTCTGAGCTCTCTCAGCTGAGGGGAAACTGCTCCTCGCTCCACGTTTTAAATCAGATTAAAACAATTGGAATAACTTGGAGACAGATGAACAGGACCACGTGTCCATGTCTCGGGCAATAAGAACTAAGCTGAGTTTCTGAATGTCTTAGTGTTTCAACTTCCGCCAGTGAAATTCAGGACAGTGTCTGCCCTGCGGATGTCATAAAACAATAATGACGCAATTAAATGAGATGCAAATCATGGAAGCACTTTTGGAAGACAAGACATTCTAAAACACTGGCCTCCAGCCTGCTACTCTGAGCTCTGCGTGGTCTGTTTGACATCCCCTCCTCATCTTGACATAACCATAACCATAACCTATTTCAGCTAGCCCTATCTGCAAGTGACCCCGGCACCCAGATATTTAAGCCATTCACCCCTAAGTTCTCTCTCTCTCTCTCTCTCTCTCTCTCTCTCTCTCCCAACCAATCACCCATGTCTTGTTCTTTCCTTTAGTTAATCACCAGGTTCTGTTGATTCAACTCCAGGTTTTCTGGAATCTGGGCCTCCCCAGCTCTACCCACCACTCACTGAACCACTGAAGAGCCACCCCTCGGTCTCCCCGCTGCCTCTCTTGCCCAGTACCTTTGATTTCCCACCTACCCCTGCCCATGTGCTCCCTCCCCACCCCCCACAAAGGTGGTTCTCTTCACTGGGGCCAGAACTATATTAACTTAGTCACACTGCTCCCCTTCCCAACGTGCTACAGGAGAGCTTCTACCAGCTTCCCGAAGACCTG
The DNA here is from genome assembly GCF_004664715.2 of Peromyscus leucopus. Lineage (NCBI taxonomy): Eukaryota > Metazoa > Chordata > Mammalia > Rodentia > Cricetidae > Peromyscus > Peromyscus leucopus. The sequence goes on along the minus strand of NC_051066.1, from coordinate 51,987,162 downwards.
AAGAAGTCTTTTGTTTGTTTTGTTTTTGATTTTAAAAAGGAATTTAGGGAAGGCTTCATGATGTTGGAACTTGAGCTGTACGGCTTCCTGGGGTAGGTGTGGTCTTTTACTGAGAAGTACACAGCTAACATACCCCAAAGCCCTTCCCTCGCCACAGTGGTTCTGATGGAGGACTGACATGGGCTTCTCCTCAGCTGGGAGTGTTTAGTGAACACCCCAATAAACAAGAGCCCCATTAGGAAGATGTGTGTGTGTGGTGTGATGCTCATTTGTGCAGTATTTGTGTCTGCCATCTGTTAGGCAGCTGTGGCTTCGAGAAGAGAAAAGGGACAATTCAGTATACTGTAATAAGTGACAGGCTGGGTTCTTTTCTATTTGCATTTTTTAATTGATACTGTCTTTTTAATAGCCAAAAAGAATTTTCTCTCTAGATTTTGAGTGTTTTCTTAATGACTTTAAAATTCTGTGTCTTGGAAGGCTTCAAACTACTTTACTAAGCACTGGAACACTTCTGAAAAACAAATGTGTTTGAAATTTAGAATACAAGCCACTCTGTAACATCCATATGCAAATTCTTGGCTCAATGGATTATCTAAGGCAAATTTTTAATTCGAAACTGACTTCCTTTACCACCCACTATTAGTGATCTGTGCTGAGGGAAGACAAACTAATTTTAAATATTTTTCTAAATAAGATATATTTAGGAAAGATAAATCTACCACCAGATATTCTTTAAAGTTTCACAAAGCTAAATATAAATGCTTTCTGAATTATTTGCTGTATTAATGCTTTGGGCCCAAAATCTTTAGAACACAAACAAAATACAAAGTAATTCTAAGGCTTGGACATACATTATAAAACAAGGGAGGTCTCTACGCGTTCCACTTTTCCTCCGATTATCTACACTTTCATTCCAATCGGGAGACCCAAGGAATCAAGGATTAACTATCTCAGATTTTCAGTGGCACTTCTGCTCAAGGGTTAAGAACCTCATAGATATGACTGGGTCCCAGGGAAAATTGCTAACCTCTCAGTTGGAGAGGAATTTAGTGATTTGGAAAGCTACACAGTGTGAGCTGTGGAGAACTAGACAGGAACCAGGGCTCATAGAAGTTTGTCCCTTCTTCTTTAATGCCATGCCCACAACGACACGTGGCACCATCTAATTTTTTTTTATGTTTAACTGTAAGACAGGAATACATACAAACCAACCAACTTCTTGAAAATGCTCTCTATGCTCTAAAATGGCCTGATCATGAGTGCTTGATTGTATCCATGATATAATTTATAGTGGAAAAGAACTTCTGTGAATAGCTCCATTTGCAGCAGAAACTCCGTGCAGGAGACTTAGTTGGAGCTGGGGAGTAAGGCTTCAATGGGGATTTCCTTTCAAAAACCAAGCTGAAACTCGTTAAAAGGGGCCTTACTTAGTCATCTATTTAGATGGGAATTATAATTGCAGCTATAAATTTCTTTTAATAACCAGGAATGAAAGAAGTAGATTTCTTCTCATAATTTTCCTATCAAGCTTTATGATCATAAGATACCACATTTTGCTGTCCCTTGCTTCCATAAAAAATGACAGAATATTTTATGACTTCATTTTTTTTCTCAAGGGCCCCTTTAATCATTTGATTTTCAAACTTTTCCGATGAATTTCCATTCCATCGTTTTTCTCTATTAATTATTGTTTATTTTCCTGTTTCTACCACTCCCCTCTGCCAAGAGCTTTGCATGTGATTCCAACAACCGTCAACATCTCTTCTATCAACGTCACAAAATCCCACATCTGTTACAAGATTTGCTACTTTACTTTGGGGCAAACTTATCCTGATTTGTAAAAGTAACTGCCAAGTCTACTGTACACTGGATATTTTTAATTGTGTGTGTGTGAGGGGAGTGGTTTTATGAATAGATAACATTAATGAATGTTTTCATGTTATGGTGATTTTGTTAATCTGTCATTTGTAATAGAAGGGTTGACAAGAAAGCCTAAAATCCACTTTTTCATTTTTCTTTCTCTCTTTTTGCTGTACAAACCCACCTCATGCTAAACTGAGATAGTCTCTGACGTCTGATCCCTCAAGATGCCTATGAGAAAATACTTCTAGACACGGAAGGTTGACATCAATGGAATTCTTCTCATTTGAAGAATTAGTAACTGAAAGACAAAACTAAAAATTTTTCAGTTCCAAAACAGATACTCACTCTGCTGTCTCTTCTACAGTTTGAACAGTCTGTGGCCTCCAAGGATCCACTGTTACTGAAAATTTGACCCCCAGGAAATGGTAGAGCATGGGAGTGTGACCAATAAGCTTGGAGGTCACTGGGAGTCTGAGTATTTCTCATCAATCCTTTGGCAGTTCTTTGATTACTTCTGTTCTTCTGGGAGCATGTTCTGAGTGGGGTCTGGCCCTGTTCTCTGCCTGCTCCTGTCCTAGATGAGACCACTTGCTGTTACATGCACCTCTACTCATCACCTGCCAAATAAAATGGGATCAACCGTTCCTGGACTGTTAACCTCCAAACTGTGAGCTAACTAATCTCTTTCCCTCAGTAAGTTAGCTGCCTTGGATTTTTGGTAGTAATGCAAAGCTGACTAATACAAGCTCATAGCAAAATGATGGACACTGCCTTCACATTATTTCATAATAAAAACTATCCTTTTGAAGAGGTTTCTTGATGGCAAAAATCAATGATACATTATACATTGTACATTTCTGTTATTAGAAAATAAGTAACAAGTAAGGTTACACACACACACACACACACACACACACACACACGAGAGAGAGAGAGAGAGAGAGAGAGAGAGAGAGAGAGAGAGAGAGAGAGAGAGAGAGAGAGAGAGTTTTCACTGCTGTGAAAGGGCTGGGAAGCCCAAGATCATGAGGGTATGAGGGTACTGTTGTTAGGGTCCGATGGGGACTTGCTTCCTTCACAAAAGGATGCTCTCACCATAACCTCAGTTACAAGTGACAAACAAACTCCCTGAGGCCTTTTCTATCAAAGTGCTGATCCTATCCCTGAGGGCTTTTCCTAATGATTTTTATCACCTCTCAAAGACCTCTACCCTAATATGAAAGCCTTAGAAGTTTATCTTTCCACATGTGGAGTTTGAAGGGATACAGACACTCAGGAGATAGTGCTTATCTCCAAAGCACACTCAGTTGACCTTCACAGCCCCTCCCAGATCACCAGCCCATCTTTAACTCATATTTCAGATACAGCGGGGGGGGGTGGGGGTGTCAGAGAAGGCACTGCCGAAGTAGCCCTTCTCCCATTTCCCTATAAGTGCCAACTAAATATTCACTCCTCTTACTTATTCTATTAATTGTTTTCTTTTTATTTGGTGGTTGTTTGGTTGGTTTATTTGAACCCCACCATAACTGTAAAAACTTCCCAAGGTAGTAATATAATATCTGTTTCCTACAGTGAGATTCTTTTGCTCTTGTTCATGCATCTCCATGGCACACGGATGAAGGTTTCTCTACGGCTGGAGAAGTAGGAGTACAGGTCAAAGGCAGTTAGTAAGGAATATTCACACACACACACACACACACACACACACACACACACACACACACACACACACATTCATCGATATACTGACAGATAGAATAGACAGACAGACAGACAGACAGACAGACAGACAGACAGACAGATAGATAGATAGATAGATAGATAGATAGATAGATAGATAGATAGGGATATAGATAGAAATATTGTTGTTTGGATGGTTTTTATGGGCCAATCATCGCTTCAAACAACCATCACCCACATTCCTTCTTCCAGGCACTCACAGTCCGTTCTGGGCAAGCCCAACATAGCAGTGAAGAGACTATAACACAACGGAGAGATGGAGACAATTACAGGAGCTGGGAGAACAGCTCACCAGGATTTGGAGGACGAAGGTGGTAAGGGACTGGGCTGAGCTTGTAGGAGATAGTAAGCGTCTCCAGGGACACAGGAGCCTGGCAAAGCTCCTGAGGCACCTTAGAGACACAGAGAGAAGGCAGTGTAGACCTTGTAAGATACGTTAAGAAGGTAATCTTTTCTCTTGAAAGAACTATGCAGAATATGTTCTTCTGCCTACTTCTTCCAGTCCAGGCTCAGCCATTGCCGTCTAGATCACCTCAACAGCTTCCCGATGTGCTCTGGGTGTTTACTCATCTCACTGCGGTCACCTCCCAGCATACTGTCCTTGGTGAGCTTTTCAGCTGTAATTCAGGCCATCTCACTCCTCTGCTCAAAACCCTGCTGTGTTACTTCCTCGACGTAAAAATCAAACTGTCTCAAGTCCCGTTGAGTCCCATGGTGTGCTCACCAAAGCCACGTGTCAGCACCTCCCGCTGTCACTCAGCTGCGGCCTTTCTGCCTTCCCTATTGACTCTCCAGCACTCAGGTCCTCCACCTGGAGTGCTCCTCTGTATTCCAAAAAGCTTTCCACTCATGCCTCATGCAGATCTCTAATCAAATGCCCTTATCAGTAGGGTCTTCCCCCTCCTCCATGTTTAGCGCCAGCTCCTTTACCCTGTTGTGTGCTGGCTAGTTTTACGTTGACTGACACAAACTAGAGTCACTGGAAAGGAAGCAACCACGATTGAGAAAAAGCCTCCACAAGATCAAGCTGTAAGATATTTTCTTAATTAGTGATTGATGGAGGAGGGCCCAGCCCATTGTGGATGGTGCCATCCCTGGGCTGGTGGTCCTGGGTTCTATAAGAAAGCAGGCTGAGCAAGCCATGAGGAGCAAGCCAGTGGGGTGGGCAACACCCCTCCATGGCCTCTGCATCAGCTCCTGCCTCCAGGCTCCTGCCCTATTTAAGTTCCTGTCCTGACTTCCTTTGATGATGAACAGTGGTGTAGAAGTGTTAAGCCAAATCATTTCCTCCCCAAGTTACTTTGGTCACAGTGTTTCATCACAGCAATAATAACTAACCATAACTAAGACTCCCTGCTTGCATTTATCGGACATATTTTGCTCTGTTTTTATATGTATATATAATTTTATTTTTATTTATGTACGTGTGCGTGTGCACAAGTGTGTACAGATGTCTGCAGAAGCAAGAAGAGAGCAGCCTGATGTGCGTGTTGAAAACTGAACCTTGGTCCTCTGGAAGAGTAGGAAGCATTAGCTGCCAAACCAGCTCTCCAGCATGTGTGTGTACACACATACACACACACACACACACACACACAACACATACACATACACATATATATATATATATATACACACACATACACACATATATAAAGTGAAATAATAATGTTAAAGTATAAATGCTGCTTTTCACCTTCCTCCCTCTAATAGATTGTTGGTTCCATGAGGTGTGAACTTTCTCTCCACTATATCCTCATTGCCCAAGTCAAAGTTGTTCCTCAATCAATAAGGATTTGGTAAACGACTACATTAGTCGCCTTTATGTTCCAGTGACAACATACCAAAGAAAATCAACTCGTAAGAAGGAAGAAAGGTTTCTGTTCATCACAGTTTCAGACATTTCAGTTCCATAGTCAGAGGAGAGGGGAGGAGGATGTGGCGGTTTGAGTAGAGATGGCCCCCGTAGACGCATGTGTGAGAAGGTTTGGCCCATAGGGAGCGGCACCATTAGAAGGTGTGGCCTTGTTGGAGGAAGGGTGTCACTGTAGAAATAGGCTTTGAGGCCTCATGCAGAAACTTTGCCCAGTGTAGCAGTCTCCTTCCGCTGCCTGCAGATCAACACGTAGAATTCTCTGCTCCTTCTCCAGCACCACATCTGCCTGCACACTGCTGTGCTTCCTGCCAAGATGATAATGGACCAAACCTCCGAAACGGTAAGCCAGCCTATTGGAGAAATTATTTTGGCCACTCCACGTAGTTAAAAGGATATTTATTTAATGGCGTAACTCACAAATTAAGTAATGGTAGTCGCAGGTCTGGGAAGTGTATCGCAGTCCAGCGGTGTTCTCCGAGCTCTGCACAGTCCACCTTCACCGTTCAGCGTCCCGGCACAGAGAGAGCGCACAGAGAGAGTGCTGGCCCATCCAGCTCTCGGGTCCCCAGGCGCCTCCCCTCGCCCTGCCTCGTAGGCGTGACAGTTGCCAGAGTCTCAATGGGGGTTGGAACTTCCAGATCCAAGCTAGAATGGCTACCCACTACACAGCCCCAATGAAATGTTTTCCTTTATAAGAGTTGCTGTGGTCAGCCTGATGGTGGTGGCACACACCTTTAATCCCAGCACTTGGGAGCCAGAAGCAGGAGGATCTCTGTGAGTTCAAGGCCAGCCTGGTCTACAGAGTGAGATCCAGGACAGGTTCCAAAGCTACACAGAGAAACCCTGTCTCAAATAACGGGGAGGGGGGGAGTTGTTGTGGTCATAGTGTCTCTTCACAGCAATAGAAACCCTAAGACAGGAGGCAGGGAGAGGAGAGGAGAGAAGAGGGGAGGGAGAGAGAAGAGAGAAGAGGGGAGGAGAAGAAAGGAGAGGAGAGGGGGGGGGGCTGTGGTCTAAATCTCCCCTTGAAGGGCACACTCCTGATACCTTTACTGCCTTCTGCTAGGCCCTTCCCCTCAAAGGTCCTAACACTCCCAATGGCACCCTTAGCTGGAGAACAAGCTATCCGTGAGCCTTTGGGAAAATTTTAAGATCTAACCAGTGGTGACTGAATGCCTTGAACTGTTTTGAACTGGGAAGAAACAAGATCAAACAAATGTTCCCATGGCAGTGTTGTTCAGTTCAGATTAAAGACAAATAAGAGCAAGAATTGCAATCTGGGCATGAATGAGTTAATTAGACAAAGGATGAGGACCGCAAGGGATAGTGAGGGGAAGTGTGTAGGAACCGAACTCTTAAGTCTTAAAATTGATAGACCATGAAGGAGAGTGAACGGGGGAGGGAGGCCTCCTGGTTTGGGAGGTGAGGGGGCTCTGAGATCAGGAAGAAGAGGCACACCCAGAAATGGGGAACTCTACCGTCTATCAAAGGTTGTTAAGATAAAGCTCCACATGTCATGGGAAATGTGAGTGAAAAGCATTCATGTTGGAATAGTTAGAGGTGAGGAAGTCCCAGCACATGGTCCGGTATGACCGCAGGGTGGAGGGATTCCAGGCTGGCACTTACCACTCACCTCACAAAAGTGGTTCAGTGTCTTTGCCCCAGGTTTCTAGTGAGCAGGCGCCATCATGTCAAATAGAACGAAGCTTAAATAAGATATTGTGCTTGAAAGAGGCCCAGGGCCAGAGACTGGTGGAGCTGGACTTCATGGGGCCCAGAGATCTTACAGTTTGAAGGGCACCCTAAGACTAGAATACAAGCTAAAAGTGAGTGTGTTCTTAGGAGAGAAAGAAAACCACCACAAATTATATGTTTTTAAGCTGCCAGATGCCACACGCATCACAAAACACGGAAAAACCCAATGTTTCTATTAATGAGTTGCCTGGCGTCCATCCATCATATTTTTCCTATAATATTTGGCTGCACACTCTTGATCACATCCTCATATGACAACAATTTTGTAATATGATTTTTATAGAGAGAATAAAAAGATCATTCAGTCTTTGTTCTAGATGGTTGAGCAAAATTTGTTTTTTATTATTGATAGCTGGGATGTGTTGAGCACTAAACAGATATATCTCTATGAATATGGGTCTGCACCCCATATTCATAGTACAAGTATAAGTAAAAGTATAAGAATTGTGATTCATTCTAATTCACACATTCTTGTCAAAAAGGATATTTCTGTATAGTAGTGTATTGTGTTGTTGTTGAGTTTGTTTCTGGCAGGAATAAACTTCTGTTCCGTTAGTCATTCTCCACAATACCCCTCCTGTGTGTCTCCAATCCAATGTCCCCTTCCCCACACCCCTGCTCAGAATGCCCAGCCCTGTGTATATTTTTGCTTCTGGGCTCTGAATCATCTTGTCTTGATGCTGAGAGACCAATGCGCTGAACCTCAGAGTATTTCAGGAAATTGTCTTTTCTAGGGCATGGTTAGTAAGAGCCTAACTTCACATGGTGGTGCCTGGAGACCATGTGTATAAAACCACAACTAAAGTTTGCCTTAACTAGACATCCAAAATACTAGTGGTCATTCCAGGTCCCATTACTAGGGATAAAAACAGGAGGAGAAGTTGAAGCAGACATAAACCTCAGTCTTGACCATCTCATAGAAATATCTCAGGGCCTGAGAGATAGCTCAGCGACTAAGAACATTGACTATTCTTCCAGAGGACCCAGGTTCAATTCCCAGCACCCACATGGCAGCTCACAACTGTCTGTAACTCCAGTCCTAGGATACTAAAACACCAATGTACATAAAACAAATTAAAAAAAAAAAAAAAGGAAATATCTCAACATTTCCAACTTTACCAAATACTCTGCCCTTGGTCTTGCGCGGGGTCTTGGAAAGCGCCCTTACAAGTGAAGGACACTAAAATTTAAAGCACATGAGCACCAAGGCAAGCCTGCATCTCCTTCGGACCCTAACAGGCACGCAACCAATCATTGCCCCTCTCTTCCTCACTCGCATGCCATTCTAAGATGTCTGCCCACACCCAGGCCACAGCTCCCCTCAAGCTGTGCACAATCAATGCATGGCAGCCACTGTTCCCTCCCCCACACCCAACTGACTCAAGCACACCTCCCAGAGGCTTTTATTCGAAGTAGATGTGATACTTCAAATAGAAAAGACAAATAGACTTGCCGTTTGCAATAGTCTCTCTGGAAAGATCCTTTTCTAATATAAACTATAAAAACTATGCTTCTAAGAATAAAATGGTGAGGACTGGCTTTTGAATCTTAGATGTCACTCATCAGAACCTTGCCTCCAAAATACATTGAACTATCACTTCGAATACACCAATGTTCAAGGAAGGGATATCTGTGCACCTTGACTGTAACACTTTTTTTCTTTTCACTAAAATATGTTTAGTTTGGGTTCTGAAAGGGAGAGTGAAAAAAAGAAAAAAAAGTTATTCCATAATCATTACTACATTTACTTGAATTTTAAACCATTAATTTCCAAAAAGATAGAATGCATTTCCATAACCTCGTTGGAGTGCAGAAGAAGAGGCAGTCTTTTTCCAGGAGCTGCAATACCCTTTGTTCTAAGAGAGATTGTAATAAATGCACACAATTTATAAGTGATACTTTGAAGACTATCTCCCAGAATTTAAAGCAATCCAGGATTTAATAGCAATCAACAGAATCAAGGCGAAGTGAAACTATGCCGGCTGAACACACTGGAAAAGTGGGGTTGGAATTGATGCTGCTTATTATTCATTTTGACAAGTGCAAACTCACACTAAAGATAGCCGGAGTGGAGACGGGGGCTGCGAGGAAGGGTAATACAAATGCATTATTAACACCAAAACAAATCTGACTTTAGCCTGGCTCATCTCCTGGTTAGTCAGAATAATAATAAGGCCTTGAATTCTCATTGTACTCTACATGGAAAATAATCAGAGAAGGCCCACGTTGTCAAGGGAGATGTGATGGCCAGTCCACACTAGCAACACTTTCCAAAGGAAAGCAGTAGCTAGGTAAACATGGGCAGGGTGAAAGCAGGTGCAGACCTGCTTTTTCCCTAATGTCCAAATTGCGCTCAGACCCTGGGGACTAGGGAACAACCTCCCTCTTTCCTTCCCCCAGAGACTAGGGCATCTGAGTAGAGGCAGCTTTGTCCCCATTCTGACAAGGCTCTGAGACAGTCCCAGCAGCGGATCCCAGCAGGCCTCCCAGCCCTCACATGCGGAAAGTCCTAACAAGACATTTCTAAAAAAAAACGCCTGCCTTGCCTGTCCCAGAGACAACACCCGCCCCTCTGCCCCGAGGGTCAGGAATGCAGAAGTGCCATAAAGATTCCAGCCACACCTGGTGGAAGCCACACCCACAAGCATGCATCTTACCCACGTGTAGTGTACAGATACAAGCAGTGTGCGTGAACACTTGTCTCTTACACATCTCATATGAAGGGAGTCCCATCACCATCCCCATTTTCCTGAGGAAACTAAACCACAAGGATGCTGAGGAACATGAGAGGGAAACAACTAGGTGACTTCAACACTGTAGTGGACCACTAGGTGACGTCATCAACACTGTGGGGGGGAAAGGAAAATGTTTCCTTAAGCAAAGTCTTGCCCTTCAGTGAATGTGTGTGCTTTGCTTGTTCATTGTGTCCACAGACAGCTTTGAGACTTAAAACACAGTCAGACTTTACAGGCTCCCGTTTCCACGGGGCTCCCTCCCCTCTCCGCACTGAGAAACCTAATGTCAAAAATCCAACAAAGAAAAACACAAAGAATGTAGACTCAATGCAATGAATGACCAGAGAAGAGGCTCCTGTCGGGGAAACTGGCCTTCTCTGTTTTACGTGGGAATGTCCACAGCCTGATAAGGAGGTTAAAGGTTTGCGGGTAACAGGGAGGCTATCCCAGGCAGCCCTTATTCTAATACCACTGCTCCTCCTGTATTGGTGTCAAATGTATAACCCCAAATTTATATTAGCAAACATACCGAGGAATGTTTAACGACATGTTGTATTCTTGACTTACAGGAGTACAAAAACAAAACAGATCGAGTCTCCTCAGGAGCCACAACAGTGACCCTCTAAAGGACCAGTCTCTCTCCTCCAGAGGCCTGGTCTCTCCTTCACACACATCTACAACTCTCATTAGTATCCAAAGGGAATTATACCCACCATGGAAAAGAAAACAATGGGTACCCCCGCGCTTCAGCTTTTCAGAGAAATGTGAGTAAAACATCTTTTGGCTCAAACACTCAAAAGTGATGTCACTAAAGCAAGGAAGAGCAGAATGTCAGTAACCCAAAGTCAGCTATTTATTAATGGTACGTTAACCTCAGGAGGCCATAAGTAGATTCACTTTTTACAGAAATGTTGAAACATGTAAGGAAAGAGAGTATGATTAAATGAAAGTACAGTTTTTTATCAGCCATAGAAATCTAATTCATATCTACTAGGAGTTCATTGTTCTTTAAGAATTAAAAAGGAGAAGTAATTATCAATAATGTAGTTGGCTTGTGTATGTCAGACGGATCAAGTCAAACCACTTTTAAAAAATCGATGAGACAGTTAATATGAATTTGTGTTCTAATGAGCAGGCACAAAAAGAGGAGGCATAACCTTAGTACTTGACTCAAGACTTTCAAGTTGGGACCAAAATTTCCTCTTCAGGTACTTCCTAGTGTCGAGGTAAGAGTAGAGACAGTTCCAGCATCGGACTGGGTTCTTACCAGCTTGTGGAACATTTAGTTAAATATGAAGGAATTTCCTGAACTGGCCTGAAACTGTGAGCATCTTAGAATGTCTATCCTGGGAGTATTTATGAAAATCAGCAGACCCTACAAACCAGCTACCCTCATCTCCAACCCCCATTTTGCCAGTCCGTCATTGGCCAAGTTCTAAAGCAGAGTCCTGGTCATTCGGAGTCCAGAGGTATACTTGGTCGTGGCCTTTTAATCTCACACTTTAGTATTGAGACAAACTGGTGATCCATTGTCAACTGGGTGACTAGGAAACTTGTTACTTAGGTTCCAATTCACCAGATCATATAGATGCTACCCAAGAAAGAGTGGTTCTCAAAATACCACTAGCCTGGGGTGGATAATGATCGAACAGGCCGGGTGTAGTTTGACTCCAGCTCTCCTCACTCACTAACCAGCCCAGTGGTCTTGTGCAATTCAGTTCACCCTTTGAGCTCCCTTGGAATATATCCATTGCCTATGTCTCAAGCGTGTGAGGTGGCACATAGAGCCCTATTCTAAACTGTGAAGCATTGGGAAAGGATCAATATCCATACGATCAAGAACTGACTATATTCTGCCTTAATGTTTCCCCTATCCCTTCCTCATAATTTACTATCTGTCAACGACATGACTCTGTCTCCTAATGTTCTGAGCCTGTATCCAGACCCCATAACTGCCCTGCCAGCTCTCACAGTGGGGATAACAGAACGTCTTTCTTTCAAATATACCCTGGTGCCTATAGCAGCCTCTCTTGAACTGCAGGCCCAAACACTGACTTCTGTGAGAGCTTCTTACTGTAAGGAATGAACAACCAAAAGCTTATGAAGCTACAAAGAAATTAAAATTATCCATACAGCTCAATGGGTAGAGTATTTGTCTAGCATGCATCAAGACTTGCGGTCCATCCTTAAACTGCAGAAACCTGGTTCCTTGAACTGCAGAAACCTGGTTCCTTAAACTGCAGAAACCTGGTTCCTTAAACTGCAGAAACCTGGTTCCTTAAACTGCAGAAACCTGGCTCCTTAAACTGCAGAAACCTGGTTCCTTGAACTGCAGAAACCTGGTTCGGTGACTCATGCCTGTAGTCCCAGAACTAAGGAGGCAGAAGCAGGGGGTCGGAAGTTCAATGTCATTCTCAGCTACATAAGGAGTTCAAGGTCAACCCTGGTCTACAGAGACTGTCCAAAAAGGGCAACAGAAGATCTAGAGAGATGGCTCAGAGGTTAGGAGCACTGGCTGGTCTTTTAGAGGACCAGGGTTCAATTCCCAGCACTTACATCTCTATCTCCTAGGTCTAGTCCCAGGGTGTGTGACACATTCTTCTTGTCTCTGTGAGCACTGCACACATGTGGTACACAGACAACATTCAGGCAAAACATCTACATATTTAAAAAATATTTTTTTAAATTAAAGGGAGAGAAAAGAAGAGAAGAGAAAAGAGAGAAATAAAATTCTACAGAGAAGTGGTTGACTATTACTTTTCCAGTCCAAGCTTTCATTGACCCCTCTAACTGCAAGTTTTGATCTTTGAACAGCTACAGCTTCTGCTCTAAATCACTCCTTCAAATTCAGTGTTTCTTGATGTTTCTCTGCCTTAAATTCATTGTTTCCTTCCAGTACATATGGAATTCCATGGGTCTTTTTTAAGTAAATAGCAGGACAAAAGATAATAAACAAATATAGTCATGTATTGATATTGTCATCATCTGATTCTTTTTTGGTTTCTGACAGTTCTCCTCTCTGTTTTTCTCTTTTTATTGTTTAATATAGATCTGTACAATCCGCAACAGCACCTTTCTATCCTCCTAGAGAATCACATAGGGTAGTGAGGGATAGGAGTGGGATGTGAGACTCAGCTGATGAAGGTGCGAAGACCAGTTTCACCTGCCCATAGGTGCTCAAATCAAATCTTTGGGCGTCATTCTAGTCTACAGAAGACGACCAACAACAAAATCAGGGAAGTCTGTGAAAGTCCAGTGTCAAATCCCAAGCCCCTTGCTTGTGTGTTAACTCTTGACTATAGCTCCGTTCACAACCTCTTCTGTGATCCTTCAGAACGCTGGAGGAAGTCTTAAGCACTTCCACCCTCTCGCTCTTGGTTAGAAATCAAGAACTGAGCATCCGGTCTGCTGAATTAATTGAGGTAAATCATTGTTTCACGCTGTTGAGGCTCAGTCCAGGAATGCTGCCTTTGACTGATCAACAGTGACTTGATTCTTCCGGTCGCCACTGGCTCCTTTTGGTTTGGGTTTGAGTTTGGGTTTGGGTTAAGGGCATGTAACTCATTAGGTCAACAAGTGTTTATGACCTGCCTACAGAAGGTAGATACCAGTTTTACAAAGCTTGAAATTCATACTATTTGGGAAACCCTCTTATGAAAATGAATACAAAATGCAAGTGCCAAGTTAGGTATTAAGTGTATGTTTGTTATGTTGCAAATTAAACGTGGCTGGTTGCTTAAAGCTCTTTTGTTCCATGGGAGTCGCTGGCTTGCAGGCACCTGTGAGGCTCTGGGGATACAGCTGTGCACACCACAGGGTCACCCTCGCAGGCACAGCTGTCCCCACAGAGACAGAAGATTGACTCTCATACGGGTATCCACAGTGAGACTCAGAATCTGAAATGCACAGAATCAGACATGCACAAAGGAAGACATGGGTTCCAAAGGGTGTACAATATGCTCAGATAGGAAGAGAGTTGCTAGCCCAGCCAAAGTGAAGCCAGCAGTGTCCTAAGTGTCCAGCATGAGCTTTAGTGGCAATTCTACCTTGCTACATCCCTCCTCGGACTGGCTGTCAAAATGAGGACTAAGGAAAGGCAAATAAACTTTATCCCTCCTGGAAAGGCTTGTTCGCAAGCCAGTGTCCAAATGGTCCTTAGAGCTGTCTTCGTCATCTTCCTAACACTACAACCAACCAGCCTTCAGCACCCTGCACTTGCCTTTTTTTATTGTTATGGTTGGGTTTTTGTTAGCTTTATCCAAAATGCCACTGAGGTCCAGGAAAGAGTTACATCTTTATAAGGGTTAATTTTAAAAACATATTAGAACATAACCCTTGCATTCCTTTTAGTTTTATCACGCACACTCCATCTATACAGGGGCTGGGGAGAAGAAAACAGGAACTCAGGCTGGCCCCAGATTCACAACAATCCTCCTGCCTTATGCACCCCAAAGTGTTGGGATTACAATTTCTGGCTCCTGCACTCTTTTTAATTTTAACCTTTATTCTCACTTTCTCCCTGAGAGATATGATACTATGCGTCTATGCAATGGAACTGAACCTTACTAAATTATTCTCTTTCTGCTCTGCATATAAGAGCTTGTGTGTGCAGCAACTGAATCTTTTATCTTAAACTGACAAGGCTTAGTCATGAGATGCGCCTCGAAATATTCATCACTGTCTAATGCATGCAGAGTATTGCTTAACATTCAAGGCACCATAATCTGGCCTTTCCCTGAAATTTTGTCTTGATTAAATGGAGCTGGTATTCAAGAAATAGAAACCATCATCCCTGAGAAGCCTTAAGTGTAAGACAGACGTTGATTTCATTTGAGAGTTACCAGCAGACCACTACACTGCTGTGAAATCATCAAATTTGGGTTAGAAGGCTTTAACGGATGAAGGCTAGGGAATTTATTGCCCGATCAACATATTGCATCTTTGCAGGAGCAGAAAAGAAACCATGTAGCAACTGCGGCTGAAAACATCAATGCAAATGTTATTACGTCCCACTTCTCTGTCAGACTGGCTGCTGACATCTCAGCCGGCTGTCAGTGGCGAAGCAGACCTGTTTCCTATTGGCTCAGCAGTGTCATGTGACCCGACTGCCTGCACCAACCTAAATTACCAAGTGAACTGTTGTGTGAAATCATTCCTACACCCTTTGGTGACTTTGCGGTGTGACAAGCACTCCAGGAAAATATTGGATGCCTTCAGACCACATTTGCACCTCGAGCAATCCACCTGGGAGCTTGAGATTCCTGAGCTCCTCGGGTTAGTGTTTTTGTTGATTCCAATTTGCAAAGGTTTGTGGGCTCGGCTGCCTCACAGAAACATCACACACACACACCCCTTTCATTTGCTTAGTGTCCTTCCGCCTTTGTGCCGCGTCTCTGTTCGTGGCTTCAGCTGCGCATCACGCAGGCGCTCAGACAGCCTTTCCAATTGTGGTTTCTCCGAGTCTGATAACGCGTTCCATGCCTCGTGCTGGGATAATTTATGTGGTAAAGATGTCACAAAATCAGACTAGAAAGACACCAAGATCTCCTCTTACCTGAAACGGAAAGACAGAAGCAAACAAACCATGCAAATTGCACCCCCAATTCCCAATATTGGCTTCTCAGATTCTCATTTTTTTTCAATCCCAAAACCCGTTTCATATGCCGATAGCAAGGGTTGAAAACAGTATAACCTTCCCAGAGATCAACTGGACTCTAGGTAAATAGTTTGAGATGGGTGCAAAATCGGACTTACAACGATGTTGAGTCAGAGCTGCACATAAAAGCAAAACCGCTACTTAGAGATCTTTGTATTTATAACTGTCATATACAATTATAACCATCATAAAATGCATAAATACAAAAAGGTAGATGGTTAAATAATAGATACAGTAATATATAGGTATAAAATAACCCAACCCAGATGTTGGTAGAAAAATGTGAAATATTCTTCCCTAATTATTGAATTATTAATTTTGAGATTATGTTTATAGTTTTCGAGGGCTTTTCTGAGTAGGCCACCAATCCTTAGAACAACAGTAATTTTTTTCACATATGTGTGAGATTATGTGTGTGCACTCGCGGGTGTATGTGCACTTGTGTGCAGCCATAGGAAGATGTCGGGGGTCCTGCTCTGTCACTCTGCCTTATCTCCTTGAGACAGGGTCTCTCACTGAACCTGGAGCTGGGCTGGCAGCTGGCCAGTCCCAGCCACTGTCCAGTCTCTACCCACACCCCCACCAGTGCTGGGAGGGTGTGGCTATACTCAGCTTTTCATGTGGTTCTGGAATCCCAAGTCACTTTCTCAAGCTTGGACGGCAGGCACCCTCACCCACTGCGTGGTCTCTCCAGCCTCCAATAACAATTTTTACTACACGCAAATTTAACATTTTTATTACATTTATTGTGTGTGTCCATGTGCACATGCATGCACCAATATGAGTGTGGGGATGAAAGGACAAGTTCAAGAGTCTGCTCTTCCACCATCCAGGGCGTGGGGACTGAACTCTAGTAGTCAGGCTTGTGGGCCATCTCACCAGCCAAAAGGCAACATTTTTTGGTCTTGTTGGAGAAGCAAACAAAAATCAAAATATGATAAATCTCAAAAACAAAGCGAGGAAAATGTAACACACATGTTGGCAAAAGGTATGAGGAGAGCTCTTCGGGACTGACAGGAAAGAAAAATATTAATACAAAATAGATAAGAATCACAAATAATTAATAGAAAGCCAATGACCAGGGGCAAAAATATAAAAATGCTTGGCTTCACCAGTAATCAATGAAAAGCATATAAATGTCATAATTAGGTATTTTGCAGTAATTAGACAAGGAGAAAGACCAATATATTAAGAGTGAAGAAACTCATAGAGTATAAATTGATGCATGTTTGGAGGGCATTTGGAGATACCTAAAGTAATTCATGCATCTATAACAACATCGCATGGTAATTGCTTGCATTTATTGACACTTGGTATAAATTCAGGCTAACCCTTCTGCAGTTAGGTGTACTAGACATTGAATTCTCACTTCCTCCCTCTGAGCAGCACTGGCACACCATGATTCCAGAGTCACAGTTCACAGACCCTTGCACATGTAGCACATGCCCCTCAGAGCTGCTCCAAGCAGCCTCCCCAGCTATGAGGTCCCCACTTTATACATGAGAAGTCTAAGCCCTCAGCCCTGAAAAGGCTGTATAACCTTCCTATGGCCACAGAATGGTATGAGAGCAAGTCAAGTGTGACCACTTCCACTACAGTGGATTTCAAACATGACGTCACTGAGCTTGGAGTTGGAATATGTATACAACTGGCGCTTTTTTTTTTTCCTTTTGGTTTTCGAGACAGGGTTTCTCAATGTAGCCCTGACTGGACTGGAACTCACTTTGTAGCCAGGCTGGTCTCGAACTCACAGAGATCCGCCTGCATCTGCCTCTGGAGTGCTGGGATTAAAGGTGTGCATCACCACTGCCTGGCACATAACTGGCTTTTGCCCACCAGCTCCAGCCACTGAAGTTCTGAAGTCGTGGAACCAGGATCCAAAATCTACAGCTCACACCCATGGCCAGCATTCTGTTTCTGGTGCTATACAGAAATCTACAAAATGCCTAAGATTAAAGTTGCATGCAAGAGGAAAATTTTGTAATGAAGAAAAAAAATAGAAACAAATTGAACTTAAATTTGTTATTATATGCATTCCCCATACCAGTACTGCACTCAGTGTGATAAAACAGACATGGGCCACAGAGCACTAGTCATTGGCGAGCCAGAATGCACACCTCGGTTACCATTCAGCTACCAAGAATATTATGTAAATGGTAAAATTACATATATTCTTATATGTATATTTGCAAAAACACAAAGTTAGACATGTCATAAATCACTTCATGTAACGTTTTCTTGTTTAATTATACACATGTATTAGCTTTGTAATTACCGTATTTTGTAAACATGATTACTGGGCAGTTATGTCTGAAGTTGTGGTTTCAAAGAAAGTAGCTTACAGAAGAGCATGTATATATAGTAGGATCCCTTTTTCTAATAAACGAAAGAGACTAGTTTCGCCTAGGGCAAATGCCAACAATGATATCCACTAAAGTGTCAACAATGGCTGATGAAATAATTCTTTTGTCCTTCCTCACTGCTTTTTTTAAAATAATTTTTTACTATGAACATGAATAGCTTTGCAATGAGAAAAATAAACTGTAAATGAATTTTAATATGTGAAAAAAAAATTTTTTAAAGAGTCAGCCTACAAAACCTGTTTGCTTTATTACATGAGGGAGCTCAGAGCCCCCCTTTTTCTTCAGCAAACTCCCAAGGCGTGAGCTGGTGGGGTACCTACTGACTGGGTCCTGCCAGTGGAATGTCCTGATTGTGGGCAGATTTCCCTTTCATCCGGTGTTTGTCAGCCCCATCCAAGGGAAAGAGAAGGATCTCGCTGCCCGGTGACCTCTCCACTGGAAATCACTGTCAGGTTCAAATGAATTCACACAGCTTACACATATTCCTCCTCTTCCAGCTTCCCTGCCAAAGGTCAACCTATGGCTTACATTCGTGCCAATATGACGTGTGGAGACCATTGTAGTTCTTAGAAAAAATACAATGCCCAACTGCGCACCAGAAAAACAACCACCCAGGAGAGGGAATTCAATAGCCCCAGGATTGCTCAACAAGCCGACAAAAGCCAGGAAATTCAAAGTTAAGGTTTACGCTCCCTCCTTAACTCCACCCCATTGTGAGAGGGAAATAAAGGCACAATGGCGCGCGTGTTAGGGGGTGCAATGTCAGCGGCGGGAACCGCACTTCCAGGCTTTATTGACTCATGCCATAACCTTAGCATTCTATAAACAAGGGGTTTGGCTTAACACCTGGGTCCTTTAAAAGAGAGATATCTTCTGGAAGCCTGGACTAGGGGAGCTCACAGCAGCTTGCAATCTCCTCGGTGTGCACAGTAAATCATGCCAGAGAAAGGAAACAGATGAAATTGTTGTTGAGACTGCAGCCTTTCTGGCCTCTTGGGAAAATAAATAATTACGACAAAGAAATACTATTTACTTCTGAGACCGGGAGAGACTCGTGAGTAACCTGGCCTAGCAGCAGACTCGTGGATGGCTTCCTGTGCAAAGCTTTCTTGCCTTTAGGGAATAAAGCTATCCGAGATGGTCCTTCATGGGACCCATAGTTTAATGTTTCTTCTCAAGTGATCCATGCCTGAATAAACTGAAAATTTGGCCAACTTTAAACATTTTTAGAAGTTTAAAAATAAGCACAATTTTATTAGCAGGCATAAAACTATAACTTTATTTAATTTTACTTATATTCTGGTAGTAAAAAATTATAGAGGAAGTTAAAGGAGTGAGTCCAAACATGTTTGTTTTTGTGGCTTGCCTTGACTGTAAGGTAGAACAGTTTTTCAGATACCCTGCAGTTCCTTCTTAAGGGGAAGATTCCAGAAGGAGATATGGAGCAGCTTTACTGAGGGCTTTATTCTCTCTGAGGGGTAGTCAAATGAAAGCTCTGGAATCTTGAGAACCTTAGGATTTTTAGCTGCTTCATCCAAAACCAATCATGAAATTATTTTAGAACCAAGGTTCCTCACGGCAGAGAAAGCAGTTCAAACCAGTGAAAACCGTTTGCTATCTTTTTCTCTTTGGGACCTGCACCTTAGGAAACTTCACAGATGAGAACTGGTGTAGATAACTCAGCCACGGTCCTGGGCTAAGTGGATATGGAAATGCATTGGGGTCATCTTTCAAAGGGATCAGATGTTTTCTTTCCCTGCGATGTATTAATATGGTGAATAATAATGGGTTTTGTCGTGGCAAGCCCATCTTCGCATTTTTTGGAATAAACATCTCACCATTCACACGCAGTTGGCCAAAACTCAGTCACAGGAAATGTGGATTCTTTGTGCACTCCAAAGGAAAAGGAACTGGGTTGGGCAAACAGTCTCTGCAATAACAGCCAAGCCCCAGGAATACCAGGGGCCACAGAGAGGGTCCAATGAAAAAGGTTCCACCAGAGGCCCCATTTCTGCATTTCACCTCCAGCTCAAAGCCATCCTGAAGGAGGGGGAATGTGAAGGTCCTCGGTCTTCATCGGGCTTTGTTATCTTCTCAGAGTAGCACACTTCCTGGGCTTACATCTCAGTGTTCTTCAATTATAACACAAATGGAAAAGGCTTATGCTTTGCACTCCTCTGCACGGAATCGAGAAAGAGGTATCATTCTGTCAATCCTCGCCGGTCAGAATAAACCTACTACTCACACGTGCCGCCATTGTTAGTTTTATAACTGTACAATGATACACATTCTCCAACATTTCTATGTTGCGTAAAAAATCAAATGCATACCTGGTACAGAAACCAAACGGGGTGTTTTCGTTTTAAATCAGAACCAGAAAGCCAAGGTAAAGAGGACTCAAGCATCCAGCTGTGGAGTAGATGATCTGTTTTTGAGATGTTTTCCAGTTGCAAGCCCCCACAGTCACCATGTGCAGACAAACATTCTATTTACCTGTGGGCGGAGATGGATCTGCCCTTCCCTTCTGCTCAGAAACCACATGTGGGCTTGGTTTCTCCAAGGTACGAAGGATGCTCAGTAAGGGAGAGTCCTGTCAGCATGGACGGCAATTGCCTTGCCTTGCTTGCATTCACAATCTCACTGGTCAACCATATTTTACAGAGGCTTGATAGTGCCTAAGGATTTTGAACTCAATTAGACTGAAGCCATTGATTGTTACAGTCCCTAAATCTGTTGATACACACTTCCAGTCAGTTTATTTCATTTGAGACATAACACAATCTTGTGTATTCACATGAAATATCTGATGAAGTTTTGGTTTCTTGTTTTGTTCTATTTGAGGTTTTGTTTTTGTTGTTGTTTGGTTTGGTTATTGTTTTGGGTTTTTTAAAGTTTTGTTGTTGTTTTTTCATTTTCTAAAAGCTTGCATGAAAGAAATACTTGAGAGCCAGAAAATACGAACCCCACACACTGAGCTCCTTTCTCCTCTCCTGAGGCCCTTTTGAACTGGTCTGTCTTCTCAAACTCTTAGAAAAATCACTGTCAAGTCTTGAATCCCCTGCCCTTCCTTGGCAATAACCCTGGCAGAGTTAGGAATGGGTTCTCCTTCTGATAGAGGTGTGAAAGTGTCGCCCATCTCCCCAGTGAGGGAGCTAGGTCTCAAGGTCAAGCCTCCTGACAGAAGTCCATGGTCATGTTCATATGCCACCCCTACTGTCAACCAAACCCTCAACCAGGTGCAGCGCTCCACCCCCCAAAGTAGAGGTTCCCAGGTCACTATTGTCCTTATTGTGGGTAAGGAGAACTTGGTAGTTAAAGCACCGAGTTTCATGTGTCCTGTTTGTGTTTCCGGGAGATGGCCATGGCACCTTTGTCTTCTCGTCTTATAGAGGTCCTGAAGCTCCTGACACAGAGGTCCTCCATGACAGGGTTCCATCCCTCCTATCTGCTTCTCCTCCTCCATCTCATCCCCCACCTGCACAACAATCCCCCTAGCTGTTCCCTCTCCCTCTCCCTCCCCTCCACTTCAGTCCACTCTTATCCAGACAGATCCTTTGAAACGCAAGCCAGACTGTATCACCACAGTGCTCAAGACTCTCCAGATTAGCCATCAAATCAAAACCAAATGAGCTACCACTTTACGCCCAGGGGCATGGCTACAATCAAAAAGACAGACATCACACATGCTGGTCAGGCTGTGGAGAAACTGGAATCGGCATGCACTTCTGGGGATGGAAAACGGGCAGCTATTTTGGAGCATCCCTGGCAGGTCCTCAAAACAGTGAACTTTTTTTTTTCTTCTGCTTCTTACCTAGGAGTGGAATTTCTGGCTCGACTCTGCCCAGGAACTCCCCCACAACAAACTAGGGAGGTTTTTGACTCAAAAATCCAACTCCTGTGTGGGAAATTGCAGTGTAAACATGACAGAGGGTTCACCAGCCTGCTAGGTGGCTCAGCAGGTACAGAAGGGCGCTTGTCCTGGTGAGCTGAGTTCAATCCCCAGGAGCCACAGTGGAAGGAGAGAGCTGACTCCAGCAAGTCATCATGGGACTCCACGTGTGCTCATAACTACACCAAAGGCCGCTGAATTATACACTTTAGTAGCTGAATTATATGGCATAGGACTCCTATCAATTAAGCTATTTAACAACATATAGCACAGAGAAGAACTGGTTCTCACAAGTATTCTCTGACCTCCACATGCACGCATGTACACACACATTCACACACACACACACACACACACACACACACACACACACACACACACACACACACAAAGAATAAATGGGAAAACAAATAATAGTCTTGAAAAGTTCTAAACCCTGGTCTTTTCTGAATATATAAAAGAAAATCAAGTGGTACCTCCAAAGGGCTGTCATCAATAGCCTGATAACCACAGATTTGGATACATGCCATCACGTGCTAAGTGGCAGAATCGAGCACATTAAATATGAATGTACTTCCTGGTCTGGATGTCAGCTAGGTCCTATTGCTAACTATGGGACTTCAGACAAGCTACTGGTCTATTTAGAGCCTCGGTGTCCTTGTCTGTGACAGAGGTATCTTGACAGGGCCTACTTCCTTCCTAGGACTGCTGTGAAGATGAAATAAGACACCAATGCAAACTTCCACAAATTAGCAACAGCAATATTAGCAGAGGTACAAAGAGGAAGGAGCCAGACTGTGAGCCCAGCTCAGTGGTAGAGTGTTTAGCATATTCAAGCCCCTGGGTTCGAGCCCCACCTCCAGAACAAAGTTGACTTCTGCAGACCTGGAAAGGAGGAGGTCCATATGCCAGGATGTAAGGGGAGGGGGCTGTAGTTTCCCATCTTTTCTGGAATTAGACCACCTGGGGTTCTGATCCTGAAGAGACCACTCCCTAGCTTCTCATTAGACTCATGTCTTAATTCTTATCAATAAATGGAAGGCCTGAAAGCATCTATTCTGTGGGTTTGGGGTGAGTCAGCAAAGAGTTCTGGCATGTTAGATGTGTCCAGTAGTTAACTTCCACCAATGGCGGGTGTTATTCAAATCCTTATGCTTCAAGGGAGCTGTGCCTAGCCCTTTGCAAAATGTGCACGATGACAGGGCAGCCTTCTTATGGGAGATGGGCACCCACACTACAAGGCCCTGTGCAAAAACCCATGGCATCTCACAACTGTTCCCCGAAGGCGTCACTGAAATTAAAGCCACTCTCCCTTCCTATCGCTGGCTATAAAACACATCTCGTGTAGGACATTAGAAGGCTCTCTGGGGATGCAGTCAATGCTTCTCCTAGGCTTTTGGAGGAGGAGAGTCCACTCTATGCCAATCATTAAGCAAACTGTAGTTCTCCATAAGCTGAGGTGGACAAGTCGAACAACATTCCTATCTGTCCGGAATCAACAAGACACGATGATCACTCCCGGAAGAGGAGGGAACCAGCAGGCAAGGAGCGTCAAGAGCCTGCGTTTGGTCTCAGGTGAATGAGGCAGTTGGCATTCCCATTTCAGCCAGTTCTTATTCCCCTCACGTCCCAATTTAACGAAATCACAGATTTCTCATCTCTTTGTGATTTTCAGACTTAGGTATGCATCAAGAAGACCCAGAGAGTTTGCAAGAGCACAAATGAGTTGGTCCTGCCTAGGGTTTCTCATGTGGTAGGTGTGAGATGGGGCTCACGTCTACAGGTTTCAGTCAGTTTCCCAGACGATGTGAGCCCGCTGGGCTGAGGAAAACAGGTACCTATGCTGACAGAGGGTCGTTTTGAAAAACACCACGGTGTTTCAGGCTGCCTTTTCCTTTCAAAGACCTCTGACAGTAGTCAAGCCTTCCCGGTAAAGCTCAGTGCACACAGCTTGGGAAGGTGCTCAGGGTGGACCCTCAGAGAGGCACCGAGTCAGGATCTGATGGCTTGCAGCTGCTCTGATGAAACATCCTATAATCAGAGGCTGCTTGTCTTTGGCGGACCCCCCCCCCTTAGCACAAAGGGCTCCCAGCCCAGCTGCCTGCTCCCAGCATCCCGGGGCAAAGCCGCAGCTGGCCCATCTTCCCTAGGCTGCAGAGACCCCGCGGGTGTGGTGAGGACCTGAGGCCTCTTGGTGGACTTCCGCCATCTCCTGACGTAGGCTTTTCTCCCAGAACTAGCCTCCACTGCCTTGAGGGAAACTGCCGGAGGTTCGGTTGCCATGGCAACTGATCCTCTATCCAAGGGGAATCCTGGTGTGTGATTTGATGGGTGGGCTACACCATTTCCCAAATAACAACTATTTTACCAGGAAGAAATCCTTCTTTTTGCAATAGGATTTCTTTTTTCCGGTCCAAGAATCTCCTTTTACATGGCAAACAGTCCTTGGAAGAGTGAATTTCCTTATCAAACGGAGCCGGTACCAACCAGTCGCAGAGGACAGGCAGTCAGCCTTCACCCACAAAGGGATGCTGACAACAGCAATTTTGCCTCCACGCAATTGCACCGAAGTCCTGCTCAAGGGCGGGGGAGGGGGTTGAGGGGCACGCGGTGTGTGTGTGGGTGACTGAGGCCACAAAAAAAAATGTCTAAGTTGGGACTTGTGTCTCTTCTTACTGATGGTGATACATTGAAATCCTATGATGAAAAGCTAAAGACTGGGAAGGATAGACATAGCCTTACCTCGGCTTGTCATAAAATAGCTAGAACGCCCGTTAAGATTGGAATCCTAATGCAGGGTAATGTGTTGATATTTCACTACCAATGTACCTTTGTGGTACTTTTTTTTTTTCCCTGTCATCTATTTTAAGACCTTGAGTCGAGTTACACATAGGAGAATTAGATCCAGGATGTTTGGGGAAATTAACAGATGATATTTAGCAAACATTTGGATGGGTCATAAGGAAACATCTGCAGAGAATCTGAGTTGGCGCTAGCGAAGGCAGCTGCTTTAGGTTATGGGACTGAGCTGAACGAAGCCTCTTTGCTCGAGGTGACGCAGTTCAAGGAGCGTCCAGCAGGGGGCACCCTTTTGCAGGAAACTCCTTGGCCATTATAGCTTCGCTCCCACCAGCCGACCTTACGCATAATTGGCATTTTGATTTCTCAAACCCTCCGCTTGCTTCTTCCTTCAAAGCAGACACTCCCCTCCGAGAAAACTTCCTCCTATCTCTAATGAAAACGAACGTTTTGATGGGAGGCGGCTCTTGTGGCAAGGATTAAAAGCAAAATCTGAAGAAAAGAAGACAATGAAATTAAATGTAGATTCTGAAGAAGGTTGAATACATGCCCAAAAAAGTTAAAAGATGGTTTTTCCTGCTTTCGTAGCCAACTGAAAGGACATAAGGAATTCTTAGACTGTCTCATAAAAGCCTGAGTCAGCCATGCACATGAGCGTCGGTATTAAATTGACCCTCTGTTACTTAACTTCTCAAGGGTGACCAGTGTTACTTGACAGCGTGGGCATGTGTGGAAAGGACCCCATTTTCTCCAGCCTGTGAATAAATAATTACAACAAATAGCCCACTCATTATCCTAAACAACTAGCCCCATTTTATATAGTCCTAACATGTCTTGAACACAAATAATTCGGGAAAAGACAGAAGCTTGCTCTCAAACCCAGAATCAGCACATGAGGCTTCAAACTGCGTAGCTCATGATGGCTACAGGATTGTAATTCTCCTGCCTCAGCCTCCCTAATACTGGGATTACAGGCAGATATAACTACACCTAACTAAATATTTTAAATAATATTTTTTTTCTCTCAAATGCAATTAGACTGTTTAGCCCATTGCATTTACACTTCACAGCTCAGTAGACACATTTGGGCAGCATGCTCATTTTCAACTTGCTATGGATTTTGTAATTTGATAGGTGTTTTTTCATTTTCTGGTAAAGATTTTCTTGCTGGAGTTGGTTATTGCATAGCAAGCTTTTGTTGCCCACAAGGCTTCACTCTACACTATTCTCGGGAACATTTGAAAAGCTAATTGAATTATTAATCAAACTCTCATAAAAACCTAAGTGGTTTCTGTCACTGTCCTGGGCACTCTGGAAATGTTAAGTCTCCCGAGCCTTAGCAGGGAGGCACACACAGTCACAGAATGTCATCACACAGTGACAGAATGAGGCAGGGGCAGGATTTGAACCCAGGAAGTCTGAAGCGTGAGTCCAAACACTTCTCCATGCTGTGTTCTCCCTCTTCCCCTGCCTCTGTGTAGATGTGCATGCGTGCACTAGAGCAGTGTCCAAGTTCAGCTGGTAAATGGCTGTCTTACGTGTCTCGGGTATGTATTAGATGCTCAATAAAAATTGGTAGTGAGGGGAGATGCTGGATGAGTGCCTGCTGAGCTCTCAACGGCCATTTATAGAGGCGGGGAGTCCCAGTTCCCACAGAACTCAAGTGTTCCCAGTCCTTCTGACTGCTACCTATAAACCTTGATGAACCAATTCCCACCCCCACCCCCAGCCCCAGCTCTACTTCTCCATCTTGGGATAGTTCCGGTAGAATCTACCTCATGCGGATGCGGTCTGGAAGCTTAGCTCTGTCTGGATCCAGTTGGAAGATGGCAATTATTGCCTTCCATCTCACGTAGACCCATTTTACTTAGGGACTTACTCTGTGGTGTCCTAAGAGTCCTTCTCAACTGCTCCCCCAAGTGAGGTCACACAAGAAGCAAGTTCAACTCTTTCTTGAGAGATGTTTGGTAATCAATACCGATCTGGGGAGGAGGTGAGGGAAAAACAGAGATTAAGTGCACTGTTAGAAAATCGGTTATGGACTGAAATCTGCAAGGTTTACACAGACCCAGGTTCGATATCCCGCTTCTAGGGCCAGCATTCTTTAACGTGTGCAAGAGAAAGCTACAAAGTCGACCCGTGACACAGACCAGAGAACAAAGAAACGAGCATGAGGAGGCTCGGATGGACCAGGTTCAGAGCAACAGAAGGGGGAGCGGGTTGGCCCCTCCCTTCCCCGCTCCCCGCCCCTCTCACTTTCCAGTCCATCACTTCTCACTACTGTTCTCCGCACTCCCCCACCCCACCCCCGAACCCCCTCCTCCGGCAGCAGAGGCAGCATGGGGAAGCTTTCCAGGGAGCTTCAGAGAGAGACAAGGATGATCACACCAGGGCCGGAGGTGGACACCATTTCCTCAGACCACTACAGACATGGAAAGTTCACCAGAAAGTGCCACTCATGTGCTTCCTTCTTGGGTTCTCATGGCCGGCCATGTAGTCGAATTTCAAGGGAGATTCAAAGACTTTAGAGTTTTTGTTTGTTTGTTTGTTTTCTTTTGTTTGCCACTTCTTGATGGGTTTCTTCTCACTCTAACAGGACTTTTCACTAATGGGAACTACAATATTGGAAAATATATGAATAAAAATCTAGGGGTTGATGGCATTGGAAATGTGACTTCCAGAATTCTCTAATGACCTCCTAATAGTCCTGGAAACAGCTCCACCAGTGGTCTTGTTTTATACATCTCAGAGTCCCTAAAAGGACAGTTGAAGATCTTTTATTAAAATAACTAAGAGATAAATCTCAGAGAATTTATTACACAATCCATATCTTCACATTGTGAGCTTAAAGTGCTTGTCTACCCTGAGCTAAGAGCCACAGAGGATGAGGCATGGTTTGGGTTTTTGCCTTCAAGGAACTTTCAAGCTGTGGAGAAGGAGTCAAGGGACCAGCCTCCATATGATGCATAGAACACACAAATGACATTGTGGACACCATAGGGAAACTCAAAGATGAGGATGTTCTTAGAGAAGCCATGGAAACCACCCATTTTACCCAGTGCATTAGAATAAAGAGAGGTCAGGAGATGGCTGTAGGCATCTTATTGATATCATCTAAACAGTACTTTACACTCCATCACAATCTGGAAGCGTAATGGATGATGGAAACATGGAGAACCAAGACTTATTCATAGGGAAACTATGAGAGGTATTAAAGGCCATGCTAAAGAAATAATTTTAGCTTCCAGATGTAAGGAAAAGGCTGAGGTAGAAGCTTGGGAGTAATATCATCAGATCAAAATCTGCAAACAACATTCTGGCCATGGACAGCAGCTTCCTAATTGTTGGCATAAACGAGGAGAGACCATTGCCTGGGCTCACTCAACTTCTCTTGCTTCCCATGAAGAAGAATCCTCACGGTCCAAGTTTACAGATTCAGCAGGACCACCTGTTATTTGCAGCTCCTCTTGAGGACATAAGCTGCGACATCCATATTCCTTCTCCTGAGATCAGGACTGGACGTAGACTCATGCTGACCTAGACCACATGGCAGATCTGACCAAATCCAGATCACTAGCCGTCTTGAAGCTTCCATTTTCACCCTGTTGGAACCATTAGCACCATCAAACCCTACAACAGCAGTCTTGGGGATGAGAGACCAGCAGAAAGAGGAAATGAACATTCAAGCCACTCAGCAATCTTGTTACATGTGAAAGAGACCGTTCCTCACCAGCCAGCCTCCAACACACACATCCACTAATGCCCACATAGAGACCACGAGCAAAACCAACAGAAGTGGCCTCTGACTGAACCCAACACAAACTACCAAACCCAGAACCAGTCAATGGTTATTGCCTTACACCTCTCTGCCTTGGCTGGTTAGTGACCCAACAGTAGATAAGGGGTCCTTCTTACTTCTGCAGTTCTTAAAGCCTGGAGCTGGGACAAGCCATCTGGAGCTTCCACCAGAATGAATTCTGTCTGCAGGGCACACGTGCTTATATGCCCTGTGGAGAAAAGGTTTCTGCTGGGCTTGTCTGAGCATCCTTGCTTCCAGAGTGCCATTTAGGATGCCTAGCTCTACCTTACAGCTGACTATAAATGCACTACCCTGATTGATGCAACGTCAATATTAATTAATAATTCAGGATATGGTCAGGCTTTTTCACATGTAATCACAACTTTAAATCTCAAGAATGTGCCTGGAGATGGCTAGGATGGAGCTTTTCCTTCAAATCTTGTTTTTATTTTCACAAAAAAAAAGTGATCTAACAGTTTCTCAGAGTTTTCACAAAGTGTGCGGAAAGGTCAATGGCATATTTCTCTTAATTGTGGGGTGCCAATGCTTTGAAATGTATCTTTCATGTGATGAGACCCCACCACGGGGACAAACAAACAAAAGACAAACTGGGAGGGTATCTAGGTTTCTCCTGTCGCCTTCTCCAATCCCATCTGGTGGGGGGTGGGGGAAGGGTACCAAAGGAGGCTCTGGGAGCCAGGCTGATGCTATGAAACCCACAGCATCGAAATTCCTGAGTGTACATCAAAAGGGAAAGAGCCCTGTTGCCACACACTTGAACTCATTTTGAACTTGCAGGAATTCTCTGTAGCATTCTACCATGCCTTATTTTGGTCCCATAAATCTAACGTTCAGTTCCTGTCTTTTTTCCTGTCACCACATCATACCCAACTGGCTAGATAGATTTTTATCAAATTGAGTGGATATGTTTGGGATGTCCTTACTTGAAAGAATTAAAAACATCAGCGAGGCTCACAAGTCTGGGAGTCATTTCTAGGAGGTAAAAGTGTGGGCCAAAAAGATGGCCAGAAGACACTGGAAACCAAATGTGAGTGCCCTAGGGGGGTGGGCGTCCTACTATGGGCACTGGTCTAGCTGGAACCTGTCGTCATGAAGTGCCATCTGAAACGTCCTTCAGCGTCCACAGCAGCAGGGATTTATTTATTTAACATGGGCCCAGGAGTCTTACCAGAAACTAACAGGGAGGCAATGAGGGAAATCAATACGTAGGCCATGCTCCTAGGGCACAGTTTACTATTTAGAAATAAAGCTATGTTCTAACCTAAAAAGGGATGTCTCACATGCTTTCTGGTAAGGCTCTTCTTTTCTGGTAAGATGACAGTAAGGTCAATCAGGGCCCTGAAAAGCTTAAGTCACTCAGAAACAATGCCTGTCAGGCTCCCACCACAGATCTGAGAAAACACAGGCCTATTTCTGGTGTGATGGTCTTGACTTGGACATTCAGGCACATTCACTCACTGGTGCCCCACCGGTATTTAATACACAACAGTTGAGTTAAACGCAGGAATGAATGAATGAATGAGTGAGTGAGTGAGCAAATGAATGCGTGGATGGATGTGTTGACCGAGGTGCTTTGACAGGCAGCTGTACCCTTCACAGAAGGCTGAACTCGTTAGCTGCGCTTCACACCAAATGGCATTTTTATTTCCATGATTTGATATGGTGTTGAATATTTTCAGATGGTCTTTAAGGATTTGAAATATAAAGGCACAGGTATGAAAGGCAGGGACTACAGCATTTCTGTAATGCTCTCCAGAAGAGCTGTTTACCTCGTGGTTAATATTGGCAATGCTGCTGTTCCTGCGATGAATTGACAAACAGTTCAATACACCTCATTTAGAACCATTATGGGGCATTTCATCAAAGATCCGGTTATGAATGTCTCCAAAGAAAGGATCAATGGGGTTTTTATTATGGTTGGGAGAGATTTCTTTAAGGCAAGGTGACTAGAATAAAGAGTGACCAGGGCAAAGAACACGTTCCATTTTATTCCACCGAAGGTAAACATAATTTTCAGTTTTACAATAGTCTCTTCCCACATATATTATCCACGTAATTGTTTATGTTTCAAAACCCACATGATAGCAGTTTTACAAGCGGCAGAAGGAGGCTGTTCTCAGGAGTCTGTGCCCTGGGACTTCCTCAAAGAGAAAACGGCCTTGTAATTAGCACATTTGGAACATTAGCGATAAAGCACCCGTGGGAGGGAGGCCTGCAGCCCGCCAGACTCCTCTCTGAGCTGTGCCAGAGTGGGGTTTTATCCTCTCCTTCATTGCTATCACTGGGTCAAGGGTCCCCAGAACTGTGGTCTTAATTAAAGATCTCATAAAACTCAGGGTTTTGATAACTTATTTGTATGTTTTCTGTTTATAAATGCACTAACTCAGCTTTTTATGTAGTTCTGTTTAGACCAAGATAGTTTGATAATAAGATAAACATTCCTAATTGGTTTTCACATTTTTCCTTAGTTTGCCTCGACAAAACAATAATTTGTAAGAAATGGAATACAGTTTTGAAAATTGTAATTTTATTGTGTAGCTCTATCTATATTTATTTGTATATTGTGCTCCTACTTTCATACAGCCTTGTTAATAGCTACCTGTACTTACTGTCCCTTGTTCAAATGTCAGAAGCACATACACCAAGCACGCGAGAAGAGGTTTCCGGTGACGTCAGGCAAGGTTCTTTGGTGCAAGTCAGAGAACTGAACTCTGGTAATTTACATGGATTTTGAAAACGGCAGAGGAGGAAACAGACAAAGGAACAGACACTCAGGCAAAGCCCAGGCCTTCCTTCCCTTCAGGGCCTCAGCCACAGCTCCACTGACCTTCATTTCTCAGGTTAGGGATCTCAGCCCAACTTGGGTCTACTTTCAGCCAATCAGACTTGGTCAGGATCTGGGGTGGAAAGCAAAGACAGGGCACTAAGGGTACCATGTGTGACCATCTCCTTCATGTCCATTATGCTATGGAATTCTATCCTGTAAATATTCCCTAGGTGACTTTTTTTTTTTTAATTAAGAAAATTTTTTCATACATTTTACACACCAATCAAAGATCACCCTCTTCCTTCTTCCCACCCACTCCCAGCCTCCCCTTCCAACCCACCCCCCCACTCCCCTCCACAAGAAGGCAAGGCCTCCCATGGGGAGGTACATTCAGCAGAGGCAAGTCCAAGCCCTTCCCCTGCCTCAAGGCTGCATGAGGTGTCCCATCATAGGTAGTGGACTCCATAAAGCCCACTCATGCACTGGAGATGGATTCTGATCCTACCGCCAGGGGGTCCGCCAAGCAGATCAAGCTGCACAACTGTCTCACCATGCAGAGGGCCCAGCCCAGTCCCATGCAGGCTCCACAGCCATTGGCCCAACTTTCATGAGTTCCCTCTAGTTTGGTTTGGTCGTCCCTGCATGTTTCCCCATCATGATCCTGATGCCCTTGCTCATAGAATCCCTCTTCTCTCTCTTTGACTGGACTCCTGGAGCTCTGTCTAGTGATTGGCTCTGGATCTCTGCATCTGCTTCCATCAGTCATTGGGGAAAAGCTCTGTGATGACAGAGTATTTACCAGTCTGATCTCTGGGGCAAGCCAGTTCAGTTCAGGCACCCTCTCCACTATTGCTAGTAGCCTAGGCTGGGGTCATCCTTGGGGATTCCTGGTAACTTCCCTAGCACCAGGTTTCTCTCTATCCCCATGATGTCTCCCTCTATCATGGTATCACTTTCACTGCTTTCCCACTCCATCCCATTCCAGCTCGATCATCCCGTTCCCTTATGTTCTCATCTCCTATCCCCTACCCTCCATTGCCCACCCATCATCCCTAGTTTACTCATGGAG
The DNA here is from genome assembly GCF_004664715.2 of Peromyscus leucopus. NCBI lineage: Eukaryota > Metazoa > Chordata > Mammalia > Rodentia > Cricetidae > Peromyscus > Peromyscus leucopus. The sequence goes on along the minus strand of NC_051066.1, from coordinate 51,954,830 downwards.
ATCTCATCTATTTCCCTTTTTCAGGGTGATCCATGTGTCCCTCTTTGAGTCTCCCTGTTAGTTAGCTTCTCTGGAGCTGTGGGTTGTAGTCTGGTTACCCTTTGCTTTATATCTAGTATCTACTTATGAGTAAGTACATACCATGTTTGTTTCTGAGTCTGGGTTACCTCACTCAGGATGATATTTTCTAGTTCCATCCATTTGCCTGCAAATTTCCTATCTACCAACAGTGTTTCTATTTTCTCAGAGTCTGACTCAACAATGGCAACACTCCACATCTGTGTAGTGCTTTCATTTCAAATACCTGATTGCGTTATTATTACTAACACATCTTTACAAGTAACAAAGCATCATCCACTGAACATTTACTAATTTGTTAATAGTATACTACCACTGATTGTGTGCTTACACTGTGCTGGGCTGACCTAAGCATTTCAGATTATCTCTCATCCTCACACCAAATTATCAGGTTCAGATTATTATTGAGTTAGCCCATTTATTTAAATAATAAATTTTAAATTAAAATTATAAATTATAAAATAATTAACTTTATAATAATAAAAACTTAACTGGTCCCTTATATGCAGACTCATTTGAACTTCCCAAGACCCTGGGGAAAAAAGTCATAATACACAGACAAGAATGCAGAGGTCCTGGTGTACAGAGTGAGTTCCAGGAGAAAGGGCAGTCAGAGTTGTTACACAGAGAAAACCCTGTCTCAAAAAACTAAAAAAGGAGAAGAAGGAGGAGGAATGTGGTAATATTTTATTTGTGCGTTAATAAATAAAGTTTGCCTGAAGATCAGAGGAAACAGCAATCCATTTTAAGTAAACAAAGAAGTCAGGCAGTGGTAGCACATGTCCTTAATCCTGCCACTTAGCAGGCAGGGTCTCTGTGTTCAAGGCCATACTAGGGAACAGGGCCAAGTGTGGTGGCACACACCTTTAATCCCAGTACTAACAATAGAGTTCTGGAGGCCTGTACAGACATGAAGTGACAGAGCTGGCCAGGAAGAGGAAGTGATGTAGCTAGACAGACAGCAAATCAGATGGCAGAACAGTAAGGCAATAAAGGCATGGGTAGACAGGAAGTCACTCTCTTTGGAAGCTGCAGAGTTGGTGAGGTAAGGTTGGATGGTGGCTTTCCCTACTTCCCTGTTACCCTGATCTCTCTAAGGCTTTCATTTCACCCCTATATTTGGTTCCATGTTTTTATTTAATAAGACCATTTAGAAATTTGTCTAGAGAAGAGGAGGAGAAGGAGGAGAGGAAGAGGGAGAGGAAGAAGTAGAAGAATGCTGAGGACCAAAGAAGGAAAGAGCGTCCTCCTTCATCTACGAACAGTCTTATCCTCATCACCTAGCTATTTTTCCAGTGTTCTTTGTAGTAGTAAGTCAACAGAGCTGGGAAGAATCTACTGATAAAGAGATTTCTTGTGCTTTGACAATCTTGAACAAACTCAGTTTTAAGCATTGAATATCTAGAGTAATTACAGAGATAAACTCTTAACTGAGTTCATTTGTTTCATTTATTTTCTTTGCTATAGAAGAGGAGAAATGTAATTAGTACAGCCAAAATTATCATAACTAAGAGACTCTAAGGTTGAGTGACTTCCTTTCCTACCCAGGAGTCTTCAGTGGGTGCCAGGACAGCAGGGCGGAGCCACCACCCCAGGGCTCTGAGTCCTCACCCTCTCCCAGCCAGCAGGATGGAGGAAGAGGGAAATGGAGAATCTGTGCATTCTCGTTCCATACATCCTACTGGCCCAAATGTTGTCACCTGGCCACACTTAACAGCAAAGGAAATTGGAAGGAGCCACACTCTTGCACCATGATGACATGGCCTACCTAAACTCAGGAGGAAATGAGTCATTTCTGACACAAGGAATGTTCTTAGTTGTTCTTTCTATGGGAAATCAGAATTTGAATGACCAAGAAAAAAAAATCATCCATAATGAGGAATTTGGTTTCAGGAGTCTGAGGTGAGACTGAAAGTAGATATATTTTTCAAGAAGAATAGTACACAATCATCTGAGTTTTGAACATGTTACAAAAACAGACCAACAGGGCCTTGCATAGATGGGCTCCATTCAAGGAAGAAGCCAAAAACTTAACTCTTAGTTCCGAGTTAACTGGTTTATACCCACCACAGTTACATTTTTCTAATCTTATTCCTGCAAATGTTGATCAGAGGAAAGCCACCACTACTACATACACTTAAGATAAATAGCTGGACCCATGCTGGAAGCAGTATGCTTTTATGAAAGCTAGCTCTGTGTAGTATCCAGACTAACTACCTCGCAGATGGCATAGAAGCCTTAATGAGATACGCTGACCAGCTAGTTTCTGCCTGGTCATAAACCAACACACCCATAATAATGGTTCACAGGAAGCAAATAGCTACATTTGTTTGGGTATTTTGAGCTATTGTGTTAGGTTGAGCTGAGAAAGCTGGGTTGCCACCCTAACCCTTTCAGGCCCTGACTCAGGAGAACCAGCCAGTAGGCAGGGTTGGGTCTGCTCTACCTCCTCCCCAAGGGAAGATTCTGGTGAAATCTTTGTGAAATGTGTTCTGGCCTACTCCATGTCAAGGGCCTGAGTCCAAAGGAAAATAATCTGTCATTACAATGGCCACTTAATCACTTGCCCAGAGCAAATGACAAAACATGATAGGTTCAGTTTTACTGAAAACATAGATAGGATGAAGGACAGAAAGCTGGGTGTGGGCATTTAATTCCCAGAATGCACTTTTCCTCTTAGAATTTCCAAGATGTGCAGTTCTTAGCACAACTCCAAAGATTCTTCCTTTCATTCATTCATCCCACAACCAGCCTCTATGCAGGTAAGCCTAGGGACGTAGGAACACACACACACACACACATACACACACACACACATACACACACACACACACAAGGGCTGCACCCTATTTTGTGCTAGGCCATGGTAGCTCACACTCTCCTGATGTTGGGTGGAGGAGCTCAGAAAGAACAGGACACTTTAAGTTAGTCACCATGAAATTCTCTCTGCCTGGCTTTCTAGGCTGGAATGATGCACACCCTTTAAAGAATACTGAGCACTTTTAGGAATGCTGGACTTCCATCTCCCATGACACCCACCACATGTCCCTAATGATGCTCTGCAAGGCCCTTTGTTCCCCTTCAACAGGGAGACGTATGAACAGGTACTCGTGGAAAGGGAACACTCACATTTAATGAGCATCTGTTTTAAGCTAGACCTTGTATACATTGTGTTTCCTCTAATCACATTTCACAGATAAGAAAACTGAAGACTGAAAAAGAAAAGAAACAACTTTGGGAATTTCGTCCAGGCTTGTGTAACACTCATGGGGTAATGAAGATCTGCGATGGACTATCTCTGACTACAAAGCCCCCAAGCTTTCCAAAGAGCAGAGTTACTTAGCATTCTGGATCTCTCAGTACAGAGCCTTCTGATCTCGTCTTGTTAGTAAGAAATCTTTCTGCTGAACTGCCGGTCTCTCTGGGCCATTCTTCATGGGCCTCAGATTAGTAACAAGAAAACCTACCACAGCTGATTTCTCCTGATAGAGACATCTGCCAGCTCAGGACAAGGATGCTGAAGGCTGGCTGCCTCAGCAACCGTCTTTAAATAATCATCAATTGGCAACAACTTTGACCTTAGCCCCATTAGAAAAAAAGGATTATGGCAATTAAACACTCCAGAACAGTGTGCCAGCCAGCCCTTTGTAAACCTGTGCTCTGCACTTTCGTCTCTTATGACACAGCAGACCCCCTCCCTCAAAGAAAGAAAAGGCAAGGCAATTGGAGGTGAGTTTTCCAATGTAAACTGAGTTCTGCCCTGATTGGCAGGCCTCTGATTTAGTTAGGCTAGTTGCTGCCAGGCCAAAAGCCAATTTTCTTTCTCTTTTACCAAATCCTACTACTTTTTTCCCCCTGATAGAGCATGGGGAAATATTAGCTAGTGTTTCTTATTTTGTATTTTTAGAGGAGAACCATCTTCTATCATATCATCTGTTTCTAAGCAAAAAGTAAGTAGATGCTTTTTAGTTGCTTGGGATGTCTTTCTGTACGCTGTGAATATATGTGTTGCCCCCATCGGCTAATCAATAAAGTGGCTTTGGCCTATGGCAAGGCAGCTTAGAGGCAGGCAGGAAATCCAAGCAGAGATACAGAGAGGAGAAGGGCAGAGTTGGGGGAGACACCAACTCACCTTCTAAGGAGCAACATGTAACAAGACACAGGTAAAGCCACGGAACATGGAGCAATACATAGATTAACAGTAATGGGTTGGGTTAAGTTATACAAGCTCACTAGCAAGAAGCCTGATCCATAGGCCATACAGTTTGTAATTAATATTAAGCCTCTGAGTGATTATTTTATAAGCAGCTGCAGGACCACAGGACCAAGTGGGACTGAAGAAACTTCCGGCTACACTTAGTTAGCGTTAATATTGCAGCCCCTAAGTTCTATGCAGTTATTATGGAAATAGCACAAGATAAATAGTGTGGGGTGGGGTAGGGGAGATAGGCTCTCACTCTGTAGTCCTGACTGGCCTGGAACTCACAGAGACCCACCTGCCTCTGCCTCCCCAGAGCTGAGATTAAAGGTGTGCACCACCACACCCGGACTTTGAGAGTTCTTTTTAAATTCTTGGTCATAACCTATGAGATATACATTGTTCTTACCATGAAAGTCAGCAGGCACAGCGATTCTAAACAGACTTAAGATTTTATACATACAGAAACTCTGTGAGTCACTTTTGTTGGTCTTTCTGGGCCCGTATCTCAACCGTGGAAAGGTCAAATTTTGCATCAAGTATTTGAAGTAACTTATTGCAAGAGTCACACTTTTAATAGAATCCAATTCATTTCAACAGTTAAAATTCCTTAGCAATTTTTGTTTTTGTTTGTTTGTTTGTTTGTTTGTTTGTTTAGAGACAGGGTTTCTCTCTGTAGCCTTGGCTGTCCTGGAGCTAGCTCTGTAGACCAGGCTGACCTTGAACTCAGAGGTCCTACTGCTTCTGTCTCCCAAGTGCTGGGATTAAAGGTGTGCACCACCAATGTCTGGTTTAGTATGTTTTAGGACAATTTTTAAGACCCTTCCAATGGTACAGAAAGTGAACAGAATGATAAACAGAGATTGTTCTCCGAGGATGTCTTTTGCTTCTTTAGTGAACTCTAGCATCATAGTTTTGAATTAGTTGAAGACACTGTGGCATCCAAAGGCAAAGTCACAAACCCACATTCACAGCTCTTTAGAAAAGTCAAGGTGAGAAGCCAGTCCTTCAGATCAGGGTCCCTCAACCTCACCACCAGCAACATTTCAGAGCAGATAGTTCTTTTAGGGGAGGACACTTCTTTATAGTGTCTTATTGTCGTTTTAAAAATAAATATCAGGTTGGAGAGACAGGGGTAAGGACACTTGGTGCCAAGCTTGATGACCTGGGATTTACAAGGTAGCAGGAGAGAAGAAACTCCAGCAAGCTGTCCTCTGACCTCTAAACAAACACTGGTGGCATGGACACATGCACTCAAGTACACACATGTATACACACATAATTAAAGGTAAAAAAAATGAAAAATTAATGTCTGGTATAATAAATAAAGACATTCCAGGATGGTCTCTACTATTTCTCTACATGACAAGAATGTGTAAAGCGTATAATGTTCATCAGCATCCACGTCTCTATTCTTGATGCCAACATCACATCACCTTGGTGTACCGACCAAATACATTTCCTGATTTGCCAAATAACCTGTCTTAGTTACTATTCTATTGACATGAAGAGACACTGTGGTCAGGACCTTGGGGCCAGGCAGAACCAAAGAAACCTTCCGACAAGACACCATCACCAAGGCAGCTCGTATAAAAAGAAAGCATTTAACTGGGGACTTGTTCACAGCTTTGGCGAGTTAGTCCCTGATCATCACGATGGGGAGTGCAGTGGCAGGCAGGCAGGCCTGGTTCTGGAGAAGTTGCTGGAAACATTATGTAGGCAGCAGGCAGAGAGAAAGAGAGACTGGGCCTGGCATGAACTTTTGAAACCTCCAAGCCCTCCCACGGTGACAGACCTTCTTCAACAAGATCACACCTCCTCCAACAAGGCCACACCTCCTAATCTTTCTCAAACACATCCACTAACAGGAGATCAGGTATTCAAACATATGAACCTATGGAGGCCATTCTCATTCAAACTACTGTAACATGAATCTTAGAAGGTCTTATTAATAAAACCAAACCTGGAGCCAGGTATTGGGGTAAATGCTGGAAGATCAGAGAAGCAGAACAAGCCACAGCCACCTCACCTCGCCAGTTCCTCAGCTGATCCTGTTTCCTCAGACTGGAAGCCTCTGAGTCCTCATCCAGAATGAATCTCAGCTGAACTGTGCTGCTCAAAAGCCTAAAAGCTTAACCAGCCTCTAGTTCCTGGTCCTCATGCCTTATATACCTTTCTGCTTCCTGCCATCACTTCCTGGGATTAAAGGCATGAGTCACCATGCCTGACTGTTTCCAATGTGGCTTTGAACTCACAGAGATCCGGATGGATCTCTGCCTCCAGAATACTAGGATTAAAGGTGTATGTGCCACTATTTTCTGGCCTCTATATCTAGTGGCTGTTCTGTTCTCTGATCCCAGATAAGTTTATTAGGGTGCACAATATATTGGGGAACACCATATCACCACAAACTATCATACCTTCTGAAGCCAAAAGTCAACCCAGATGGGAACCACTACTCTAGACCTACTTTGATTTGCCAAGTGATGGCTCAACCCTAAACCAGTCTCCCAATATCTCCAAATCTCCTTTAGGAGGGCCTGTTGCAGACAAGCCCATGCATTGTCTTGAGAGAGATTACATTGTTCTAGAAAGAGTAACAGGCTTGAATAGGGGCAGCAGATTCATGTTTCAATGGTAGCTGTGCCGACTCATTTATTTGGGGCCCTCAGACAATATTATTAATTTCCCTGAGTCTCCTTTCCCAATTGTAAATGACAATTACAAGGTGGCTTTCAGGGTGAAGTATTCTACCAGCAGTCTACAAGAACTGGGACACAGTGCCTGGCACATTAGAGGAGAACAAGGTCAATTCTCTCTCACTAATGATGAAACCAGAATTCCTGGGAAAGGAGACTGTTTTGCCAATGGGAACACAGGGGAGCTGAAATGTAGAACTGGGAAACTCAGGCTTGAACAAGTCAGCATCAACTGGAGAACTTCATGACAAGCTTTGCCAGGAAACTGCAGGCCTCCCCAGAGGCCAGGAGTCTCTGGATTCTAGCTTTGCATAGGGCTGAACCATGAGAAAGACAACCGGATGGCTGGGATCCAAAGAAATCCAGGGCGGAAAGAAATGGTGAGAGTCAGGCTTGTCCGAGACGCCGGGTGAGTTTCTTAGAGTTGGAAAAGGGGCTCGGAATCTCTCCTGTCCCAGATTCTAAGGATCTTATTTCTCTAATCAATCTTTCCAGAAGTTTCTTTCTTCCGAATGCCTTTGGTGATGTTAACTCTTTAAGAAATGCAAAAGAGTTGTGGGCAGGGGCCTATGAGTTCTCTTCCATGGAAAAACATCTTGAAAAGCTTTAGCACACAGCAAGGCAATGCTTTTTTCAGAACAGCTCTCAAAAAACTTTTAGTTAAAAATTTCCACTTTAAGTGTTGATTTTGCCCATGAGGCATTATTATTTCTTGGACGATGTCCATGACATTATAAGTGAACTAATACCAAGCTTTGTATAGTTTCTATCTTATTTCTGAGTGTAATACGGGTTGAAAAAGTATGAGTCGTGAAAAGTAAACTCAAACATCCAAATTGAGAAAGTTTATTTCCAACCTCTTTTCATTGCTTTCTAATTTGAGCACTAATTATAACAAAATTGAAGAGTGCCATATGCATGAAGATCAGAACATATTTATCTACAATACCACTCACTACAACCATCACTTCCAACAACAACAATGAATATCTAGAAACAACCAACTCTCTCTTCTGGATTAAATCATGTTCACAAAGAAATACTAAGGCTTAACCCTAGTACCTCAGCTGTGATCTTTCTAAATAAAGGGACTGGAGAGACGGCTCAGTTGGTAAAGAGCTTGCCACATGAGCATGAGGGCCTCGGTTCAATCCCCAGCACCCACATCAAAACCAAGCATGGCAGGATGCACCTGTCATTCCAGCACTGGGAGACAAGAGGATCCCTGAGGCTTGCAGGCCAGCCAGTCCAGCCTCAGCAGCAGGCGCCAGATTCAATGAGAGACGCTGTCTTTAAAAGGAAGATGGAGCTGGGTGGTGATGGTACACACCTTTAATCCTAGCACTCGAGAGGCAGAGCTAGGCAGATCTCTGTGAGTTCCAGGCCAGCCTGGTCTACAGAGCGAGATCCAGGACAGGCACCAAAACTACGTGGAAAAACCCTGTCTAGAAAAACAAAACAAAACAAAAAGTAAGATAGAGAGTAACTGGGAAAGACAGATAACGTTGACCGCTGGTGTATACACATACATGCACACATACACACACCAAAAGACAGAGCTGAAGAAAGGAGAAAAGAGGAGACAAAAGGAGAGGAATAGACAAAAGGAACAGAGACTTTACAGATATTGTCAAGATGAAATCTTTGAGGAGGATGGTCTTAATCCAGTACAAATGCTTTCTCTATGTAAAAGAGAAATTTGAAAATTTACCTAACTGTATGAGGGAAGATTGTATGAAGGAACATCAGGACAAAGCTCTGTGCTGCTATTCCATTGCTGTGATAAAGCATCATGACCAAGGCAAAAAGGGAGGGTTTGTTTGGGGCTTACAGTTCCCGAGGGATAGGAGTCCATCGCTATCATGGCAAAAAGTATGGCAGCATGCAGGCAGGCATGACGCTGGAGCAGCAGCCGGGAGCTCACTTCAGGATCCCAGATGTAAAAATGATGAGATAAAAGGGTAGATTATTGAATCCACTTTAATTCAAAAAGCAACTATTAATCTCAAAATATTTTACATTGGTATGGGTTTTGGTTTATTAATACAAATTTGAAGTTAATTTTGTTATACTGTATTACATATGTTCTTACTCTTGTTTGGGGTATTATGATTATGCAGCTCATTTAAAAATGTAATGTAGGGCTGGAGAGATGGCTCAGCCGTTAAAGGCCAGGTTCACAACCAAAAAATGTAATGTATAATTAAGAAATACAGGTTAGTAGTTAGTCATCTATAATAATCAAGCTTGTAGGCATATTAAGTATGTTTTCAAGGCTAAACAGATGTATTTAGATAGATAAATGGTCTTCAAATACTTCAAAGACCTACAGAATATGGCATTTAAAATGTTTTAATAACATAAGACTTCTCTTGACAGTAAGACATGTCTGCTCATAACAGTACCTATTTATTTCAAAAGAAGATGATGGGCATCAAAGAAACTCCTTATAGTTTCAATTTTTTTATGGTAAAAGATAACCATTTGAACGAAGAAACTGCCCTTGCCTTAATTACTGACAGTATACTGTACAAACTAGACCAGCAGGACACACACACACACACACACACACACACACACACACACACAAAGTGGTCCCCAAATTTTGCCAAGACAAGGTAAGACAGTCCTTCAAAATTCCCTGCTTCTCAGAAATGTCTGTCAGATATACCATGTCTGTAGACCAAAGTTGGATTCCTCCAACATCACAGAAGAACCTGCAGTGACTGTCTAGGTGGCCTGATGTCCCTGTCACTAGGTAACATTTCACCCTTCTGGGGTCTTTGATGGAGTTGAAGATTAGATAGTCATAGTTAAAGTTTTAGTTATGATAAGGTATATAAAAGGTAAATTAGGTATAAAACTTGAGTCACAAAAATAAGATAAATAATAGAGTATTTTCTCTAAATTTGCCAAATACAAATGGACTGGCTATTGTAACTGTAATTCTTACTTAATAACGGTTTTGTTGTATTTAATTTTATTATGTTAAATTTAAAAACTTCTTTTCTAATTAAGCAAAAAGAGGGAAATGTGGAATATTCCTTTACACTATGTGAATATATCTCACCATGACTGGTTTAATAAAGAAGCTGACTGGCCAATAGCTGAACAAGATAAGGTTAGGAGGGAGAGCCAAACTGAGACTGCTGGGGGAAAAGGAGGGCAGAGTCAGGAGAGTTGAGAGACAGACACAGAGAGAAGCAAGAGGGACACACCATACTGAGAAAAGATGCCGAGCCACATGGCAAAGCATAGGTAAGAAATATGAGTTAATTTAAATGTAAGAGTTAGCTAGCAACAAGACTGAGCTATTGGCCGGATTTTTATAATTAATATTAAGTCTCCATGTTGGTTTTTTGGGAACTATCAGTCTCAACAAAAATTCTGCCTACAGATCCACAAACAGGAAGCAGAGACGGCACACTGGGGAATTTCAAAATCTTCCCCAATACCTCCTAATGCTTCCCAAACAGTTTTGCCAACTGGAGGCTAAATAAGCAAACATGTGAGCCTCCGGGGGCCATTGTCAATCTGACCATCACACTGTGTGATGACTGAGAATCGAAGCAAGCCAAGAAATGCTCAGATTTGTCAGCAAGCAACCAGAGGCCACGAAGAGATGAGGAGAAATTCCCCTACAGATTTTAGACTGAAGACAGCTCTACCAATACCTTCATTTTGGTCTTCCCTTGACGGAGTTGTAAGTTAACAAACTTGTGTTTGTTTTTATGCAATGGAGTTTGGTGGTACTTGGTTAAGCCAGCCATAGAAAACTAGTACAATGCCCAATGACAAAGATGTTTTACTAAAACCGTGAAACATAACCACCAAAAGTGACATTTGAAATGATTTTATGGACATATGGTAAATATTATAATGCATGTGATAATTCTATAAATGACCAAAGAACATATTAGAAATGGCATATACTCTGAGTATCATAATAAAAATGTTTCTGGGATGATTTGTTGTAAATATTAGCACATGTATTTACATTTCCTGCTTTCAGTTGCGTCTGCTTGCAACCCTTTATATCTTAGATGACATCAGTAGTGTTTGCATGGGTGAGCAGTGTAGCAGATGCTATGGTCAGAATAAAGTAGCTATGGTTAACTTTGCATCTAGGAACCAGTTTTCTCAGCTATTAGTGTCCATTTGGTCCTGAAAGTCAGGCTTGGTGGAGCTTTAGGAGGAAGTGTCTACACAGCAAAATGCCCTCATTAAAAGTGCCGAAGACAGGGGCTTGGCAACTGAACCGTAGTTCCAGTTAAGGAAGGTCCATATACAGGGAGATGAAAGGATGCTTGTGAGTCAGGTGAGACAAAGGCTCAGGGGAAGAAGGCTTCCGGTCCACCTCACAACTGACCCCGGAAGGAATTTGTCCTAAGCCAAGCCGGAAGCTGCCCCATCAGTCAGTACTATGACGTAGTATAGATACCGGAAGGGCTTTCGGAGGATACCCTGGATCCTGGTGGCTTAGATCAGACCCAGAAATTCTTGGATGCCCCTGCAGGCACACACAGACGCCCGCAGAGCGGAGAGATCCTGGAGTGAGGATCAGAACGAGAGGAAGAGGCTGGGGCCAAACGGAGCTCATGGCGCAAACCCTAAGGGTCAGTGAGAATCAAATCGAGGGACACTAAGCCGGTAGGGTGACCCCACATGGCCCCAGAAAACAGCCTCAGGTTCAGGGACCAGCCACAGACACTGCAGTATTGGTCCTGCCTTCCCAAGAAGCCGTAGGTGGAATACTTCTGCAACAGGAACCAATAGCAAGAATCCCAAGCAAACTCCTGAAGCTCCAAAGCCAGATCTTCTATAAGAAGAGCTTAGGTGAACAGGAATGAGAGCCCATCTCTGTGTCTGAACACCTATAAACATCGATTAACTGATCGCGTCAAAGGATACACTCAGTTAGCAAAAATCTCCTGTGATGGGGGAATGTCTTTCTGTATGCTGTGAAAAATATGTTGCTCTGATTGGTTGATAGATAAAGCCATTTGGCCCATGGCAAGGCAGCTTAGAGGTAGGAGGAAAATCCAGATAGAGAGGAAGGAGAAAGACAGAGCAGAGAAGCAAGATGTAAAAGTACCAGTAAGCCACATGTCACATGGCAAAGTATAGATTTATAGAAATGGGTTAATTTAAGATGTAAGAACTAGATAACAAGAAGCCTGCCATGGCCATAGCTTAAAAATAATATTAGCCTGTGTGTGTTTATATGATTTTATTTGAGTGGCTGCAGAACTGGTGGATGAGAGATTTGTCCTGACCGTGGGCCAGGCGGTTCCAGGAAACCTTTCAGCTACACTCCTGCTTCACAGCATTCTCGGGCTGCTGTGGTGCAGCTTGATCCATGAGGAAGAGCGACTTAGTTTTATAAAGTCAAAAATCTACACTTTTTTTTTTTTACACAACTGAGCAATTTTATAAGAAATTTTGTGAAGCTACATACAATGTAGGTATGTAGACAAAGATTTTAAAAAGTAATGTCCAAAGGGAAAACAATTGAATTTTCTAAATTTTGCTTTGTGTTAAAAAATGAAAACAAAAAAACACCCTCCCAATTCCCTGTCAGTTCTGCAGCTGCCATGTAAGCTTTACAAAGATACATCCCATAGTGTGAGCAAGTAAATGGCTCTCTGGACAAGGACTACCTCCCGTCTAAAAGTGTCAGTAAAGTGAGAGGCAAAAAGCTCTTCCCTTTTTTGCTGTGGGATGTTCTATATGTTAAATGTGTTGCTCTGACTGGTTATAAATAAAATACTGATTGGCCAGTAGCCAGGCAGGAAGTATAGGCGGGATAAAGAGAGGAGAATTCTGGGAATAGGAAGGCTGAGTGAGGAGTCGCGAGCCAGACATAGAGGAAGCGAGATGTAAAATTACCAGTAAACCACAAGCCATGTGGCAACTTATAGATGAACAGAAATGGGTTAATTTAAGATATAAGAACTAGATAGCAAGAAGCCTGCCACGGCCATACAGTTTGTAAGTAATATAAGTCTCTGTGTGTTTACTCGGTTGGGTCTGGGCAGCTGAGGGACTGGTGGGTGAGAGAGATTTGTCCTGACTGTGGGCCAGGCAGGACTGGAGAAAACTTCAGCTACACTTTTTGCCTTTATTTCATCTGGTTTTCTGGAATGATGAAGAGTAAAAGAGAAATAAAATGGCTCAGAAAATCTTCCTCCCTTCACTCAGTCATTATCCATGCATAGTCCACAGCCATCATTAGAGAGCATCCTCTTCCTCTCCACCCAGAGCTAACACTCTCCAGACACCCTCCTCCTGGCCTACCCCTGTGATTGCTTCTCCCTTTACACTCTTCAGAGCTCACGTGACACCGCCCAAAAGTCATTCAAAACTCAGTGTGGAAGATGCGTACATAGCTTGGTTTCTCACTTGGCTCCTTTTGAGTAGGAAGGCCAACTGACTCTTGGCTGAGAATAGGGCCAGTTTCACAATGGGAGAAACCCAGTCTGAAGGGAACATGACAGGGAGGTCTTTCTCTCTATTCCCTCTGCTGGGCAAGAGTCCAGGCCCTGGGACTCATCCCTTGATCTTCAAGATGCCTCTCTACCTTCAGGAATTACCTTTTAAAGTGCAGCCATGGCAGCCATGCTAGCATGCAGCCATGCAGCCATGCAGCCTTGCAGCCATGCAGCCTTGCAGCCATGGTGATGGAAATGCCACCGTCACTCTTGATAAGCATCACTCTCTGTTTCCCTGAATTGATGAGGTACTGCAAGGCCCAAGAGGACTGGAACACAGAAAGTGCTGGAAGGTTGGCAGAATCCTGTAGGCAGGAAGAGTAGGACAAAGACATATGAGCATGATCCCCTCCTCAAGTAGTCTGTGAGTGGCCACTCTGCTTGGTACTTTACCATGGCACCTCATATTTCTCTCTTGGGAATCCTCTGGGGTTTAAATGGTTTAAGTGATTTGTTCAAGGCCATACAAACTGCAGAGGTCTGAGCTAGAACTCAAGCCAACAGCTATTCTGACTCAGACATCCGTGTGCTCTTTACTCTGTGTATGTGATTACAGGAGGTACATGGGGTGTTTGCTAAAAGTACTAAAAATGATCCCAAGCATTTCTGCCTTTTAGACTGTAGGAAGTTATCTTCAGAAATAAACTGTAGGCCAGGAGACGGTGGATCATGCCTTTAATCCCAGCACTCCTGAGGTAGAGACAGGTGGATGTCTGAGC